>NW_027518695.1:27325000-27800000 GCF_043159265.1 Tasmannia lanceolata | reverse complement strand
CCCTTCCCTACCCAACACCCATGATTTCTAAACCCAACCCACAAGAAAACCCAACCCAAGTTGCAGCCTTAGGTAAAACACACAAAAAAAACGAAAAGGGAAGGGAGCCAGGGAGCATTCACAGAAAAATTACCCGAAAGTTGTGACCTGAGCCAAAAAGAAGGGGTACTGCTTCATAGGAACAAGCGCGAGCTTATAGAGAACGCGATTGATGATTGCCAACAAGACAGTAATTGCAGAAGCAAGTGCAAGTCGTCCTCTATCCATGGCCAATTTCCCTTCATCATCTCCAACTATAGCGTTAATTCGGGAATTGGGTTTTCTTAGAAGCTTATGTTGAAGGTAAAATCTTGTGCTCTTGATGCTAGATAAGAGAGTAGAGAAGGTTTTTCCTGAGAAAGCACAAGAGTATCTAGGGTTTTGATGTGATGCCATGAGGACTATAGAAGGAGATTCGATCCCATGAGTGGTTCTGTACATGGTGGGAGAATGGTGAGGTTTGAAAGTGAGAGATGGACGAGAGATTCCCATAGAAAAAACACCCATACTTTTATTCATAACGTTTACGATTGTGAATATATATTTGAATACAACTAGGAAAGAAACAGAAAAAAAACAATGAAAGGACTCGACTCTCTTAAATTCCTAGAAAGAAACTAAATTTTCTCTAAAATCCTAAAATCTATTCTATTATAATATAGCAGGATTGGGGTTTCACTGTTCACGCCCACGTGGACAAGTCCCCTGTCCCGCCTTCGTCCTAAGTGGCATCCTTCTAAAAACACATGTGTTTTCTTTCTTCTTTTTTCCTCCCAGGTTTGTTAATCTTTTACTTCTTCTTAGGTTTTATTGCAGTTTGAATGGTGGGCATAAAACCTTTGTTTTTTTCCAGTTGTTAGTTGTTTTTATGCGAGTTAAATTAATATGTGGGATTGTATATCAAGTTTGGTTGTTGGAAATTGGAAATTTTAATTCTAGCTATTAGTTGATTTTCTACTAAGCATGGTTTCATGGATATATGTTAACCATGAGTTTGATATTGATTTTAGTTGTTGCGAATTGTTGATTCACTTCAAGTTAATTTGTTTATTTGGCTTTATGTTTGGAAAAAGATGAGATAGATTGCTTTCTTTGGCTCGGCTGTATAAGAAATTAATCTTTTCTGGATTTTCTGTTTTTAAGAAAGTAATATTTTGGTTTTTTTTTTATTTTTTTCCTAATTTCATTGTTTAACCTAGATAACAGCTTTTGGCGTGCGCTTTGAAGGACAATTTATAATTGACTGGCTACAACAATGGTAAAATAATTCATAATCAAAGTTCCACTTCAAAACTTTTTGTTGTTGGTCAAGTTTTCATCAATGGTGGGCATAAATCTTTTCTTTAGCTGATAGTTGCTTTTATGTGAGTTAAATTGATATGTGGGATTGTGTATTAATTTTGGTTGTTGGAAATTGGAAATTTTTAAGAGAAAACGGTTCCTACACATATGTGTAGAGAGTTCTCTACACACTAGCTTAAAATACAGTGGGGGCCCACATTGTTTGGGTGATCCAAGCCATCCATTTTAAAGGCCCTCACATAGATAGGGTGTCTACAAAAAATCAGATACATAGGATCATCCCAACCCTACGATTTGTGGAGGTAAAATGGATGTCTTTAAACCTTCACAAATTAGTCCATTTTTTGCCTCTACAGTTCGAATGGTTATGATGATCTTATGGATCTGATTTTTTATGGACACCCTATCTATGTGAGGGCCTTAAAAATGAATGGTTTGGATCACCCAAATAATGTGGCCCCCACTATATTTTAAGCTAGTGTGTAGATAACTTATCTACACATGTGTAGGAACCGTTTTCTCAATTTTTAATTCCAGCTATTAGTTGATTTTCTACTCATGGTTTAATGGATATTTGTTAACCATAAATTTCTTGAGTATCTCAATGTACAATGCAGAGTACAGTATCACATCAGATTTAATTAGACTGCATTACATCAAAAATCTTTAGAAACTGCCACCATGTATGCTCGAAACAAGCCATCTACATCACAAAACGAATCACAATACAGAGCTTTACAAACTAGCTTTCTCCTTCCTTTGTTATCCTCCCTAACCTCACAATTTTTGCATGATTTCCTATCTATCATCTATATGCATGTTAACAGAAACTATTTGTAATTTTTTTTTTATGTTTCACTATAAGATATACAAAACAATGAAATAATTGAAGGAAACATGATATTTTTGTGGCGTTTTCAAATATTTCAACCTTTCGTCTTTAAATTAATATAAAGAGAAGCATACCATTATTCATCTTTAAGTTAATATAAAGAGAATATAAAGAAAAGAGTACCATTATTCAGAGAAGCTTTCTAGATAGGTTGATTTTTTTTCATGTTCAACCGTAGCTCTGTTTGGTTGCCGGGTTTTTTTTGGTTCCTGGGATTTATGTGGGAGAAAAAAAATCCCAGGAGATTGGTAGGAAAAATAAAGTCCTAGAAGTATCCCGGTAAAATAAAAAACCCATGTTTGGTTGACTGGACTATGATGAGAAAAAAAAAAAACTTTGTTTGGTTGCTTGAACTGTCGGGAAGAAATTTTTGTTTCTCAAGCTTATTTTTGGTTCATGGGTTTATTTTTGTTCCTGGGATTATTTTGGGATGGGATGAAAAGGCAATCATTACAAAAGTGGGATTAAAAAATTCACCACACAAGCAATCATTACAAGAGTGGGATTAAAAAAACCATAATGCTAAAAGGCAACCAAACATGGGATGGGACCAAAAGTTTACTAAAACTGCCTGGGACAAAATTTTAACTGGCAACCAAACGGAGACCATGTATAACTTCTCTAAATATGTGAAAAGAGTTACCTGTGGGGAAAGGAATCATCTCTTTTTAAGAAGCTTTCTACAGTTTCCTTTCTTAAATTACTTCCCTTCACCATCGTTAAGTCTCTTTGGTGTTGATCTTTAGAAAGTCAACGTGGCTATTTTGCATAGAGGGATGATTCAGGCTCATATGGGATACAATGGCGATGGTGGCCATGACGAACTATGGCTAGCTGCCTTCAATAAACTAGGAAATGGGGTATTACGGGTAATGTACGGTTGAAAAGAAAATTGTATCTCTCCCACAAGGAAATAATCTCACTCCTAAGGGCAGTTTGTGTTGTCTTGAAATTGAGGTTGATTTGGAACTTTTTATTAAAAAATGGAGGTGTACATCACAAAAATTAAGAGTTAAAAGAGAAGTAAAAAATAAAGAATTTTTTGCTTTTAAGATTGCGTGTTCAAACACATGGTTGGAGAACTACGAACCTAGCTTGGAGCACATTTTCTAGGTTTCTCTAATCGGTATCCTGCAACTCGATACATTCACTACATGGGTATTCTATTTGCTTTTGGTAAAATGTTGTCGAGTGTTATTTTCATTGAATCTTATATTCTCAACTTAAAACCTAGAAAATCCGCACATTTTCCAGGTTTCTCTAATCGGTATCCTGCAACCAGATACATTCACTTCATGGGTATTCTGTTTGCTTGTGGTAAAATGTTGTCGACTGTTATTTTCAATGAATCTTATATTCTCAACTTAAAACCTGGAAAATCCACACATTTCCAGCTTTTTATTAGCACGGGTTTGCATATTGTTATGTGAATTGAGTTTAATAAAAATTAGTACATTTAGGGCCCGTTTGGATACCCCTTGGATTTGGATTTGGAGGTGAATTTGGATTTTCAAAATCCATGGATTTGAAATCAAGAATTTTAAAATTCACAAATTTATAAATAATGCCGTTTGGATGACCACGTATAGATTTGGATTTCAAATCTAAATTACTTCTTTTTTGTTTAGATGCTCTTTAGATTTGAATTTGAAATCTAACAAAGCCAAAAAGCCCTAAAATGCTTGATATAGCGGCATTTTAGCAATTTTCCATGATCCAGGGGTATTCTAGTCATTTTACCCTATATGGGGGTATTTTGATCATTTTTATGTCACAAGGGTGTTTTAGTCACTTTCCATGACTCAGGGTATTTGGTCATTTTCACCCGGTATAGGTGTATTCCCGTCATTTTGCATGACCCGGGGGTATTCTAGTCATTTTACCTAATATGACGTATTTTTATCATTTTTATCTCATGAGGGTTTTTTTAGTCATTTTTCATGAGCCATAGGTCATTTTCACTTGATATAGGAGTATTTCGATAATTTTTCATGATCTTAGGGTATTTTAGTCATTTTATCCCATATGAGGTTATTTTGATCATTTTTATGTCATAAGGGTATTTTAGTCATCTTGCACGACTCAGGGGTATTTTGTCATTTTTACCTGGTATAGGGGTATTTCTAGTCATTTTACCTAATATGGCATATTTTTATCATTTTTATCTCATGATGGTATTTTTAGTCATTTTTTTATGAGTCATGTGTCATTTTTACTTGATCTAGGGGTGTTTTAGTAAGTTTTCATGATATTAGGGTATTGAAGTCATTTTACCCTGTATGAGGTTATTTTGATCATTTTTATGTCATAAGGGTATTTTAGTCATTTTGCACGACTCGATGGTATTTTGTCATTTTTACCTGGTATAGAGGTATTTCGGTCATTTTGCCTGACTCGGGAGTTTTCTAGTCATTTTACTTAATACGATGTATTTTGATCAGCTTTTAATGTCATGTGGGTACTTAAGTCATTTAACACTTTTTTGGTATATTTTTTGTCGTTTTAACCCCTTACGGGTGATATTTAGATTTATAAATAACCTCTCGCGGAAAGGATTTATAAATCCAAAAAATTACACTAACATGAAAAATTTGTAAATCTTGTGGATTTCACTCAAATCCAAATTCATATGTCATAAAGACTTGCCAAATGCCGAATTTGGATTTAAAAATCCAAATTCACCTCCAAATCCAAATCCAAATCCAAGGGGTATCCAAACGGGCCCTTAGTTCTTTTCGGTATATTTGAGAATATACATATTTCCATTTATTTTTCTTTGGAAAATATTGGTGTATTTACAATTGTACATATGCTATTTCCCCATACCCTTCATGTGGCGGACTAATGGTTAGCCATAATAGATTTTCATTAGTGTTTTATTTTCTGATTCCCTCTACCTTTTTTGCTAATGTTTGCTTCTTCTTTTTCCTCTTGCATTGTTATGAGATATGGGTTGATTTAAAATTGGGACCTGGGATTCTTACCAGAATATTTTGTGAAAGGTGAAGGGTTTTTTGTTTTTAGGAAAGCTTAGTTTTCGGAATTGGGTCATCGTATTTGTTGCAATGTTGAGTGTCTTTGTATTATTGCATTGAGAACTCGTCCAGTGTGTCAACTTTTGTTAACTGAATGGAAGTAATTATCTGAGATTTTGTTAACTTTTAATCCTCTGCTTTGATGTTTGCTAATCCTTTGGGGTGATTTCCCTATGATCTTAATTAAGTCTGTCTACATTTGATGATACTCTAAGGATAAATTATGCCTTACTTTTCGTAATATCGCCCCGTGCGAGGTGTCCTCCTAGTGAATATGTAATCTAGGCAAGCCAGTCTAAAAGATCATTAGCACTCTTTTAGGGATGTGTTTCCCAATTACCGAAACAAGTCTTGAGGGGCCTTGGTAGCCCGAACATTGGATGAATTCCATTCAATTCCATGTCTCCCAATTAGAAATTTTTGTTGGTGCAAATAATGGAACCATACCAATATATGGGGTTCCCATAACATTTTGTGACAAGAGAGTATCACAGATAATTTCTCCTTTTTGAAGCAGCAAAAGCAGAATAAGTGAATTTCAAATTAATATTCCCCCAATAAAAATTTAAAACTTGCAGAAATTGAATAACAACACATATATATGACTACTGTAATGACAAAGAATTCAAAAAAAATATATAAGAAAACGATCCGAAAGATACAAAACCCAACCCGACTTTTTTTTTTTTTTCGGGTTGAACACGACCCGAGTTGCGCCCTACTAGCCACCTCAGGTGAATCAAATGAATGAGACAAATTCTAAGCCTATCTGGCTGGTTTCATGCAACAACCAGCCTGCGAAATTGCCTTATGCCATGCTCACTAGCAAATCCCTAGCACATTTATATGATGCGTGGCCGTCTATTATTTTTTTAAAAGTACTGTACAGACCACTTCAAATGATCCAGACCGTTAATTTCTCGGGCCACAACTTAAATAGGTTTAGGGATGTCAATGGGGATGAATTTTGAGCCTTTCGGTTGGAGGTTCGATCCCAATTTACTTACCCCCAAAAAAAGAATTTTGAGCCTTTAGATTTGAATAATTGAGCATTTTTGTTTAAATGTTCATTTGTAGGCTACCTAGCTAAAGCTTAGGGTTATCCAGTTGGTGCAATTTTTGCCTATAACCCAAGTACCCAACCATGTACCGGTGTGCCCCATTCATTTATTGGGCCCTACTATAGATAGTTAGCCCCCATAAATTTCGCTCCAAATGATCTCAACTTTGACTTGTGGCCAATAAAAGGTTGGCGCTGCGAAAACAATATAAGCCTCCGATCCATTGGTTGGAAGGTTAAGATCGTCCAAAAAGTTTAGGACATTCGGTGTGGCCCGCCAGATGAAGTTTTTGGATCATTTAACAAAAGGTTGAACTTTCATTGCTCTTATTTTAGGTGGGAATTGTTGTGGGGTCCATCTCCTCTCCTCTCCATAAGGAAAGATAGGAGAGGAGAGAGAAATAGAGAAGAGAGGAAAATAGGGTTTTCTCTTGTGGCATCTAGGGTTTGGTTTGGGCTAAATCCTAAAGGGGTTTTTTGGAAAATCCTAATCTCCATTGAAGGTAGAAGTCTTTGCTTGGGCAAGACAGAAGAGAGAAGAAAGAGCCAAAACCTAAGGTTTTGGAGTGGTTCTTGGAGAAGAAGAAGATCCCTCACGCTTGGTTCTTTGAGGTGGGAAAGCGTTCTCTTGCAAGGGTTTTTGAGGTAACCCGTATTTCCTCCAAGATTTTATTGTTTATCTTCTATTCTTGGTGCATGCCTCAAGTTTTTGGGAAAACTTGAGAAGAAAGATTTTGCATTTCTCTTTTCATAGTGGATTTCTTTTGGAGTTTGTCTTGTGGTTTTTCCCTTCACATCGAAGGATTTTCCACGTTAGAATCGTGTGTTCTTGATTTGTGTGGTGGATTGATATTTCTGTGCTTTGTGGTTTTCTTGTTCGTGGCTATTTTCTTGATTCGTAGATAGAAGGGGAAAATTTATCTGCCGCGGTTTATCCGTGTTTCCCAACAAACTGGTATCAGAGCATTGGTTGTTGGTTATTATTTATCTGTGAATCAAAGATGGAGGCAAGTACCTCATCAAGGATGATTAGCCTAAACAGAGGAAATTGGTTAATCTGGAAAGCCAAGATGGAAGACCTGTTATATTTAAGAGACCTCTATTTGCCGATTGAGGGTATAGAGAAGAAGCCAGAATCAGTAAATCCTGATGATTGGAAGAACTTGGATAGGAAACTTGTTGCTTGTATCCGACAATGGCTACATGATGTTGTGTTCCATCATGTGGCAATAGAAACCCGTGCAAGTTCCTTGTGGAAAAAGTTGCATGATTTGTATAAGAGAAAGACGACTGGTAATAAGGCGTTTTTTATCAGAAAGCTTGTGAACTTGAAGTTTAGAGAGAATGGGTCAGTTGCAGAGCACCTGAATGAGATACAGAGCATTGTGAATCAGCATGCGGCTATGAAAATGGTGCTTGATGATGAGCTCCAGGCACCGTTATTGCTAAGCTCATTGCCTGACAGTTGGGAGACTCTTGTCGTATCCCTTAGCAACTCGGCGCCGGATGGTATTGACACCATGAGCTAAGTTACAAACAGTTTGTTGAATGAAGAAGTGAGAAGAAAATCTACAGATTCCTCCCACTCCCAGGCATTAGTCACTAAAGAACGGGGGAGATCAAAGGACAGGAAAAATTACAGCCGAAGCAAATCAAGAGAAAGATCCAAGTCAAGAAGTAGAATAGTTTGTTTTCATTGCAGGAAGCCTGGACATATAAAGAAGGATTGTAGAATATACAAAAGAAAGAAAGAAATGGCCAAGGAAGTAGAGAAACTCAAGAAACCACCACAGTGGCATCGAGTGACGTTGTAATATTCTCAATATGTGGTGAAGGTTGTGTTAGCACAACATCTGATGAGTCGAATTGGGTAGTTGACTCAGGAGCCTCCTTCCATGTTACCTCACACAGAGATTTCTTTGACACATACAAGTCAGGCGACTCTGGTTCGGTTAAGATGGGAAATGACGGCGTATAAAAAATTATTAGCATTGGTGATGTTGGCATTACCACCTATGTTGGTTGCAAGTTGATACTCAAGGATGTGAGGCATGTTCCTGACCTCAGATTGAATCTCATCTCAAAAGGAAAGCTTGATGATGAAGGGTATGTGTCACAGTTTGGCAATGGACTGTGGAAGTTGAGAAAAGGCTCTTTTGTTGTGGCAAGAGGTAAGAAGTGTTGCTCTCAACCAGATTTATGGCATCAGCTCTTTTGTTGTGGAAGTTATCGAAGGGCAAGATAAACGCTCTTGAAGAATCTCAACCAGATTTATGGCATCAGTGGCTTGGGCACTTGAGTGAGAAAGGTTTGGAGATTTTGGTAAAGAACAATTCCGTTTCAAAACTCAAAGGTGCGTCCTTAACCACTTGTGATCATTGTTTAGTTGGAAAACAACACATGATTTCTTTCTCACATTCTAAAGCTAACCGGAATACTAATATCCTTGATTTAGTCTATTCTGATGTGTGTGGCCCTATGACAGTAAAAACTCTTGGTGGTGCATTGTATTTTGTTTCTTTTATTGATGATGCATCCAGGAAAGTTAGGTGTTATGCTATGAAGAGCAAAGATAAAGTGTTTGAAATCTTTCAGAGGTTTCATGTTATGGTTGAGAGGCAAACGTCTAAGGCATTGAAATGCCTCCGCTCGGATAATGGAGGAGAGTACACCTCAAGAAAGTTAAAGGATTATTGTACGAAGCATGGCATTAGACATGAGAAGACCGTCCCTTATATGCCACAGCACAATGGCGTTGCAGAAAGAATGAACCGCACAATAGTTGAAAGAATTCGAAGCATGCTTTCATTGGCAAAGTTACCAAAAGAATTTGGGGTGAAGCTATGTGCACATCATGCTACTTGATAAATCGATCTCCTTCATTGCCATTAGAAGGAGAGGTGCCAGAAAGAGTATGGACATGCAAGGATGTGTCCTACTCACACTTACGAGTGTTTGGATGCAAGGCCTTTATGCATGTACATAGGAGAATCGAAGCAAGCTTCATGACAAGGCAACCCAATGTGTATTTTTGGGTTATGATGATGAAGAATTTTGGTACAGGTTATGGGATCCCAAGGCCAAGAAGTTGCATAGAAGCCGCGATGTGGTTTTTTGCAAAGAACAGATGATTTCTGATTTGGGTAAGGAAGAGACACCAAAAGAAGTTATAGCTGAGCTACCAGGAGCTCAAGTGCCCTTACATACATTTGATGATGATGAGGAACAAGCTGAAAATGATGAAGATCGGGCTTGGGGTAGTGAGACCCCTCAAATAGATGAAGATGTGGATGGTGATACCGAGCAGGGGGAGCAGCCCTCTCAAGAAGAACCGTCTATGTTGAGAAGATCAGAAAGGGAAAGAAAGGCCTACACTAGATATCCATCATCAGAGTATGTGACACTCACAGAAGGTGAACCAGAAAGGTTCAAAGAAGCTATGATACATGAGCATAAAGAACAGTGACAGAAGGCTATGCAAGAAGACCTCAATTCCTTGCATAAGAACAAAACCTATGAGTTGGTTGAATTGCCAAAGGGTCAAAAGGCTTTGAAGAACAAGTGGGTATTCAAAGTGAAGAATAAAGATGACAAGAAGAATATAAAGTACAAAGCAAGGGTAGTTGTGGAAGGATTTGGGCAGAAAAAGGGTATTGACTTTGATGAAAATTTTTCTCCCGTGGTGAAGATGTCCTCTATTCGCACTATCCTAGGTCTAGCTGCTAGCCTATACTTAGAAGTTGAACAACTAGATGTCAAGACAACTTTCTTGCATGGAGACTTGAATGAAGAAATCTACATGGAACAGCCAGAAGGGTTTCATGTAAAGGGCAAAGAGCACATGGTTTGCAGGTTGAAGAAGAGTTTGTATGGGTTGAAGCAAGCTCAAAGACAGTGGTACAAGAAGTTCGATTCATTTATGATGGATCAAGGGTACAAAAGAACAGCTGCAGATCACTATGTCTATGTCAGAAAGTTTCATGATGGTAACTTTATTATTCTTTTGTTATATGTTGATGATATGCTTATTGTTGGTCAAGATGCTGACCTGATTGGCAGGTTAAAGAAAGAGTTGAACCAAGTCTTTGACATGAAAGACTTAGGGCCTGTAAAGCAGATTTTGGGGTGATAGAAGAAACACGAAGCTATGGCTATACAGGAGAAGTACATTGAGAAAGTACTTGGAAGGTTCAACATGAAAAATGCCAAGCCCGTCAGTACTCCACTAGCTGGTCACTTCAAGTTGAGTAAGAAGTTGTCTCCAACCAGTAGTGAAGAGAAGAAAGAGATGGAGAAGATTCCATATGCGTCAGCCGTAGGGAGCATAATGTATGCTATGGTTTGTACAAGGCCCGACATAGCATATGCGACCGGTGTGGTTAGCAGATATTTGGCAAATCCAGGCAAGCAGCATTGGGAAGTTGTAAAGTGAATTTTGAGGTATCTAAGAGGCACTTCGAAGCAGTGCTTATGTTTTGGAAATACATCACCCAGGGTTGAAGGGTATACAGATGCAGACATGGCAGGAGATAAAGACAGCAGGAAGTCTACTTTAGGCTACCTGTTTACTTTTGCAGGGGGAGCCATTTCATGGCAATCGAAGCTGCAAAAGTGTGTTGCACTATCGACTACAAAGGTAGAGTATATTGCTGCTATAGAAGCTTGTAAGGAGATGCTATGGCTGAAGCATTTTCTTATAGAGTTGGGTTTGGACCAGAAGGAATACATAGTCAGATGCGACAGTCAGAGTGCTATTGATCTCTGAGCAAGAATGCCACTTACCACTTCAGAACGAAGCACATTGATGTGTAATACCATTGGATTAGAGATGTTTTGAAAAATGGGTTGATGGGGATTAGCAAGATTCACACCGATCGGAATTCGTCAGACATGATGACGAAGACAGTGCCAAAGGTGAAGCATGAGCTATGCAGAGCATTGGCAGGCATGGGTGCCACGTGAGCATCCAGTACAGAGATCCTCCTTCATAGGGCTGGAGGGGGAAATTGTTGTGGGGTCCATCCCCATGTGGCCCCACCCACTAACTCTTCTCTTAATAACAAAGAGAGAGTCAATGGGGGGTTTTTCTATTGTGTGAAGAAAACAATAAAAAGAAAAAAAATGAAGGAAAGGGAGGAGAGGAGAGAGAAATAGAGAAGAGAGGAAAATAGGGTTTTCTCTTGTGGCTCTCTTATGGCATCTAGGGTTTGTTTGGGCTAAACCCTAAAGGGGTTTTTTGGAAAATCCTAATCTCCATTGAAGGTAGAAGTCTTTGCTTGGGCAATATAGAAGAGAGTAGAAATAGCCAAAACCTAGGGTTTTGGAGTGGTTCTTGCAGAAGAAGAAGAAGATCTCTCACGCTTGGTTCTTTGAGGTGGGAAAGCGTTCTCTTGCAAGGGTTTTTGAGGTAACCCGTATTTCCTTCAAAATTTTATTGTTTATCTTCTATTCTTGGTGTATTCCTCAAGTTTTTGGGAAAACTTGAGAAGAAAGACTTTGTATTTCTCTTTTCATAATGGATTTCCTTCGGAGCTTGTCCCGTGGTTTTTCCCTTCACATCGAAGGGTTTTCCACGTTAAAATCGTGTGTTCTAGATTTGTGTGGTGGATTGCTATTTCTGCGCTTTGTGATTTTCTTGTTCGTGACTATTTTCTTGATTCGCAGATAGAAGGAGAAAATTTATCCGCCGCAGTTTATCCGTGTTTCTCCAACATAAATACCATATCAATTCCTCACACATTTGGTTTCTTTGAAGGAACATGTTTTAATCCACATGCATGCCAATTTTATGATTGTTGACACACATTAAATGTGAGTGAAAAAGGTTTCTGGTGTGGTGTGACGGATGTATATATATATATATATATATATATATATATATATATATATATATGTGGGTGTTTATGCTTATGAGCAACATTTCTTATTCACATTAGTTTGGTGCAGTTTATTTGACATTAGGTGGGATATTAGAGGAAACCAACAGAAAAAATATAAAAGAGCTGTGACTATCTATTATTTATGGAGCGAAATTTTTGCCGCATCATTGGCGTGTTTTATTTCCCTTGACAACCCTAAAGCCTCTCATCAAGGTTTAAAATTTTGATTTCGATACCAGTTTCGGACCCTGAAATTTCAAATTTTCGGTCAAAATCTGGTACAAAAATCGAAAATAATATTTTATTCAATATTAAATTAATTAAAAAAACAGAATTTTTGGGTCAAATTTCGAAAAAACTGAAATTTCGGCCGAAATAAATGATCGTTTTGGATTTTGGTTGTTTCGATGTCGAAATTAAAACTATGCCTCTCATTGGCGTGTTTCATTTCCTTTGACAACCCTAAAGCCTCTTTTATTGTCGGCTCAACTTCAAGGACAAGAGAATTGAACGAACAAGGGTTTCTCGATGCAATCTATCTTCCCCCTCACGAATTTCTATTTCTATTCCGATGGCCCGAGGTGGGTTTGCAAAATCTTCAAACCCACTTTTTTGTAGGGGCATTTCGAAATTTAGTAGACGGTGTGTTTTTTTCCTTTTGAAGCCTTAATTAATACAAAAAGAAATACATAGGGGGGACCTATTATACGGTGGTCCTTATTTCTCTGACTGTGAAAGTACTGATGTCATAAATGTAGGCCCTTACTACGAGGGAAATGAAGTGGGGTCTATTTTGTTTTCTTCTCTCCAGATGTGTCGACCTGTATTTAAATGATAGCATCATTTGGTTGGCCAAGATAAATCAGCACCCTAAATCCCACCTTGTAACTCATATAAAAATTCGCCCACTCTCCTTCTTTGTGAATCCTCTCAGAACTAAATTAAAAGTTGTTTTCTGGCCAATAAGAAATTTCAAATAAAAAAAGGACGATGATATTTTTACCCCTCTGTAGTACGCATTCGCCTCCCTTATAACGTGATTTGCATAATCTCGGTCTCGGTTGTCGATATGTGTCATCTATTTCTTAATCCAACGGTCTGAATTTGTCTAATCACGACTTTGTTGTTCTCGACCTTTGAGCGGTATAGATGCACCTGCATCAAAAACTCACTCTTTCATGGAAAAATATTAATGGGATGATATATTTGTGTCCTCTTCCCCGAGCCACCCCTTTGGTTTAAAAGAGTAGTTATAAATATACAAGAAGAGGTGATTTAGGGAACAAAAGGGGCAAACATATCACTTGCCAAAGTGGTGGGGCCCATATTTGTTAACATCCATCCAGCCAATTGTAGTTTTGTGGTTGAATATGGACATTCAAATATCTGCACATTTGTTCAAGCACAAAATATATATATTATTAGATATTATGTTTGTCATATTAGTGTGATTTTGAGCTATCATAAGTCCATCTATAACCTATTTTGATGGACGGTTTGATCAATCCAAGGAGGGCCTACTATGTGAGTGTTCTAACTCATGGTGTTACAATGAGGTGGATCCCTACCAAAGTTGTCCTCTAGTTTCTTTTTAATCGATTTGCACGAAAACATTGAAAAATGATATACTAGGTAAAACATGTATGTGGTGAATTTTGATGGTGGGCATTTTTTGTGTATTGGTTGATCAGTACTAGATTTATCCATTGATACCAATCAAACTAGATCAAATGATTCTAACAGTTTGATCAAAAGCACCTTAATCCAAATTTGCCTGAGGCATTGGATCCATTTCCTTTGACGTAAAATGGGCCGTAAAAGAAATTTAATGCCAAACTTTCCACTTAAAATGGGAGTAAAATTTCTTTTACACTGATTTTACGTTGGAAGAAATGTAGCCTAAAGGAAATTGGGAGCAATTGAACCATCCAAAAGGATTCATGAAGTAATGTTAGGAGTTGATAAGCATCAAATACATCTAGAGATCATAACGAAGGAGTCCGTTCCTTTGTAATAATTTTCTCGTTTTCTTTTGTCTTTGTTGTATTGGCCTTGGTCGCCGGCATGCTCCTTGTATTTTTCAACTATTAATATTATTCTTTGCCATTCGCGAGAGAGAGAGAGAGAGAGAGAGAGAGAGAGAGAGAGAGAGAGAGAGAGAGAGAGATCTAATGAAATGTGGCTATGAGAGTTCCCGAGAAAATAATAGTTTTTTCGTAGGACAATAGACAAGAGAAATCACACCTTCACAGAAAAACAATGCATTTAGTGGAATAGAAAGAATTCAAGGGTAGAATTCAAAAAATCTTTAGGGCAAAATTGTAGCGACTTCCTAGGGCATTTGGATTGCCATAATTATGAATCCACATCACATTCGTTTTTACTTTGTTTGGTTTCCAAAGGCTAGAAGATCAGTAGTATTTCAAGTGCCACTGATCTTCTAGACATCTTTTGAAGTATGTCTGGTTGCCAAATTTGTAATGAAACTCTGTTTGACTCCCAAACATCATGATTACCTTTTACTAAGTGTGGTGCCCATGTGGCAGAAATGTTCGCTCCTCTAATCTTCCAACCAAATTTCACCATTTTGGTGGAGTTTAGGTGGAAGAAGAGAATAAAATGTCTTGTCTTATTCTCTTTTGTCTCTCTCTCTCTCTCTCTCTCTCTTCCCTATCTCTCTCTCTACATCTTCCATATTGGTAATTGTGTACATCTTCCACTAATCTTCCAGAGGATTGTCGTGCAACAAAACACTACCTACCACTCTTCCACTACTCTTCTATACATCTTCCATGTTTGTCTGCTTCCTTTTGACTTCTTCTTCTTCTACTAATCTCCTAGTCACATTGGAGCAACCAAACAGAGCTCTAGTGCTTGTATTTTTATGTTAAAAAGAATCTCAATCTGTATTCTAATATTTGGGCAATCATTAGAGTTCTCCAAATCCGTCAGGGGAGAGAGAGAGAGAGAGAGAGAGAGAGAGAGAGAGAGAGAGAGAGATGTAGTTCGATGAAATTAGAGGGAGAGATTTTCTCCATGAAGAGAGAGAGAGAGGGGAGGGGGAAAGATTTTCAGCTAAGAGAGACAAAGAGATATGAAATTAGAGGGAGAGGGAGAGATTTTCTCTGTGTGTGCGAGAGAGAGAGAGAGAGAGAGAGAGAGAGAGAGAGAGAGAGGGAGACATAAACATATAGTCTGGAATCAAGAATACCATGTATCAAAATTCACCCGAAGCTCCAGATTTAATTTCGCTCGAGTCCCTATTTCAACTAAGTAGAGAGATCCAAACGGCGGAATTGGCGGAAATAAAGTAGAATACCAATTCTAATTCCTGATTCTAGCAATCCAAACATGCCCCTATGTGCGTTTGGATTACCAAAATCAGGAATCAGTATTGATATCACATTCTGATCCTATTCCAATTACCCCAATAAAGGGAATAACGTTTCTAATTCTAGTGTTTGATTAAGCCATTAGAATTCCTCAAGAGAATCAGTCAGTCAGAACAAATCGGGTAATGTATTCAATCGGAAAAACTCCAGATACTACAAAGAACCTATGTTTTGGTTGACTTCATCAACGAGGAAATGGTTCTACCAAATTTCTCTACCTTTTTAAAGATCCAAAGTGTAAGAATTTTACAAAAGAAGAGGTCTTCATTTCAGTCTCTGGAAGATAAAACAGAGGGTTTTTCTTCTCCCTTTATATCATTGAAAAATCAAATTATTTTGGATAACATCAAAAGCAGGAAAAAGCTCTATAGAGGAGACGAAGAGATCTACAATCATTTTTTCCAAGTTGAAGAAGGTTCGAGTAACATAGGGTTAGTGTTCTGTGTAACATAGGGTTATGATTTCAAAAGAGAGCCATCTTCTCTTTCTTTTTTTCTGAAAAATGATGATGATAAACCAACTTCTCTTTGTTTCCTTCCTAAAAACAAGCAATAAAAAGGATGAACCAATGATAAAAATAACCCCAGAGATAAAAAAAACAATCAAATTTTGCTTGAATGATAAACACCGAGATAAAAATTGATAAAAAGGGCTAAAAATCTTCTTGAAATATGCCCCAAAACCCAAAAAATCTGCTTGAAATACCACCGGTTTGCAGTCTCTAGCTGCTTTTTTGATGGTATTGTAGGGTTTCAGAGAAGGTTCCGGCGAGGAGTAGGTAGGAGAAGGGAGAGGGTTGAGTGAGGTTAGAGAGAGAGAGAGAGGGGGGGGGGGGGCAAGGAATCAAAATACCACCCTCCTCGGTGGGTTACAGATTCTCGCAAATATTCTAGCGAAATTTCCGCCGCATGTTTTCCATTTCACTACAATGTGCAAGGCAAACGACAGAATAGGCTAAAATGGAATATGATATCCTTTCTTATTCCCTATTCCGGCAATCCAAGCGCGCACCTAATGAAGGTGAGGAGTACTTTTACATGGAATCCAAAAGAAATTTTGAATACCCTAAAGAAGCAATAATGACTTTAGACAAGGTATTCATTGCCATAGTTCCTTTTGTACCGAACTAAATTCACTTCTTGCTCATCTTCTTAAGGGTCTAGACAGGGAGAAGATTCTAGAAAAAGATCCCTCCACTTATAGGGTCCTCAGTGCCGCTTTTATGCCTAAACTTCAATATGATCTTATTATAGATGTTTCTTCAAGAAAAGGAAGAGGAAGAAAAATCTTTCATCTTCTTAGGAAACTCATAAGAGTATGACACATATAAATCTAGTAGAGAGTTATCTCAAGAGATATTTTCTATGATTTTTAATGCTTATAACACTTCAATTAAACATTTCTTCTTGAAGAAATAACTTAATCCTTGAAATTTAGCCTCTTATGGAAAGAAGGATTTTGCATTAATAGGAAATAGAATCTGTGTATTTTAAACTCTTACGGAGGAGGATACTCATCATAGTTTATTCTCATACGATTAAATGTGTACTTTTTGCAATTTAACCTCTGCACCCTTGTGGTTTAACCTAATGTGGTTAGGAGTACTTTATGGTTAACTCTCATGTATTTAAGAAGGGAGATTTTATACGGTGAGTACGTGTGAAGTCCAGAATATTTTAGAAGAGGGGTGCTATCAGAAAACAACTACAAGGGCTCCTGTGAGTTTAGCATCCCTCATTTTAGAAAGTACAGTGGCCCCTGCTTCACAAGATTATCTATACCGTTAATTTATAGGGCCACAATGTAAATAGCTGGCAAGGCCTAGCGCCCACTTCAACTTCTTATCACCATTTGGTGAAATCTGAGGGAGAGATTTTCTCCATGGAGAGAGAGAGAGGGACAGGGAGAGATTTTCAGTTAAGAGAGATATGAAATTAGATGGAGAGGGAGAGATTTTCTTTGTGTGTGTGTGTGTGTGTGTGTGTGTGTGTGTGTGAGAGAGAGAGAGAGAGAGAGAGAGAGAGAGAGAGAGAGAGATAGACATACAGTTTGGAATCAAGAATACCATGTATCAAAACTCACCCAAAGCTCCTTATTTAATTTCGCGTGGGTCCCCATTTCAACTAAGTAGTGAGATCCAAACGACGGAATTGGCAATCCAAACTTGCTCCTATGTGCATTTGGATTGTCGGAATCGGGAATCAGTATTGATATCACATTCCGATCCTATTTCAATTACCCCAGTAAACGTAATAGCATTTCCAATTCTAGTGTTTGGGTAAGCCATTAGAATTCCTCAAGGGAATCAGTCAGCCGGAACAAATCGGGTGATGGATTCAACGGAAAAACTCCAGGTTTTGCAAAAACCTACGTTTTGGTTGACTTCATCAATGAGGAAATGGTTCTACCCAATTTATCCTACGTTTGTAAAGATCCAAAATGTAAGAATCTTACAAAAGAAGAGGTCTTTCATTTCAGTCTCTGGAAGATAAAACAGAGGATTTTTCTCCTTGGGCATTTCAAAGCATTTTTCAAACCAAGCATTTTTCTCCTTACATTTTCTAAATTGTATTGAAGATCTCATTCATGTGGTTTTGCATTTCAAAGCATTTTTCAAACCAAGTTTCAAAACCACCCTAGACCTTAGAGTTTTTCATGGAAAATCATTTTCAAAGGCTTCATAGGTCTTAAACATACCCTAAAAATGGTCGTAGAAGTTACCAAAGAGAATTGGGCACAAAAGATAGAAGTTTGAAATCATTAAAAGGCAAAATTGTTTGACCTTGGGCTTTTTCTCAGGGATAATCATGCCAAAATATTTTAAATATTTTTGAAAATATTTTTAACCGATTCCTCTTGTTCTTCTGATATTTATAGAGTACAAGAACATCGAAATCCGATAAGAAACGACAGAGATATGAATTTTACAAGTTCAGTGTGTGAAACCGAACAAAATCTGTGCACCCTTTTGTTCTGGACCAGACGTCTGCCCAGACGTTTGGACGCATAGAAATATAGCCGTTGGGAGTAATGGCTAGTTGTGTTTCTTGCCAAAACATTTACTGTTTTGCCCCTAACGGTTATATCCTCTTTTGGGCTATAAATACAACATTTATGTGCATTAAAACTTTTAATGATCAAATCTTCACATTGAACTTAAAACTTTCATATTTTCAAGTGTTTTGAAAATCTTCCAAGAACTTTGAACTTGCACATTACTTAGAGGAAAATCTCCATAGGCACTTCATTGTATTCATTCTTTGGAGAGTTTTTGTGAGCTTTAAAAGTTATAATCAAGGCTTCAAAGAGCCTGAGAGTGTTCTTCTTCATTCTTCAGCTACATTGTAAGAGGGTCTCCAATTCAGCCTGTTAAAAAGGTGACTCTCGTCATTGTAAGAGGATTTTTCGGTCCGGCCGTTAAGATAGGAAGATTGTGATAGTGGAAGCGTCATGGAGGTCTTGGTGAGTGGATGCAAGTCTTGGTGCAGGATCCAAGTACCAAACCACTTTAAAATCCGTGTGTTCATCTTCTTGCTCTCTCTATCTCCCATTACTTGTAATAGTGACATCTAAACCTTTATTTGTCTTGCATGCACTTTAAAATTAACAAGGGTAGTTGCACTTTACATTTCTAATTAACAAAGGCTTGTTAAATAGCTCAACTTGAATTTTGTGATTTGTTACTGTGGTTTGTGCACTTAACTTCAAACTTAGTTTCAATCTTGTATCAACTCACTTAAAAAGAAGAAAAATTGTTAATTGCCCAATTCACCCCCTCTTGGGTTGCTTATCGGGATTTCAGAAAGTACAGTGGCCCCACTTCACAAGATTATCTAAACCATTAATTTATAGGGTCACAATGTAAATAGCTAGCAAAGGCTAAGGCCCACTTCCACTTCTTATCACCATTTGGTGGAACCATCTCTGTTGCCTCGTAATTGTCTATAAGATCAACGGTCTCGATTAGACATACATGTCTATATGTGGGACCCAAAATTGATCGTTAGGATTGATCAAGGGATGAATGAAGGGCCATTGGTTTACAAATATCAGATGTGGCAATAAGAAATGGGTGGCTACTGATATTGAAGCTACCATGTTTTGATAATTACACTATGTCTTTTCGTCCTTTGTTATTGAAACAGCTGTCCAAGGTAATCACAGTTCCCCAAAAGCTCTTTGAAGCAAATTAAAGATGAAAAGGCAAGCTGAGTTTGTGCAACTGTCAAAACATGATAGTGCCAGTATTAGACTTATTAGTAGCCTATGAAACTTCTTAAATAGAGGGGATTTGAGCAAATCCCTTCATCTAGATCTTCTCCTTCTCACGCTTGAACAAGCTGTGGAGGTGGGTCCATCGATCTAAATGTGTCAGTTTATCCAGCGGTCCCCAAGAGTCAGATCTGGGCCGTTATCTTACATGGGTCCACTGATCTAACGGATCTATTAATCCAGTGGCCCACTTAGGGTCTCCTCCATCTCGGGATGATGGGCCCACCTAACCATATCTAGGAGCCACGTGTACGATTGCCACTAGACCAATAGAGCCGATCCATCCTGATGGGCCCCATGCAAAATGCTTCAAGTGAATAAATTAGAGGCGGGAGATAATTCTTTCGCCCCCTCTTGAGGATAGTGCGCTCCCTGTTAACGTGAATTGTGGGCAGACTTTAACGCTTTTTGATAGGGCTGCAACAGGGTCGGGTTTTTCAAAACCCTAGCCCAACCCTGGATCCCATTATCTCGGCCTTGACCTGCCCTGACCCTGAGTCAGGGCTGGCCGGGCCGACCCTAATTGACCTTAGTGCAAATACTTGTTAAGATTGCTAAAAATAAAGCAACCACTTATCATATAGAACAAAATGATCAATAAACAGAGAAAAAGAACAAAATAAGACAATATGAATTCAACAACATTACGGGCAACAGAGACAATTAATAATAATAATCTAAAGAAACATAAATCCAAGATAATAGAAAACATTAGCAAAAGAAACATGCACAATAATCTAAAGAAACATCAATCCAAGATAATAGAAAACATTAGCAAAAGAAACATGCACAGATGGTTCAATTCTATAATAGAAAACTTAAGGTCGGGCTAGGTCAGGGTACCCTAGGCATTAACCCAGAACCCGACCCGACCTGAGTCAGGGTCTAAAACAATGAACCCTGACCCGCCCTCAGGGTTGGAAAATCCAGCCCTGACCTTGTTCGGGCTCAGGGCGGGTCACAGCTGACAGGGCCAAACTTGCACCCTAATTTTGACGTCAAATCACGTTACAAGGGCGGCGCATTATCCTATTAGGGGCGAAAAAAATCAGCACCCTTTCCAGGGGAGCCGACTCATGTACATATATATTCGGTAAGAAGACTCAAGACCACACACAACAATCTTCTTCCTAGGGTTTTTGTTCCACACACAACAATCTTCTTCCTAGGGTGTTTGTTGCTCTCTTTGTCTTTATCTCCTTCATCATGGCTCGTAGAAGTGGTGGAGGTACGCCTTTTTGATATGTCTCTTTTTTTAACACTTTTATTTCGCAATCTAGGGTTAGGTTTTTAAAGTCAATGTGCTTGAGATGTTCTATTGTTCATGTTTTTGGATAGATTTCTGTTGTGTAGCTTTTTATGATTTTTTGAATTTGCAGGGACTATATGTTTTGTTTTGTGATTCAGAGGATATCTAGATTTCTGCTGTTTTGAAGTTGCATCTATTTGGGTTTTTTTATTCTCTGTTTGGAATGGATTCTAATGATAATAGAGAGGGACGAGGTCTGAAATTAGCTATGCCTGGAAATGTATAGCATAAAAGTTAGCTGGTATTGTTATTAGTTTTCGACTTGGGATCTGGATTTTTGTTTTATTGAATATATGGTTCATGATGATTAATGAAATCATGTTTTTTTTTTTTATTTGATACCTAGAAGTTCATGATATTTGAATCATATGGTATTAAAAATTAGCTGTTAGTTCTTAAAAACACTCGAGAAATACTCGAGTGTTTAAATGCTATGCCAAGACCACTTGTAGATCCACTAGAACTCGTTTCTGAGTTCCAAACTGTTTTCACTTGCAGATCCATATACCAATCCCCTATTCCTCGAGCTTTATACAATGAGGCACATTCACTATGGCATAGTGGGTCATAGCTTTGATTGATCTGAACTTTCTATTTTACAGGCCTTCTTTCGGAGGCCAAAAAATTGCCCAGATCATCCATTTCTAACATCCAATTGTATTTTTGGTCGAATGTGAATTGTTTCCCATGTGCAGTTTTTGGACTTCCATATTCAACAAGTAATATGCATTATTAGATACTAGGATAGGATGGCTGGCATGATTTTTTAGCCGTAGGATGTCCAAAGCAATCCCTGTCAAGTGGACAGTTAAGATTGGTCAAAGGTGGGACCCACTATCCCGTAGTGGGCACGCTTCATTGTATTAAAATATGGCCCCCAGTCTTGCAATACTGCTACTGAAATGAGAACTTGGCCGTGCCAAAGGTAGTAGACTCAGGCAAGAAAATGATTCACACAATCAATTTCTCATTAACTTAAGTGAGTCAAAGGAGTTCTGAATGTTACACTCAAACCTATGGAGGTGACTATTTAGAGACCTTGCTCTAGTTGCCAAATTGAATCTGTGTGAGTGATTATCTCTGTGGTAGTAAATCAGAAATGCTATATCAACTAGAAGTGAAGAATGTGTTTCTTTATGGGGAGTTGCAGGAAGAAGTGTAAATGAGTCCACTAGGATTTATTCCCCCGGGGAGAGAAGAGAAAGGTTTGCAGATTGACAAAGTTAATCGAAGGATTAAGTAGTCTACAACAACATAGTTCCAGAAGTTTAGTAGTGCTAATCCAGAGATTGAGTTCAAAAGAAGTATTTTTGTTCATATATTGTTTGTGAAGAGGAAGAAAGGTACAATAGTTCTATTATATATTGATGACATTATCTTGATTATTGATGACATGAAATGGATTCTAACATTTAAGAAATACCAGCATAAAGTGTTCAACATAAAATGACCTTGGCCTTTTACGATATTTCTTGGGGATTGAGGTATGGTTTTAAACTTCCACTGATACATGTCAACTTCCGCCGTTACCATGAAAATGAATATGCCGATTCCCATTCCAATTCCTCCATAAGGACTACTTCTATCATTGATAGCTGAAAACTCATTCTATGGCCAGATTCACTAAGGATAAAGCGCTTTGAAGCCAATGCAAGGGGGGTCTACTTATTATCAATATACGGGCAAGAAAACGGATGTGCGTTAGCCTTTTGTCTGGACTGAAGCCCAAGACAGATTGAAGTGTGAAGTTTGAATTTTACGATGCACCCACATAACCAAAAAACCTATACTTCTTGAAAATAGTAATGTCATTCCATTAATAGGATGAGTAATTTGAAAAGTAAAAGAGATGTCACGATCATCAACTTTAAAAACATGTGAAACATCTACGTTTATAATGAGCCTTATTGTTGCAGGCATGCACGATAGGTCATGTCACTCGGTGTTTGATCTTGTTAAATCATTATGGATATTTGTCTGGCATATATGATAATTTCTATGAGTGTATTTGTGTTTATTCTAGCATTTCCTGAAGTGTCATCTTAAATTTCTATTGTTTCCATGATCTTCCATAAACGCCTATAATTTTTACAGGATTTTTGGGTTGCATCTGCACGCACCGCCATCCACCATATAATTTCTCATCTTTAACTAGCATCTTAAATCTTTGGTAAAAAGAAATTATATTTTTACCGAAAATGAAAAAGTTAAAACGTTTTGGGAGAATTTTGCCAAAAATCTAAGGAGAAAGTAATTAAAACGTTGAGAAGTTAGGGTAGTTTTGTCATTTTAAAAATCTTAACTCATTCAATTGATAGCTATTTGTTTTAGGGGCGTTTTGGCAATTATATTATAAAAGTAGGACTTTTTAAACAATATATAATTTTTATGGACATTTTAGCATTTATTTTGTAGAGAAGAGACTAATCGGCAAAAATCCCTAATATAAAAAGGGAAATGATTTTTTCACCCCCTTTAGGAATGATGTGCCCACCTTTTAACTTGATTTGACGTCAAAAAGCGTTAAAGTTGCTCACGATCACATTAAAAGGGGGCGCATAATCCTATAGGGGGATTCGGGGTCAGTAGAATCCGTGGGGAGATCATCCCGAAGGCCGGGAGACTGGAATTGCTTACCCTGCGACTACCTTAATTTTAGATGGAGGGAGAAGTGTCGAAGGTGCCTCTCAAACAAAAAACTACAAAATCAAAAAAAGGTATGGCCATGATCTCGTCGCAAACCATGAATCCTCTACGGAAGATTGTCGATGGCCGGATTCTGGGTCGATTTCCTTATTGACTGAGGGTGGATTTTTGCTTCTTTCTATCTCGGGCAAGGAAGTGGAAAGGAGGATGGAATCTCTAAAAGCTTGCTTGATAGGAAGGAGAAAGGAAAACTCTGGGACACTCAATGACCTTTGGTTGTGGGCCAAAGGAGTTTGGGACCTTCCTTCCCTCCCTTGTACATGTAATCTAGCTAAAAACGAAGTGCTATTTATGTTCAACTCAGAGGAGGAGGCCGCAAGATCTTTGGCTTTAGGATCAAAGGTTTGGGAGAACTAGTTACTCGCTAGCCCCTTGGAGCTTTAAATCCCCTCAAGACACAGAAATCTTCTGGGTTAATTTTTATGGTATCCCTCTCCATGTTTGCGCCACCTCAACGGTTGAAGCGCCCTGGGAAACACATTTGGGCGAGTCCTGGAGGTGAAAATGGAAGGAAGCCATAACCAATGTATGAGCTTCGTCTCCGCCAAAATCGCTGCCCCACAGTGGTAGGTTGTTCCTCCTTTTATCTTAGTTCGGGTTCGGGGTAAGTGTTCCCAATTCGTACTGAAATCCAGATTTCTCTCCCCGATTCTGGCCAAGTTCTAGCTGTTTCGGGCAATGGTTTGGGCTCCCTCCTGGAAATGGAATCTTTCCCCGTAGGAAAACAGGCACCGGTGACTGGGTCGGACTGTCCCTTGCTGAAGAACCAGGGATGGAGTTCCGTTGAACCCTTGGGATCTGCCCCTTTGGATTTGAATTCAAATTTCAAACCTGGTGGAGGTCTCTCGGGTTCGTCCCGCCCTGATATGGGCCCCACTCTTAGGATAGAGGGTCCCTATCAGTCAACTGGGCGCTCTGGGAATGATAGAATGATTCGGGTAGCTCGGAAGGTCAGACTTGCTAATCTAAGGAAAGCACTTATAGCCTCTAAATCTAGGATATCGTTCGGGTCAGGGTCTAGACCTCGAAATGTAACCCATAGCTTGGCACATAAGCTAAGCTCTAAAACTAAGGTGACTGGCCGCCTCAAAATCCCTTCTAAAGGTTTGATAAATAAAATGGATTCCATTTGCGGCCTCCTTGGCTAGCTTTGGTCGTTTCCCCTAGTCTTGGGTCTATACGCTGGAGCCGGATAGGGGGCTGGATCCAAGGTTGGGTTAGTGATACATTTTTTCCTTACTTTTGGGTCAAATGTGGGATGGGCAGGGGGACTTCTGTTTTGGAAAATGCGTAAGTTATCTTCAAATCTTTGACCCATGCAATTGCTTTCAAACTTCATATTGGGAAGGCGAGAAGGTTCCCTTGGATGGGATGGCTCGCCAAAAGTAATACTTAATTGTAACTGCAAAAGGATTTCGTGATGGGACACCTGGGTTCAGGTCGATCGTCTTATGGCGGTGACACAATTTATAATACGAACTGATCGGAATTTGCAAGGTTTTATGGGTATCCTTCATATCTAAGTAAGTAAAGATGAAAGAACAAGATCCCATGCATTATGAATCATCTTCATGTCCAGCGGGGCGCAAGAGGAAGTTGTTCATGGAGATCATGGTGCTGGAAAAAATCCTTCACAGGATGAGAACGATGACTTATGACGAAAGGATAGCCTCCATCAACGACCCCACACATCAAGAGATCTCTGGAGAATTTCTAGAGGATAGGAGTAGGCGGGAGAGACTATGAGAACTTTCAAGGGAGGTGGCTACTTCTCATCTGGAGGAAGAAATTGAAACTCGTAGAAGTCCTGGCTTTTTTGGAAAGAAATTCAGATGCGGTTGTCATGGGTCTACCGATTACCCACCTTCAAAGTCTTCTGGACGAACTTGGAAAATGCTCCTCTTAGTCGAGCTCTGTTGGGTAGGGGTGGCAATGAGATTCGGATGAATCAAGCCACCCTATGATCTGATGGAGGGAAGGGTCTATGAATGCAATATATAAACAATTAGGAGGAAGCTTATATTGTGCTCATCAATTAGGAGTTCCAGGGCTAGACAAATATGCTGGGGGCCACTTTGAGGAGGGGTGAAGAAGAAGTTCCCTAAAGGAATAAAGGCTTCTTTGGTCACCAAGAGTTTGGTGTGGGCCCGCAATGGCCTGCAATGGACTTAACAAAACTTCCTGAAATTTTGGTGGATGTAGGTGGAGGAAGATGATGGATATAGGTTGAAATGATCGTAATGCAGGGTAGTTGGCTCAGCACGGTCGGGGAAAGCTTCTTTTTGATTGGAGTGTAAGAATTGCATACGATATGATACGGAAAGAAAGGGCCCAATTTTTGTTTAGTCTTTCTGGCTCAGGGTATGCCCTGGCCAATTTTATTTAATGCTATTTAATGCCAGGTGGGACTACTGGTCCCCATTGTAATTATTATAGTATCAATGAAAATATGTCATCTTTCAAAAAAAATAAATTCCCCCAAGTCTAGGTCAACTCCCTTTTACCTTGACCGCATTCCGCATTGCGCCGCATCCGCATTTTGCATTTTGCCCTACAGAGCCAATAAAAACTCCTTTGACTCTCCAGAATTATGACCGCGTCAACTAAGTACTCAACTGCGTCAACCGAGTACTCGACCGCGGCATGCCGAGTCGACTAGGATTTTCTTCAGCCGCGTTCCGCGCCGCGTCCTCATTTTTAAACATTGGGGAAAAGGAGATGTAGTGATGTCAAGATTAGGGTTTGAGAGAATGGGACAGGATAGAAATGATGTAATACAATTCTGTTCCTTTTAGATAGCTGGAATGGGTACTTTAGTCTTCAGATTCTAGATGATGGGTGGATTGATTTTCTCAGGTCTATCCCTGGAGTATTTTACTATTTTTTTGTTTTGTATGATTAAGGGCGGTTGTGGGCCTTGTGGCATTGTGAATGTATGAATGGCCACACCCTGTTGAGTCACAAATATATTACTTTGTTGTGGGAAGTTCATTAACATCTATAGTTCTCTACTATATATACTGGAAAAACTTGGTTGGACCCGAGGTTATTTGAAACCTTTTAAATGTAAATTTTCCTTTAAGCACCTATTTTTTGCACGAATGCTGTGCTGACTTCATCATAAGAGCACAATTCTCCTTCCCTTTTTGTTGGACAAAACTTTCTCTCCTTCTGCATCTGTTTCTTACTCCTTATTCCTACTGTCGTATATGCGATGTGCTTTTTGTCTTGTATGTTTAATGGGCAGTTGGGGCGTTGGATTTGGGCTTGCATGGATGGCCAAAACTATTGTCTCATTAATAAATTAGATTATTGTGGGAAGTTCACAATCAGATGTTATAAGTGGGATCATGTCAATGTGTATTAGGGCAGGGTGCAGACATCTATTTATGGGGAGAATGATAGATCAAATCTTATGTGTGTTTATAAGTTAGTGACATCAAGTTTTGGCAGTTTTGCTATAATTACTTAGTGAACTGTGTCATTGTAATCCATGGGATTTATCGACTTTCTTATTAAGTAATTCCCAATGATTGAGAGTCATTTTTAAGTTAGGATGACATCCTTATCTACAAGTAACATCTGGAATGCATATTTATTTCTGACTGATTCAGCTTGGGTATACTGATTTTAGCTTCTTACTAGTGGAGCCTTATATAAGTGTACACTGTCTTTGTAATTCATACATTTTTTTTGTAATTCGTATGCTATATGGACTTTTTTTATAATGTAATTACTGATTTATTTCTCACCGATTTACCCTGGTCTTATTGATATTCAACTTGTGCGCTCTGTCATATCATTTACACTGTCACAACAAGTGCATTAACTTGTTTGCTGTTTGCAGGTAGGCCAGCCCCACGTGCGGCTCCTCGTCGTGCACCAGTGCCCAACCCACCTCAACAAGGTAACAAAGTAGCTGGCCATATCTTCTCTTCAGTTTGATCAAACCTGTGTACATTTCTAAAAACTGAATGAATCACTCATTTTTTATTTAGATCGCTCCAATCATTTGATCCGACTCGGTTCAATGCAAACAGTGTGGTTCATTTATGTACCAAACTTCTTATTTTCCAACTTCCAAAAACAGAAAAAATTGAAAATTTAACACTTACCATGTCCCAAGTTACCATATTTTCTTTTGAAACAGACCAAGTTACCATATTAATTCTGAAACTAAAGTTACCATATTAATTAATAGAATATCTAGTATCCTGACTCTTGATTTTCTAATTATTTAAATTAGTAACCTAAAAACTAAGGAGAACCATTTTTTCATCATTAAAAGAAAAGAACCATTTTTCATTTTTTATATTTTACATTTATTATTAATGAATTAATTATAGCATACTGTGTAGGATCGGTTTGGACTGACTAAGACCTTTTCTTGTTCGATCACTGGTCTGGTTTATATAACATTGTGGCAGATCCAAAATTTTCACTAAAACTACCTCAATTCTTGATTTGAGGTGTTTTATGTTTTTTTAAATATCATTTTGTTTTAAAACCCAGATGTTGTCTTTTGGCAATTGAATTTCTTAATAGTTGTTAGTCTGCCTTCCTGTTGATTAGTCTTAGATTTGCTAGCATTTTAGATTTCCTGCCACTTGCATTTAACTACCGCTTGACCTGATTGTAACCAAACTTGACATTCCATATTCTCTGTAACCACTCTTATTTCTAGCTTTATATTTGTACACATACACCATAGGGTCTGTTTGGTAGCACAGAAATTGGGAAAATCAAAGTAAAAGGTACATATTTTCCTTTTTCTAGCAGTGTTTGGTTGCCATTTATTATTCACATGACAGTCCTTGTCGGCCGTGAATGTTTCAAATGTGAGCCTTGGCGCAACGGTCAGGTTGCTCTATTGTGACCTAGTGGTCACGGGTTTGAGTCACGGAAACAGCCTCTCTGCAATGCAGGGGTAAGGCTGCGTACATCTAGCCCTCCTCAGACCCCGCAATGGCGGGAGCCTCGTTCACTGGGCCGCCCCTTTTTTTTTGACTTTCCTCTCAAAATAAGAGGTAAAGGAACATAAATAAACAGAATCTATATTCCTTTCCTTAAAACTTCTATATTACATAGGTCCAAACGGACACTTAATTCTTGCCTGTACCAGGGTGAGGGTGTTCATATTATGTGCACTTTTCTAACATATGTTTTTGCTGGACTGTTACAGCAAGTCATGCTCCTCCGGCTCCAGTTCAGCGTGGCGGGTCTATGCTCGGAGGAATTGGTTCCACCATAGCCCAAGGTAGGTTTTCTATATACAGTGCTCTCTCTCTCTCTCTCTCTCTCTCTCTCTCTCTCAGGATTTTATCATAAGCTGTGAAAGGGTTACATCAAACGGGGGCAAAGTGTCCCACCAATTCAAAACACATCTCTACAGCCCCGACCATTAGTGGTAATACAATACCCACTTGACATACTCCCTCCAGGTACTAGATCAGTATAGTACAAGATCTCTTCCTTACCACCACCAACCAAAACAATACCTGCAGTCTGAATTGAGTGGAATATCAATTTCTTTGGATGCGATGAATCAAGCAGCGGGACCAACTGTGGGACCAACTGTGCTCTTGTGTTGCAAAGAAGAAACTATTGATTTATTGATTTATTTAGTATTGTTGATGAATACTAGGATTCGATCGGAGTCTACTCTGACCCTTTCTTGGCTTTTTTTTCAAAGGCATGGCTTTTGGCACTGGAAGTGCAGTTGCACACAGAGCTGTGGATGCAGTGATGGGTCCTCGCAGCATTCAGCACGAGACTATCGAAGCTACTGCTGCTCCAGCAGCCATGAGCAGTGCTAGTGGGTCTGATACCTGTGGCATTCATTCCAAGGCCTTCCAGGATGTAAGTATATATCTACACATAGGAATTTTGATAGGGAATTTCATGGAAAGGCATTTCACGGCTGACTTTTGCACGAGAGAACAGCCACCTCAGATGAATTAAATGAATAAGACAAAATCTGCTGAACAGTGAGCCTGTGTGGCTGTTCTCTTGTGCAAAAGTCGGCCTCGAAATGCCTTTCCATGGAGTTAACTAGATTTTAAATCCAATTAAGCTATAAACTAATGGGGTCTTCTTGGAGTGATACTAAGAAGGGTTTTTTGTTGTTGATGTATATATTTTGCAGTGCCTGAACAACTATGGAAGTGATATTAGCAAGTGCCAGTTCTACCTGGACATGCTGAGTGAATGCCGCAGGAATGCTGGTTCCGGTACCATGCTGAATGCCTAATTATGCTGCCTTTTGCCTCCAAGTTCCTTTTCTGATTTCAGAATTCATGGGTTTGAGACTGAACTTTTTAAGTGATTGGGGTCAATAAGTTTTCATTGCAAACTGATAAAACATTTACTATTAAATGACTCTGTGTGTACAACAGGCTCTCTTTACGTTTCATGTTTCTGTCCTTATTTATCTTTGTTGTATTAATTTACAGAATGGGTGCCTACTATTCTCTCTTATTGTTGCTGTGACTTTTTTTTAATGTAAGCCATGAAAGTTTTTTTCCATAGAATATTGGTTTATCAAATGGTGGGAGAAGAGCAATGAGCCTTGGAGGTTTGGATATGCGGATTTTAGAAGACGAGAGAAGAAGCGGACCAACCGTCGTTTTTGACTTCTCGTCCTTCTTTCCGACAGAAAGAGAGTAGCAGATCCTCCCATTTTTCGAGGTTTTAGAAATCTTAGGATGCAGGAGAGATTTCTAAAGGAGAGATTTCTAAAACCTGGTTTTCTTACTTAAAATCCAAGAAACTCTACCAAGACAGTGGCAGCAGCTTGATCATGAACCCTCTTTTACAAGAAACTTACTTAAAATCCAAGAAACTCGGATTCTAAAATCCGTGTATCCAAATGGCCCGGGTTTCTGTCCTGGATAAGCTGATTTTAGAATTCAGTTTTTTAGTTTGAAAACAGTGTAAAAGAGGGTTCATGATCAAGCTGCTGCCGCTGTCTTGGCAGCGTTTCTTGGATTTTAAGAAAATCAGGTTTTAGAAATCTCTCCTGCATCCTGAGATTTATAAAACCTGGAAAAATGGGAGGATCTGCTACTCTCTTGCTGTCGGAAAGAAGGACGAGAAGTCAAAAACTAGTAAAAAACGACGGCTGGTCCGCTTCTTCTCTCGTCTCTTAGCTACAATTTTGAAGAAATCCCGGATTCTAAAATCCGTGTATCCAAATGGCCCTGAGAGAATTGAAAGGGCATGAGTAAGTAGAGGGTGAGAAGTGGCTGAAAAAAATGGGGAAAACACGAATGAGGAGGGCTTGAGAAGTGGGGAACCTATCAGAAGTTTTCTACAGGTTTCTTAGAGAAATAGAACATTGTAGCCAACTCTAGATGAAGATTATAGAACCTATTAGTCTTATCTAGAATTGTATGGAAAATTCTATAGCCTTATAGATATCTATATATTAATGTAGGGAATCCTAGAACCTTCTAGAGCCTTAAAAAGAATAAAAGACTAGAAGTAGAGGTATACAAATATTCTAGGAGAGGGTTAGATTTTTTGTGAAGGATGTACATGAAATACTTTTGTAATACTCTAGAAAAAGAAATTGGTAGAAAGGGGTTTGGAAAGTTCTTCATATACCTATATAAAAGGGGGAGAGCCCCTCTTTTATGTGTAGAACCTCATCAAGTTGTAAGCATTCTTCAAGAAATAGAAGCTTTCTTTCTCATGTTGTTCTCTTGGTTTAAGTATTGTACTAGTTGGGTAGAAGGTTGACTTGTGCTAAGCATATGGATGCGAAGTGCAAGTGCATCACATTTTTAGCTAACGGAATTGTTAGGCCCGTGACTGTTGGCATCATAGCTAAGGTTACAGGGGTGTGACCTTTGCAACAAAAGGACGCTATGGCTGGGGTGTGACCTTTGCAACACAAGGATGCTATGGCTTCTATGGGATCGGAAGTGGCTCAAGGAAATGCGAGGCGTGATTCTCTTCTCAAGCAAAAGAGGGGCAAGTCTGTGGATTGTGGACTTTCTGGCTACCTTAGATGACCACCTTAGCGCATGGAGACTCGCATCAACGAACAAATTGAGGACACTAAGGAGTTCAAGGGTGACGTTCTTGGCAATGCTCAATCAGTGGGTTGATTGAGAAGGTTTCTACTCTCCAGGACCAAGTGGGGGAAATCTCTCCCAGCATGGTTCCGATTGTGCACATGGAAAAGGGTAAAGTTGGGAAGGTCTCGGCCTTACAACTGATTGATGGCCCTGTAGAGGAAGTGGCAAACCTGGCTTTGAAGGAGTGTCTTACACAACCGAAGACTTGGTGGGAGGAGCTAGTTGTGGGCTTACAAGAAAGGGCGGAGTGCCTCTTGAATGGTAGGGATGCAACTCAGATCGGGTTGAGGCGGGTTGGCCTCAACCCGACCCAACGTCAGGAACCCTTTTTTCCAACACGACCGATTTCCAACCCGACAAAGTTCAATCCGACTCGAGGAACTCTTTTTCCAACCTGAACCCGACTTGACCCGTGTTCAACACGACCCAACCCGAGATTTTAAGCTTACAAATAAAATTTGATGAAAAAATGTCAGGTTTCACTTGGGTCGGGTTGTCCAAACCCTCAACCCGAACCCGACACGAGCTCAACCCGGGTTGGGAAAACTCAACCCGAACCCAAACCGAGCTCAACCCGACCCAACCCGACCCGACCCGACTTTTTTCCGGGTTGAACCCGACCCGAGTTGCACCCTTATTGAATCGTACCATACAAGACTTAATCAAGGAAGGACCTGAAACAGATCCTATTGCAAAGAGCCTAATGGAGATGGCCCAACAAGTAAAGGCAAGACGATTCTGGGTAGAGAAAGACCTACTCTAAACCAAGGGAAAATGCTTGTATGTGCCCAAGTGGGAGAACTTTAGGAAGAAGTTGATCAAGGAATTTGTTATAAAAGGCAATATGATAAAGGCATTATGAGGACGCCTGTTAATTCAGGTGGGGAGGATTGTCACGGGTGATAATTTAGCTCACGACATCTACTTTTATCGGCATATGGGGGGCTCAAAACAGATACGGAGAAGTGGAGAACGTTCCGAAAGTCTAAAGTTTTATATAAGTTTCTTAGAGAAGTCTAAAACATTGTAGTAATCTCTAGAATTATGTAGAAGATTTTAGAACCAAGTAGTAACATCAAGAATTGTGTAGAAGATTCTAGAACCTATAGATATCTCTAAATTAATGTAGGGAATCCTAGAAGCTTCTAGCGACTTGTCAAAGAAAAGAAGACACTAGAAGTAGAGGTATGTAAATATCCTAGAAGAGAGTGAGATATTTTGTAAAGAATTTACATGAAATATTCTTAGAATACTCTAGAACAAAGAAATGTGTAGAAAGAGGTCTAAAAAGTTTCCCTCATGACTATAAAAGGGGAAGAGCCCCTCATTTGTGGGCGAACCTCAGAAACTTGTAAGCATTTTTCAAGTAATAAAAGCTCTCTTTCTGAATTCTCAGGGTGTTCTCTTCGTCTAACTGTTGTACTAGTTGAATGGAAGACTGTCTTGACCTAAGCATAGGGGTGCAAAATAAGTGCCGTAGAATTTTAGCTAACGGAATTGCTAGGCCCGCGATACTCTACCCCACGATCAAAGAAGCTCTTTCAACACCCTCTTTGGTAAAGGTGTCCACTATTATTAGCGGAATGAAAGGAAAAACTGTTTGTTAGCACATAGTCCCTGTTGGAAAGAGAAAAAAAACCCTAGGATCCATGTGCTACATATTTTCCTTTTCTAGCATTAATGATTGTCATTTTATTCTTCACATGAAGGGTCCTTGACGGATGTGAATTTTCCAAATGTAACCTTTTTCTTCTTCTTGACTTTCCTCTTATGTCGGAAGGAAAACCAAAAGAAATGAGAATCTATGTTCATTTCCTTCCACTTCTCTATCATGTACACTAGGCTTTTGGTAGGTGAAACACCACAAATTGTGGAATAGTAGTTCAACGAAAATATAGATTAAAAAAAATAAAAAATGAAACTGCCACATAGGAAATTGGACGACACGTAGATTTGAGGGAGGAAGAGGGCTGTGCCACGTCACTGTGAATAGTGAAACATCCCTTCCTCATTATATATAGATTCAAACGGGCCAGAAGAGGTTGTTTAGATTTATGGAAAAAAAATTCTGAAATAATTTTTTTTTTCATTTTTTTCCATTAATATGGCAAACATGACTGAATTTTTTTATCAATCGACTATTATTTTTTATTTATTTTTGCCAAGATCCAAACATCCCATCATTAAGGTAGTGCTACCCTTCAAATCCAGTTTTTTAAATGTTTTTTTTTGAAGAAATGTATAAAAATATTTTTTTTTTCAAAATTTTGATGTTTTATAAAAAATGTCAATAATACATTTTGTGAAAGGGAAATGATTTCAGCGCTCAAATGATTTGACAAACATGCGCTCCACTTGTCGGGTAGTATTTAAAGGGTTTTGAGATCTTTTTGAGGAGAAATTATATGGTGTAAGGGCTTACAACAATAAGGCCTTTGTACGGTGGAAGTACCATCCTTGATGTCTAATCCAACAGCAGCTCCTCAAAAAGTGAGCTGTTGTTGGATCAAATATCAATGGCGGTACCCCTACTGTATTGTTGTAAGCTCTTACACCATATAAAATCTCCTTTTTGAGAGCTGTAATATCCTCTGACATCCCTTTAAATACTACACGACAAACAAGTGGAGCGCATGTTTATCAAAACACTGGAGCGCAGAAATCATTTCCCTTTGTGAAATCGGGAATGGATATACAAGAAAGTGAAATTTGTGTAATAAAATGCCCAACAAGTCCTACAAGTACAGTCATTTTAAACTTAAACAAAATTATGAAAACACAACTTGTAACATTTTTGTCTTCCATTTTTATAATTTTAAAGATATTTTATATTTTTAGGATTTCTAATGACCATCGGATAAACAGAAAACTAAGTAAACTGATCAAACATTCGCATCCACCCAATTGATGCATTTTATGCTCATTTGCACATCTTTGCTCAATTGTATTGTTTTTCCCACTCTATTTGCATGCAGTTAGTTGGCCGAATGTTTGAAATATGATTTTCTTTATTACTCTATCTCATGACTTTTATTTAAAAATCCCGAACTAAAACACAGTAATTTTGTAAATTCTAAATATTCCCTTGATCATTATCAGTATAATTCTAATTTGCCCTTAATAAATCCCCTGCAAAGCCTCTTCCATGCCTCCTGGTTCAATTCATATTCTTCCAAGCTCGCCTTCGCTGCGTCCGCATGATGGCTCTGCAGCATAAACCGCTTTATAAATTACACATATTATGAGAGGTAATTCTGAGCAAATAGTGAAATTCTATGTTGAGTAAGTTCCGACCCGTCGGAATCGACTGTTGAAAATTTTGAGAATGGTTGAGATTAAAAACAGAAAACTCGATATTCAAATTTGAAAAGATAGCGAAATTCTTTGTTGGATAAGTTCAGACCCTACAATATTGACTATTTAAATTTTGAGTGGCTGAGATTAAAAATAGAAAATCTGCCATTCAAATTCTTAGAATTGCAGGGATTAAATTCAAATTCAGAAGTGAACTGAATTCACATCAGCCCATTGTGAAACCCTTTGTTTTTTGTGCAACTATTTTTGAACCATATTTAATTATAATATAAATCCATCAAGCACAAATGGCCCCATTATAATGCCACCTACCAAAAAAATATAAACTGTTGAATTTTGTAGGTATTAATCATACAAGTGAATATTCACTTGGCACGGGACATAGATTATAATAGTGCCCATACTGATGGTTTTATCATAGTCACAAATATCTCTAGGCTACCTTATAATAGTGCCCATAGGGATGTTTTCTTATCATAGTCACAAACATCTCTGATATTTTCGAAAATAACCCGATAATTTAGAATTTTTAATAAAATGACAAATTTCTGAAAATTTTCGATTATAAATGATCACCGAGATATCTTTATATTTTACTTTTGTCACAAAAATATCACGAAAATATCCCATTAAATTAACGATATTATTTGTTGTCCTAATCTTGTTCTTAAATTTTATATTTTTATATATTTTAAACATTTTCTTTTTTTATCTGATAAATCCAAAAATAACAAAAAATTTAAAATATCTTTAGATACACCCTTTTCATGAAATTCCCGAGACAGATATTTGTGACTAGGGATTTGCTAGCATCCATCGCAAAGGGCATTTCGCAGATGCTCTATTGCATGTCAGAGCAGCCACATAGGCTCTCTTTTCAGCAGATTTTGTCATCATTCACAAGGTGGCTACTTGACATGCGACAGAGCATATGCGAATATGCCTTTTGCGATGGACTCTAGCAAATCCCGACTAGACTATGGTTCTTATAAACAACTCTAGACTTCTTGGATGTTCTTCATTCTTTCAGGCTTGCCTTTACCGGCGCCGCTTATAAGAGAGAATCAAGTAACACAAATTTTCACCCCGTGACAAACCCTTTCCCTTTGAAACATCTATAATCAAGAGATAAAAATATACATAGAAATGATCATATAGGGAAAATTATAGTCTGCATACCTGTATGACATCGCGTTGGAGGAGACGCTCGGCAAGGTTCAGAAGAATGTCTTTGTTGTACTCAGGATGGCCCTGTATGCCCATTATGTTGTTTCCACACCTAAATATCTCAACCTTCGTCTTCTCAGAGGATGCCATCACCTCAGCAAATGGAGGTGGTTCCAAAATCTGCAAATATATGTTAGAATCAGATCAGATCTCACAAGATTTAACCGTTGGATTGTCTGGATGGTAGGTTAAGTAGTTAGGTTAGATAACTAAGTTAGATTAGAATAATCTCTTTTTACAGTTATCTTTTGTCTTTTCTTATTTATCCCTCAAGTGCTGTATATAAAGCACTATTAAGTTTGATTGTAATCACTAAAGATTAGTACCACAGATTAGTGAAATTATCTTATCAATATTCACTTAATTTCATGAGGCCTCACGTCATTTAGGACTTTAACAATTGCATATATGGTTAAGATAATAGGAATGATTGATCATTGGTATAAACTATATAATCTATTATTTGGTGTATGGTCGACAGTGCAATTAATTATCAAAGGTCCATCTCAAGAGGATCTTGGTACGTACACTAACTAGAGATGCTTGGCAATTCATTGAATAATGGTGTATATCTTGGCTAAACCATGACTCTTGATGAATGGTTAGTATACATTTTAGAGATTAGTGATTTAAAGGTAAAAATCCTTAAGGGCATGTTTGGCAAACATAAAAAATATTCCATATAGAATACTAATGGGGTTAGTTGTATAAGATGAGTGGAGAGGGACTGAGGGAGAGACTTTGAGCTATGTCACAAGTAACCACATTTTCAAAATATCAAATATCGCTGTATTTTGATAAAACAACAAAATCCTGAAATAATCACAAGATTTTATAAATATAGCAATAATTTCATTTTTATCATTTAACGTGTGAATATCACGATAATATTGCGATATTTGTTTGACAAATTCGTCCCCTTCAAGACCTAATTCGCCCCATTTAACCCAATAACATTGTGAAGCCCATTGCGATCATATCACGGTATATTTTTTATTGGGCAGGGACAAATTCACCCCCTTCAAGACCTAATTCGCCCATATAACCCAATAATGTTGTGAAGCCCACGACCGGTATTTTCGGACTTACCCCACAGCTCTCTCTCTAGGTAGCAGATCTTATCACCGTCCGATCAAATTCCGACAATGATTACAAGTGGGCCCTAGGCAAGATGCCTCTTACTCACACTGACTGTTGGCTGTGTGTGTTTATACCCAGTGTACTGTATGTAGCCGTCTGCACATAGATGCACATATTTTTTTAAAATAGACCAAAGCCCACCTTGTTTAAAGATTCAAACCATTCAATTGTTCTGCCCAAATGTAAATAGACTGTTCCCTAAAAAAAACATCTCCATAGGATGATCCTAACCCTATGTAGACAAACTACACCAAATAGAAATCTCTAATGATCTTAAGTTAGGATCATCCTAACCCTCTGTAGACAAACTAACCCTCTATGGGGATGATTTTTGGCATACGGCCTATTTACGTTGGGCCCAACAACTCAATGGTTTAGATAGTTGAAGACGGAAGGCCCACTATATTTAAAAAAAATTTGCAACAACATACGGCACTTAATTTGTTATTGCGGCCCACTTTGTTTGAAGATCCTAACCATTCATTTGTCGGGCCGCAACATAAATAGGATTTTCTTTTGAAAATCATCTCCATAGGATGATCCTAACTCTAAGATCTGTAGATGTCTATATATAGTATCGCACTCCTATAGATCACAGGGTTGGGACCATCCTATGTAGATGGGTTTATTACATAGGGGGCCTAACAAATGAATGGTCTGGATCTTTGAATAAGGTTGGGCCAAGTGATTTTGTTGAAAAAAATGTTCGGGCACGAGCGAGGCCTGTGTTGTTCAAAGATCTAAATCATTGTTGTTAGGACTAGGATTTAAGACGGGGGGGGGGGGGGGGGGGGGGGTTGTTCGCGTGGTGTGGGTTGTAAAAACCGGTTGTGGGCTTCACAATTGGTTATACGGTTAAATGGGGGCAAATGAGGACATGACGAGGGTCAAATTTATCACCGCTCGTTTTATCTTATATTTTTTCTTAAATCATATAGAAAGTGTTCTTCAGCTAAGTGTATATGAGCTCGAGCTCAAAAACACATGTGGCCCCACATTTTTGGTGGCATCCAAAGCATTCATTTGGAATGCCCTTTCATGGATAGGTGTGTACCAAAAATCAGATCAATAGGATCATCCTAACCCAATCAAAGGTGGAGGGGAAAATGGACAGACACTTTGTATCCATGTTTCTGCTCATTTTTTCCCTCCACAAATGGCAGGATTAGCATGATCCTATAGGGCTGATTTTTGTTACTCACGCTATCCATGCAAGAGCCTTCCAAATGAATGCTTTTGATCACTAAAAAAATGTGGGGCCACATGTGTTCCAGAGCTCAAGATCGATAAGCTAGCTTATCTGAGCTTGAGCTCAGGAACTTTAAATAATTTTATTTTATTATTGGAGTGGGGAGCCATGAAAAGCTCCTCAAAAACAAGGAAAAAAGGAATTCTCATGCTCTCTCCACTTGTGTCTAATGTATTCTCTCCCCTCCCTAAAAGCTCATCTTTTACACTTGAGCCCACAAATATTCCATGGAATAATTTTTCATTATTGCTAAACATGCTCTAAAAAGAAAAGAAAAGAAAAGATGTAGCATTAACCTAATGAAATGATAGTCATTTAGGTAACGAACCTCATCTTGATGGCATTCGATTATAGGAAGTGTAGAAGGGAGTTGCAGAGCTGAAAGAAGTTTAGAGGGACAAAAATTTATAGCCGTCGCTCCAATATCCCATCCGTTAATTGCACGTCCCGTCTTCCCGCCTAATGTACGACTCAAAATCTGTAAATTGATAAAACTTATTTAGCATTTTTACTTAAACAAAATCAATGTAAGCATAGAAAATTAAGAATACTTGGGGTGAAAGTGTATTATAAACAAAGATTTATATGGTGGGCGCGCGTGAAGTCCAGTATTTTTCAAGAAGTATTGTTGGGCCCACTTCATAGGACGATTTCGACCGTTAATTTGTTTGGCAGAAACTTAAATAGGCTGTACCACGTAAATCATCTTCGTAGGATGATCCTAACCCTTCGATCTATAGAGGGAGTGCGAGTCAAGAAACCTTTACATAATCATCCTTAAATAGGATGATTTAACGATCAGAATCAACCTATGAAGTGGGACCCATAGTACATTTCCCTCTATATATCGAAGGGTTAGGATCATCCTATAGGTATAAACAATTTAAGTTACGGCCCAACAAATTAATGGTTTTGATCTTCCTACGAAGTGGCCCCACGATACTTTTCCCTCTGTATCAAAGGGTTAGGATCATCCTATAGAGTTACTGGTTTGGGTCTTTCTATGAAATGCTGTGGGTCCACTTCATATACTTTTCCCTCTATATACTGTGGGCCCACTTCATAGGATGATCCAAACAGTAATTTATTGGGTCACTATGTAAATAGGCTGTACCCACTAAATCATCTCCATAGGATGATCCTGATCCTCCATCTGTGAACAAATCTTCCAAGCCGTTGGATTCATTGGGATGAGTAATCGTGGGCCCTAGACCATGGGATGCCAATCAAACGCGCAAAACAAAGGGAAGGCTGTGGCTGTCCCAAAAGTAGGCATTAAGGCATAGGCGTGATCCGGAACTGCTCTTCTAGTGGGCCCATGTTGAGATGTTACAACGTAAAATTTCACACATCCGATGATCCTAACCATCGGATATGATGACTTGAATATGGACAACCCTCAATTTTTCTTTGTATTTATCGATCAAATGGTGGGGCCAATCAAGATGAGAAATTTGATTATCCATTGGGTGGGCCCAATCACCACACGTGGTGAGAACTCTTAAATGCATAAAAAATAGAGAAAAATACACTTAGACCCCCTGTGGTTTCTAACACATTCAACTTAACCCCTAGTGTTTAAAAAGTTACAAGTATACCCCCTGTAGGTAGGCCCCTCTGTTGACGGTTCGTCCACAGATTGAAGGGTTAGGATGATCCGATGGAGCTGATTTTTTGGGCACACCGTATATATGTTCAGGCCCATCGAATGAACGCTTTGGATCATCCAAACAATGTGGTTTCAATTTCAGCGGCTATTAATGCATGATGGTGATGTATAGCCAATAGGAGAGCCCTTTCACCTCTTTTTTGCGGGGGCTCCCTTCAGTCTAGAATTCCTCTTTTTCATAAAGTAAATCTTGAAAGTGAAGATTTTTTCGGAAAGATGAGCAAAAGCAGAACAAATTTTCTTATTTTTAGAAAGAAAGAACATGGAAGTTACACATCTCATTCATTCTTCTTATTGAAGTCATATCAGCCGAGGGTATTTTCGTAAACTCTCTCTCGAAGCAAAAAATTAAAAATTAAAATTCCCAAAATGCCCTCGAAGAATCCTCCTTGGAAAAGCAAAATGACAAACAATATCAATGCATTGACGACGAAAAGACCATTTTACCCTTCACCATCCAGATCCATGCAAAGAAGCGAGTTTTTATATCGTGTAAGTCCGTATGATCCAGTATTTTAAAAAAATACCGTACGGCTTACACATCCAAACCGTCCATTTGCATTTCCATAGGATAATCCCTACCCTCCAATCTATAGAGGTTTCCATAATGCACATTTCCTCTATGATCGGAGGGCTAGGAACATTCCATGGAAATGATCTTTAGGGCACAACCTATTTACGTTGCGGGCCATCAAATGGACGGTTTGGATAATCCTACGGAGTAAACCATACAGTACTTTAAAAAAAATACTGGACTATAAAGGCTTACACGTAGACAAAAAATTCAAAAATAAAAAACCCAAAAGAAATAAAAAAAAAAACCCATTTCCACGTCATATGATAATCCCAACCCTCCGATCTATATAGGTTTCCATAATAAGCATTTCCTCTATAATCGGAGGGCTAGGAACATTCCATGGAAATGATCTTTAGGGCACAAAAACTCAAAAAATAAAAACCCATTTCCACGTCAGTTTTCTTTTCTATTAAAAGGGGAGATGATAAATTCACACCCTCTAGAGGATAATTCGTACCCCTTTAAAGGAGGGTATACAGGCATACAGCAGATATTAAAGCTTTTTAACACGTTAAAGGGGGTAGGAAACATCCTACAGGGGGTGCGAATTTATCATTACCTAAACTCTAATAAAGAAAAAAAATCCTTACCTGGCATCCAAAACAAATACCCAAAACTTTCTTCTTCATAGAATCCAATTTCTTCAATAAATCCATCAACTTACAAATCCAAACATCGTTTCCATGAGCATCGTGACAGCTTCCCGTTATGACAAATCCCTCGTAGCCTTCCAGTTCACCATCTTCGGGGAACTCTCCGTGCGTGACTCTATAACGGTCCCACATTTCTCCTTCTTCGGCCAACATTCCCACGAACACTTGGAAATACCCACCGTATTTTTTCTTCACGTATTCAGAATCCTCTGCACAGAGAAGGACAGAGAATCGCTTCTTCTCCATCATTTTCACTTCTTCGGAGCGATTCTCAGACATTTTTTATTTCTCTGTTTGGAGTAAAAATTGTGTACGGGATCACTTTGTCTTCTCCGTTTATATAGAGAGTGGGGGGGGGAGATAAACCTCTGTTGGGTATGTTCGGAGATAAACCTCTGTTGGGTATGAAATTACGAGTTTTGCCTTTTTTGTCTCCATCTGTATTAATTACGAAAATAGGGGGTTCGGAGATAAACCCCTATTAAATGTCGTACATGTTTCGTGGCCGTGTAGTTTATTATTATTTTTCCAAAAGTATTGTTCGGACCACCATACCATAGGATGATCCAAACCGTCCATTTGATGGGCCACAGAGTAAATAGGTTGGACGGATACGATCATCCTAAGGAAATGGATTTTGGGGCACTACCTACTTATGTTGTGGATGGACAAATAAACAGTTTGGATCATCCTATGAAGTGGGCCCTACAGTACTTTTTGAAAAATACTGCCCTCACGCGCACACACCATATAAAGGCCCTACAGTACATCTTTGAATATAAAGGCCCTAGGCATGAGGACTTCAACCTTTGAATGATCAGGACCGTCCATTTAACCGGCTTGGTCTGGATATCCTAGGCCAAAAAATAATGCTAACCGGTCGTCCTAACATCCAATGAATATGACAGTCAAGAACAATGTCTAAACTCTAAAGGCAACGGTTGACATTTAGCCTCTTTGGATGTAGGGGTACAACTTGGGTCGGGCTCAACCCAATTTTTGCTCGAGTTGGGTTGGCATTACCTTGGGGTTGGGTTGAAAAAAGCCAAAAAAAAGCCAACCCGATTTAATTTTGAGTTGGGTTAGAGTTGAAGCCTTCGGCAACCTGACCCAACATGAACCTGATCCCATCTAGTTTTACTCATGGTTTTAAATTTCGACCAAAATCCGAAATTTTGGATTTCGGTGGAGACCGACACCGAAATGACGAAAACCCTAAACGGTATTTTATTTCGGCTGAGATTTCGGAATTTCGGACGAAATTTCGATATTTCCGAAATTTCCCCCAAAAAACCTGTTTTTTTTAAAGAATTAATTTAATATTTCACCAAAATTTCGACGCAATTTCGGTAATTTCGGCTGAAATTTAATATTGAATAAAATAGTCTTTTCTTTGTTGTACCGGATTTTGAAATTTAGGTTGAAATTTCAAGGGTCCGAAACCGGTACCGAAACCAAAATTTTAAACCATGGTTTTACTACGATTTTCAAAATCTTTATGGTTTGTGGATTATAAAATCCAAGATTTTAGCTATCCAAACACAAATTTCAAGCTAAAATATGGATTTTATAATCCTAGGTATATCCAAACAGCCCCTTAGGGTTATGTTTTTTTTTTTTTTGGTTGTCTTAGGCCAACCCGACTGAACCCAATCCGATTTGAAAAAACAAAAAGGCTAGATAGGTTGGGCTAGGATTGAGAGATTTAGAGGCGGGTTGGGTTAGGGTTGAAACACTTCGAACTGAGGCACGAGTTAGGTCAGGTTTGGGTTCCTTACTCAGGTTTGGGGTGAGGGAACATCACTTCGGGTTGGGCTAGGGTTGGCCCGAAACAACCCGATCCAAGTTGCACTCTTATTTGTATGGCAAGAAAAACATTTTTGATTGAAAATTTTTATTGGGAAATTTTTTCTTCTTTGAACAATTTTGAGGGAAATGACAGGATTATAGTTAATTTAGAAGGATATTATCATAAGTTAATCGTAGCTCTAAGTAAAAATTGAGTAGGGTTGCTTAAAATTATCTTTTTCTTCCCGAATGTATAAAAATAGTTTGAAATTTTAGAAGATTTTCCTTTCCAAACTTTTTTCAGAAAATTACTTCCATTCAAATAGGGCCTTGATAGAGAATAGGTCTGACCATTGGATTATGTGTGATTGATTATGGATTTATGCTTGATTAGTAAATTAAGATAGAAGTGGTAATCAGGTTATATTCAGATGTTTCTATCTTTATCTCATCCCACAATCAATACTTATCTTTCTCTGTTCAGAGAATAGATTTGATCGTTGGATTGTGTGTGATAGATTAGGTAATTATGCTTGATTAGTAAATTAAGATAGAAGTGGTAATTAGGTTAGATTAGGATAATTTTATCTCTATTTAATTACACAATCAATCCTTATCTTTCTATGTTTATCCTTTGAGTAGATGTTTCTATCCTTCTCATTGCACAATCAATCTTTATCTTTCTATGTTTATCTTTTGAGTGCTTCATTTGAAGTTGTTCCCTGGCGAACGACCGATCTACCGTCGGCCTGGTCACCAAAGTCCCTACCACCGCCTCAGATCTTACCCCTCCCCCATAACACCATCTTTTTCACCGTCTCTTATTTCTCTCCTGTTAAAGACACATGATTTCTCAGCCATGCTCGGTGTATCTCGTCTCTCCACTAGACAAACCTTGGGTCCATCCAAGTCATTTGAACCATGTCGCATCCACTATGGATTGTTGGGTTTCTCTGATTCACAGAGGATCGTAGGGATCCAGAGCCATTTTTTCGAGATCTCTCTCCCTCTTCTATCTCAGAGAGTCACATGTCATGATTGGCGAAATCTCTTCGTCGGAGCCCTTGGATTGCTAGGCCTCTACGGCAGAGTAGTCTCCTTCTCCTCTGAAATTCTTCATTAAGAGCATTGATTCCTTCATTGTCATTCTCATCAACGATATCTTGTAAAGGCAAGATTGCACTCCCTCTGCCAAACCCAAGTCTCGCTACCTGCGTAGAAATTGCTCCAGTCATTTAAAATATTTTGGGGGCCTGAAAATCGTCCCTGGACTCTCATTCTTTGCCTCTCCCGCTCTCCCCGTCGTCATCCTTTGTTGGCTTCTTTCGTGCTTGGCATTTCATCCTAGACGCCATCTTTGTCGCATGACCACATCTGCTTGGGCCCTTGGCCTCTCCACCATCACCGAAGGCTCTGCCTGTCACAGACAATGCTTATTTGAATCAACTCCATTCTCTGAAAAGCATATGCAATGAAATATAGAAGAAGAAGAGTTTCAAAGTGTAGAGCTCCCAGAGTCCCACAAGTCTGGTCCATTGTGCTTTTGTTTTTGAAATGATTTGAAATCCCAAAATAAAAAAAAACATTTAGAAAATCAAATCAAGATCCTTACCAGAACCAAATCTGATAAAGAATTGAGAGTCACTACCTAGGAATGGGCCTAAAACCCTTGATTGAGTATGTTGAAAGGCTTAGATCTAACCAAAGCACTAGGTTGTGCTAGGTTTATGAATGGAAGGTGTTATGCATCATTCACGCCTAGGAAATCTTGGTCTTATGAATCAGATCTGTTTAATTTTAAAATCTCAACTCAGTAATAAGAAAGTTATGTTTTAATTTTGAATTAGTTTTGAAATTTCGTACAAGACTGGATCTGTTTTGCAATTTCGTACAAAACAGTAAACAATTTTGTTCCAAATTTCGTATGTTTGAATTTGTAAAAGTCTCGAGAAATGGATTTTCGTATGAAATAAAACGTACGAAAATTCCATTGTGATTCATATGAAATTCAAGAATCCGAAAATTTGTACAATTCTCTAGAAACTTTGAGATTCGAGTGATAACAGCACTTTCAGAGGTTATTTATTACTTAAATTCTATTGAATTACCTACTGGATCTCTCTAAAATTCAAGCTACATTAAGTTCAATTGGAAATGATTTGGAATTATAGAAATTCTTCACAATTCTCAAGATCTAGCATTGAATCTCATTGAGACTTGGATTATAAACTTAGATCTAATGAAAAAAAAGACATGAAATCCTAACCTAAAATTGATAAAATTATGGAGAAGTTTTGAAAATTAGGGTTGGGAAACCCCAATTTCCTAAACTCTCCTTAATTCTAGCTTGACTAAGCTAGAATTCAAAATCAATCAAATTAGAACCCGTTTTGGAGAAATTTTGATGAAATTTCGCCATGTTTTGACGTGAATTCCGGCGAGCTTTGGCGGTCCTCTGATTCCTCAACAATCCTCTTCGGACAATTTGAAATTCCAATGTTATGCTCAAGTAGTAAGATGGCAACTTATGAGGAGGGAAATTAGGTTTGAAAAATCAAGTTTTAACCTTTTAAAACTTAAACCCAATTTAGAGATTAAGAGATCAAAAACAAAAATTAAGCACACAAGTTAAATCCTAAGTGCAATGCAAATTAAATAAAGCAAGAGACAAGAAAGAATGCACCCGAGATTTAAAGTGCTTCGGTCCTCAAACGCGAGGCCTACTCCACTCCACCAACCAAACCCGTCGATGGCTTAACTATGATGATCTTCTTAACCTTGGCGAAGATCGGTGCAAATTACAATGTCCAATCGCTTTAACCTTGGTGGCAATCCACACCACGGAGAGAGGGCTTCGCTTCTCTGAACACTCGCCCAAATACAACGATTTGTCAATGAAAGAAAGAACAAAAAATCCCTATAAAAGGGTGACAAAGTTTGGAGAAGATGTACAAATTCAAGCCTATAATCCAAATCCAAAGTCTAGAAAATGAGAGGCATAAACAAGCTTGATTGACTCTTAGGATGTTCCAATAGTGTTTTAGAGTGTTAGGATTAATGGTTGGGAAGTTTAGAACTCACATATATATAGAAAAACCCAAATATGATCGTTTGAGGGCATAGTCGTAATTCAGGAAAAACCCCAACGGCTATATATTTTTTCCCGACATAGTGGTCTCGGAGTTCCGAGAGGTTTTCTCGGAATTCCTAGAATTTCTCTCGGAGTTCCGGGAATACAAACAGAAAGATGAAATTTAGCATCTGTTTCAAATCTCGGAGCTCCGAGAAGCCTAATTCCAGCAGTTTTTCACTTCATTCTTTCTTGTTTGTTTGGGATTTCAAGACTTCCAATTTTATTCATGTTTGGGATTGTTATGAGGGTTCCAAAGTGATGGAACACCACAAGGACAACCACTTAATCATTTAGTGGTGTGTGATTTCTTAATTTATGCCTCTTAAAACCTAAACTAAGATTGGATCTTTTACAAAACTAAATGACTTCTAGTAAAATGATCTTCACTTGCATTGCTTCAAGTCTTCATGCTTCTTGGACCTCCAATGCCTTTGGCCTTTCGAATATGGTCCAATGAGAGCTTCTTGGCCTCAATCCAAGCAACCTTGATAAAACATACTCATGATCTACAACTTAAGACAATTAAACACATTAGTGATATAAAATCACTTGAGTTTCGAATCATCAAAAGAAGATGGGAATGCCAAGGTGAGAACCATTGGGCTTACAATCTCCCCCTTTTTGATGATGACAAGCACAAGAGATTTTCTAATACAAGCAAGCATATTCTCTAGATTTTTCTCCCCCTTTGTCATCAACAAAAAGATGGGGTAAAAATCAGGGAGATGTTCAATTTTAGGCTCCCCCTTATTCAAGGAAAAAAATCAAATATAGAACTCCCCCTACTTGGAATACTAATACAATACAAGAGGGGATTTAAAAAAAAAAAACCATAATAGAATGATATTCAAATTTAAGTGCTAGCCCCTAATCTAAAGACAAATGTAAATAGAATCATTGGGGGGCTTTGGGAACCCAAGCTTTCTTGGTCCCACCACAATCCCTAATCTTAGATGCACATTGGAATTAATAGTGACCATAAATTCCACGATAATGGCATCTAACATGAGGGTTAGATAGACTAGTCTTATCATAAAACTCGTGCCTAGGTCTATGACTAGCATTCCTCAAGATTATGTCAATGATTTTATCACCATTTAAAAATATATAAAGACATAATCTCAATCTTTTATTTTCATTATGAAGATGGGTTATTTGATTCAAAAACTCATTATCCTCGTCTTCATAACATTTGGAAGAGCTTGCCACATTTTGGAATTGAACTATTTGGCAAGATTTCTCATCCAAACTACCCTTAAGGGTTTCAATCTCAAGTTTAAGATTTTCAATTTGCACTTGAGCTTGAGATATGGAAGAAGATGATTCATTTTTCAAAAATCAAGTTCATTTTCTAATTTTGAAATAGATTTCTTAAGAACTTTATTTTTTGAAATTTGGGAATGCGAAGTATTACACAATTCATCGTAAGATATGCTTCTACTATCACTACTAGATGAATTACAAGAAGGGTTAGAGTTTACCTCATCTTCATGGGTGAGTGCCACGAAGCATAGATCATCTTTATTTGATTCCCTTTCACTTGACTTTTTGCTAGAAGCGCTTGACGCATCCCAAGCGGCTACAAGACCCTTATTATTCTTCCAATCTTTCTTCTTTCCTTTGTATTTCGAGGAAGATGACTTGAGAAGTGGACACTCCGGTCTTTTGTGTCCCGTCTTCTTACAATTGTAGCACCTTATTCCTCCCTCTACGTCACTTTTTTTTCTTCTTTCTTTTTCTTTTTATCCTTTTTGTGCTTCTTTCTCCATAAGCTTTTGAATTTTCTCAAAGCTTATTCTTCATCACTATCCGCTTCACTTGAGGAAGATGAGTCCGCCTTGAAGGCTTTGAGTGCTAGGGACTTACTTTCTTTCTCTTTTGGCTTCTTCTCCTCTTGTCGGCTAGTGAGGAGCATCTCATGAGTGATAAGAGATCCTAAAAGCTCCTCCATAGTGAGCTTAGAGAAATCCTTCGATTCTTGTACGGCGGTAACCTTTGGATCCCAATGTGGAGGAAGTGACCTAAGCAACTTACCCACAAGCTCATCATTAGGATAAGATTTACCAAGATTAGCTAATTCATTTGTAATTTTAGAAAATTGGGTAAACATTTCAGAAATGCTTTCATTTGGATTCATTCTAAACATTTCATAATTGCTCTTTAACAAGTTTACTTTGGAATCCTTGACTTGAGATGTTCCCTCATGGGTAATAGCAATGGTATCCCAAATAACCTTGGCGGAATAAAAAGAGCTACCCTATTAAACTCCTCCGTATATAAGGCACAAAATAAAGAATTAATAGCTTTGTAATTCAAGTTTGCTTGCCTTTTCTCAACAACATTCCATTCTTCAAATGGCTTGGAAGGTAAAGTAAATCCATTGTTAACAATATGCCAAAGCTCCACATCTATCGAAAGAAGATAGATGCGCATTCTTGTCTTCTAATGTCCATAGTTGGACCTATCAAAGAAAGGAGGTCTAGTTGTGGAATGGCCTTCCGGAAGTCCGGTTCCAATCAAGTTTGCCATTTCACAATTAGAAAAGTTGCCAACAATCTTTCCCTTTTTAGATTTTGAAAAACCTTACCAAAGTTTAAAAACTCTCTTCTAAGAGCCAAGGCTTTGACACCAAATGAAATTCCAATGTTATGCCCAAGTAGTAAGATGACAACTTATGAGGAGGGAAATTAGGTTTGAAAAATCAAGTTTTAACCTTTTAAAACTTAAACCCAATTTAGAGATTAAGAGATCAAAAATAAAATTACGCACACAAGTTAAATCCTAAGTGCAATGCAAATTAAATAAAGCAAGAGACAAGGAAGAATGCACCCGGGATTTAAAGTGGTTCGGTTCTCAAACACGAGGCCTACTCCACTCCACCAACCAAACCCGTTGATGGCTTCACTATGATGATCTTCTTAACCTTGGCGAAGACCGGTGCAAATTACAATGTCCAATCGCTTTAACCTTGGTGGCAATCCACACCACGGAGAGAGGGCTTCGCTTCTCCGAACACTTGCCCAAATACAACGATTTGTCAATGAAAGAAAGAATAAAAAATCCCTATCAAAGGGTGACAAAGTTTGGAGAAGATGTACAAATTCAAGCCTATGATCCAAATCCAAAGTTTAGAAAATGAGAGGCATAAACAAGCTTGATTCACTCTTAGGATGTTCTAATAGGGTTTTAGAGTGTTAGGATTCATGGTTGGGAAGTTTAGAACTCACACATATATATAGAAAAACCCAAATATGACCGTTTGAGGGCATAGTCGTAATTCTGGGAAAAACCCCAACAGCTATATATTTTTTCCCGACATAGTGGTCTCGGAGTTCCAAGAGATTTTCTCGGAGTTCTGAGAATTTCTCTCGGAGTTCCGGGAATACAAACAGAAAGATGAAATTTAGCTTCTGTTTCAAATCTCGGAGCTCTGAGGATTTTCTCGGAGTTCCAAGAATTCTCTCGGAGATCCGAGAAGCCTAATTCCAGCAGTTTTTCACTTCATTTTTTCTTGTTTGTTTGGGCTTTCAAGACTTCCAATTTTATACATGTTTGGGATTGTTATGAGGGTTCCAAAGTGATGGAACACCACAAGGACAACCACTTAATCATTTAGTGATGTGTGGTTTCTTAATTCATGCCTCTTAAAACCTAAACTAGGATTGGATCTTCTACAAAACTAAACGACTCCAGTAAAATGATCTTCACTTGCATTGCTTCAAGTCTTCATGCTTCTTGGACCTCCAATGCCTTTGGCCTTCTGAATATGGTCTAATGAGAGCTTCTTGGCCTCAATTCATGCAACATTGATAAAACGTACTCATGATCTACAACTTAAGACAATTAAACACATTAGTGGTATAAAATCACTTGAGTTTGGAATCATCAAAAGAAGATGGGAATGCCAAGGTGGGAACTATGGGCTTACACAATTCAACGGAGAATTAAAGTGAGGGGATCGGACAATGCCTTTAGAACTTTGATCTCCCTCTGAAATCTCTCCGGCGAAGATTTCGATAGGATTCCGATCAGCTCCGGCAAGATCTTATCTTATTTTTCTCACAAAAGAGAGGAATTTCCTAAGTTTTAGAAGAAAATTGAGTGAAAAATCAAAAGTCTCTTAATGAATAGAACTAGGGCCTATTTATAGGCACAATGAGAGGAAAAATTCCCACTCAGATTTCAAAAACTGGTTAGAGATCTTGTTTTTGTATGATTTGGATTTTGTACACACATTTCATACATTTTTAGAATGCACAAATGAAAATTTCCTTCAAAACAATTTTCGGGCAAACATGGAATTTTTGTACATAATAATATCTACGGAAATTCCCAAATATTGACTGGGGCTTTGAAACTGGCAAGCTTAAGGCAGTTTACGTTGGTTTTTTAGCTCGATGTTAGGGATCACACATATGCAAGCTCAGGGCTGTAATTAGGGGTGAGCAAATTAACTGATCGAACCGAAATCGGTCGGTCAATTCGGTTCGGTTCTGGATTGGGTCGGTTTCGGTTTCGGTTTTGAAATATCCAAATTTCGGTTTTTGGTTTTCGATTTCAATTTCGGTTCCCAAAGGCAAAAAAATCTATTTAACCGAAAACAAAATTTTCATTTAAAAGGTTTAAATTTCGGTTTTCGGTATCGGTTTCGGGTTTACCAACTCTCTGCATTGAACATGTCCCAACGTTATTGTTTTTTACTGCTTTAATGACCTAGCCATATCTCTATCCATCCCATACGTAGGGGTAGTTTTGCCCTTTTCGATAGCTTTTCCCCCAAGAGAAAGTTTCGAATTTCTATCATCTGACGTGTTTAATTTGACTGACTTTTTCTACTTTAAAATGTAAAATTCCTATCCAATCCTTTTATATGCAAGTTATTGGGAAGATTCCCACCCAACCACGTCTCCCTCTCTGCACGTGACATCCCATCAAGAGAAAACCCTACACATTGGTCTCTCTCACATCTCTCTGTAATTGTTTTTTATTCCTCAAACCCTCACTCAAGCTGCTGCTTCGAAATACAATAGAACAGAAATTAAGTTCGGATCTTTCGTTTTTGAATTTTGGTTTTTCCCCACTTCTATTCTTGAAAGTCTTTTGTTTGGATGAAAATTGGACCATTGTTCAACACTTGATGGGTTCTTTCCACAAACACTTTCAACAATCTCATGCCATGATTTCTATTTCAGGGAAGTTTCCAATGCATGAGTTAATGAACTTTTTATCCCATTTTCTTAGATTATGCATTTTGTACACTGGAGTATTTGATTTCTTCAAACCCATTTTATGAAATCTTTCAATTTACTTGCATGAACTTAGCATCTTCAACATTAAAATGAAAAATTTCTTTTTTCCCCTCCTCAATTTGGGATACGGGCTAGACTTTTTGAATTTTTGGGGTATTTATTTTTTTCCACTTTCCCACCCCTTTTCATATTTTTAATAAAAAATACCAAAGATCAGTGAATTCTGTTTTCTGTTTCGGTTCGGCTCGGTTCCTCACCTATTCGGTTTCGGGTTCGGTTCCAATTTTGGGTAACTGAAATATATTCGGTTTCAACTTTTCGATTTTTTCGGTTTGGTTTTAACCAAATACGCACCCCTAGTTGTAATTGCAAACTTGTTTGGGTCAAATTTGTACTGAGTTTGGACGATATTCGGGATTAATAAAGGTTTTGAACTAGGAATTTTTCCTATCTCTGTGCCTACAATAGACCATAATTCTACCATTCGGGGAGTGGCAAAACTTTCCGGTCCTCATGGCGGAGATACAATATCACAAGGATACGTATTACTCCATCAGTCATGAATTCATCATTGAAATCATCATCGCGCCAAACTATCACCAGTCAGATCTTGGAGAAATGTGGTGTCTACACAAGGGAAGAAACACCAACTTTAGATATTAAGAATGTGAAAATAGGACCCCTATTTCATTTGTCTTTGCCCCAACATAGCTCAAAAAATTTATGGATAACCCATATGCTCAATGATGGCTGTCTCACCTATTTAAGTCTCACTATGACAGATCGAAGTTGGATGCTTGATCAGAAGTTTATTAGGGTTTAATTTGTGCTATCGGCTTGATTAGAAAGTACCTTGATATGTAAGATTTAATAGATAATAACAATATTATGAATTTGTTAAATATTAAGGATATTTGTCACTAATGGCATACTTTAAATTATTGATAAAAGATTTTAAGGAGTTTGTTTAGTGATGTGTCCTTCATATACGTAAAAATCAGTGATTTTACCAAAACAATTCCAGTAAAAATAATAAATAAACTCCAACTCTTTTGAAAATTTTTGTATGATATTCAAACATTAAAAATCTTCTGAGGATCAAATTTCAATCAATTTCGAATTGTTTTGTTATATGAACGATTTTTAGAACCATCAAAATCCTATTTTCGAGTATTTTTTGAACGAATTTTTGAGCCATCAAATCAAATGAAATTTACCGGAATTTTTAAATCTTTGGTGTTCTTTTAACCTCATTAAGACCCAGAAAACATAGCTTCGCGAAAAACCCTTGGTTTTAAAACACTCACTTAGTAAAACGATTCAACAGCCACTAGATATCCCGATCGATTAAACACCCAATTTTCTCATATAATGATTCCTTTTATTTTTTTTTACCAAAATCGATAATCAAATAAACTGACCCACACAAATCATATTAGATCATGCATGGTAACTTTTATGAAACTCACGAAGAAAACAAAGAAAAAAAATGGCCCTAAGCATGCTTTTCAACCTTTGATATTATAAAAATGGAGGAACCTACCGTTGATCGCGCTCCCTGTCTCTAGGGTGTGTAAATCCGAGGTATACACTTTGTCGCACCATTTTATACGCTCTAAAAAACCCAAGAATCACCAAATATGAGCCGTTTCAACGTTCAATCAAGAAGTAATGAAAGAGAGCTTGCTCCACTAGAAGAAGAAAGAATGAGAGAGGTATGCACTTATGAGAGGAAAAGGAGAGGGCTGCAATTCTTGTGAGAAAGGGGAGAACCGAGAGTTGAGAGTTAATGAGAGAGAGTTGTGTGAGTGAGAGTTATGAGAGTGAGAGAGAAGGTTCGGTCAAAGGTTCCTTTGGCAACCTTTTGAGTCCATACTTGGTAAGAGTTTGCTAATTTCAGCCACTTCTCCGAGTGAGGTAAGCTTCCAATCTTATAAAACACACAAGTAGCATGTTGCTTCTCTTTTTTCTTTTTCTTTTTTATGCCCAAATACTTGCCACATTTCTAATTAAGCCAAATTCCTGATATTAGCACCAACTTTCCATCCATTTCAGCCCCTCCATGTACCTATACGAGTCAGCAAGGTGGATAAATAGTAGGAACTATCAACTGTGATGGGTGCAATTGCTAATTCAACAACTTATAATTTGAGACATTCCTTATTGCCACTTCATCCGAATCATCCCTGAGAGATGTGTTGTCAAAACAATAGGATATTAAGAAATTGAGTTGCCAAATGTCAAAACATGTGGAATAGAAATTGCCATAGTTTAAAATATGGCAATCCACAACATGACCGAATGCCCTTTGTGTTGTAAATGCTGCCCAAGAAAAAACAAAACGAATTTTATTGGCGGACACCACTATGGTATATGGATATCCATGAGGGGGAGAGAGAGGAAATTGCACCATGCTATTAGAAAGAGAATGAGATATCCAAATGAGCCCTTTATTTTTTTCTTTTCTTATAAAAATCTTCTCCCAAAAATAACGACACATGGCTTTCCCAAAAATAGTTACTCGTTTGGTTGGGTGGGAATTAATTGCCTAAATCTTAGAATGAAGAGAGTTTTCATAATAAGGTTGCACATGGAATGGGGAAACATTGCCGATTTTGGGGGGTGGAATTACCAAACCTAAGGCATGAAGATAGGGTAACCAAAAAAAAAAAAAATGACCGAAAACTTGAGTTGTGGTCATCCCCATTACATGCATGGATTTGAGTGATGGCCCCATACGTCATGAGTGATGGTGGCACCACTCATACATGGATAATGGTGGTGCCATACATGGATAATGGTGGATCCACAGACGCATAGATTGATGGTGACCCCACCCACGTCTAGTACAAGTGAAGTTGGTGGGCCCTACTATAAATCATGATGTGTAGAATATGATGCATCAAAAGGTGGGTCCCACACATTACCGAATTCCCCATTGTGATTAAAATTTGCACATGCATAAAATAATATGCCCCACTCCTAGGATGATCCGAACTGCCCATTTGACTTTCAACAATATAAATAAGTTATGCCTCAAAATCATTTCCGTGAAACGATCCAAACCATTCATTTGATAGGCAACAATGTTAATTGGTTATGTCCTCTCAATCAACCCTATGAGCTGATCCAAACCGCCCAAATGGGTCACAATATGACTTAGTTGTGCTCCTAAATCATTTTTGTAGGGTAATCCGCACCGTTCAAATTTGAATGGGCCATACACGGGTCATGCCCCGCAAATTACTTCCCTCTGATGATCTAGACCATCCAAATGATGGGCCAAGCCGTAGATTGATTGTGACCACCCAAATCATTTCTATATAATGATCCTAGCTGTCCAATTGTTGGGCCGCTGCATAAATGAATTGTGTCCCACCAAATCATTTCCGTTAAATTTCAATGCTTTTAATCACGGGCCCCACATAAATTTGACAAATTTCATCTAATTATCAACACACAACATCCCATCTTTAAGTGGGACTCAAAAGAATAAGATAAAATTTAATCACTTTGGGTAGGGCCCACACATATTTAATGGGCCACTCGATTTGGAGGGTCCACCCATGGAAAGCGATTTTATTTATTAGATTCAAATAAGCTCAAAACTCACGTTTACTAAAAACAATGCGGGGTACACTTGCTTGATAAAAAATGTTTAAAGCGGGCCCGCCAAGTTGGTCCAAATTCTTTCTTGTTTTGATTCTCGTGAATAACCTTTCTCAACACTTAGTAGGAGAAAGCGAAACATGGCGAAAATGACCGAAAAGATCGAGAAAATATAAGAGACGGACACAAAAATGAAAAATACTGAAAAACAACCGATAGGAAAACACTAACTTCTTTGTTGATTAAAGTGGAGCAAAATGGGGTGTCTACAGATGCCCCTCTTTGGTAGAGATGATGTAATCATTGAATACCAAAGCAAAAGTGACAACACCATTTTGCGCAGCGTTTTGCCAACAAAAGGACTCTATAGACAAAATGCAACCTAAATGCGAATGCATACAACCTAACCCAATGCAAGACCCTAGATGAAGTCCTAGAATTGAACATTTATCAAAAATCATTTACTCTAAACACCATGACTTGGTGGTTCAGAATAATGGAGAAATGGATCTAATCTGATTGCAAAAATTACGCAACTCAGAATGAAAGATAATTATGAGGTCGCATCGTTTTCAAACGGGCAATGAGGAAATGAGAGATTATTCTCGAATAGATACCACTTTCAAATAGGCTCAACAGAAATAAGGTACTGTAATTGTACAGGCTAAAGGGAAATAAGAGATAGATCATTTTCGAATGGACTCACAGAGAATGAAATACCGTATTTATACAGATTCCAAGGAAATGAGACATCATATGGATCTCAAAGAGGAACAAGTGATCATTTTTAAATGGACTCAGATAGAATGAAATACCGTATTTTTACGGATTCTAAGGAAATGAGATATCATATTTGTATGATGTTCAAAGAGAATTAAGAGACCATTTTTGAATGGATTTAGAAATAATGAAATACCGTATTTATACGGATTCTAAGGAGATGAGACATCATATTTGTGTGATGTTCAAAGAGAATTAAGAGACCATTTTTGAATCAACTCAGAGAGAATGACATATCATATTTATACGAATTCCAAGGAAATGAGACATCATATTTGTATGATGTTCAAAGAGAATAAGGGACCATAGTTGTATGGACTCGGAGAGAATGAAATACCGTATTTATACGGGTCCAAAAGGGATGAGATACCATAATTGTATGGGCTCAAAGAGAATGAGAGATAATTTTCAAATGGGCTTGGAAAGAATAAAATACTGTATTTACGGATTCCAAGGAAATGAGACATCATATTCGTATGATGCTCAAAGAGACTAAGAGATCATTTTCGAATGAACTCAGAAAGAATGAAATACCGTATTTATACGGATTCCAAGAAAATGAGACATCATATTTATATGGTGCTCAAAAGAAATGAGAGATCATTTTTGAATGGATCCGAAAAGAATGAAACCTCGTATTTATACGGGTTCCAAGGAAATGAGACATCATATTCGTATGATGCTCAAAGAGACCAAGTGACCATTTTCGAATGGACTCAGAGAGAATGAAATACCGTATTTATACGAATTCCAAGGAAATGAAACATCATATTTGTATGATGTTTAAAGAGAATTAAGAGACCATTTTTGAACGGACAAAGATCATCAGAAAAAAGGAAATTGAAATCTCCATTTAACAACTTTCGAAGCAAAGGATCATATGATAAAGGACTTTAAAGGCCTGAATTTGAGTCGCCACGTCATTAACAACCTGCCCCATCTTGAGGCATTCTGACCTTCTTCTATTCTTTCACCAGAGGTCATTCTTCAAAGATATTTCGCCATTCATGACAGTCCTGCTTTTTCCAAGTTTCTCAGAACTTGTTGATGAACCTGTTTTCAGAGTGATTGCACCCTACAACAATTCTTAAAATAGAATTTGTAAAAAAAATTAAAATAAATTTCTAAACAATTAAAAACCACAGATACTTGCAATAAAATGACAAAGTAAGAAAGCTTACTCAAGTAATCCTGTGATGCTTCTGACTTATCAGTATTTTCTTTTGGGTTAGGCTAGCCTTATTTAAAGAATGCTTCTCCATTGATAAACATCTTCACTTATTATTTAAGAGAGTATGTATTTTTCTATCAACCTTCTGATTGTTAGAAATTAATGCCCCTAGTTTCAGGAATCGTTGTTATTAGCTTTGCCTGACCTACTGTGATTTCAGAGATCAATGTAATTCTTCTGGCGTGAACCCAATCTTACCACGACCAAGTCTCCCTTTCTAGGTTTTCAACTTGGCGGACCGCTCAGCCTTAACTTTTGCCTGAATCGCCTTTTCAAGTTTTCGACTCAGCAGGCCACCCCCTTAACTTTTGCCTAAGCCGCCCTTTCAGGTTTTCAACTTATCAGGGGAATGATGCTAAATTTTGCCTAGATCGCCCTTTCAGGTTTTCAATGTAGCGGATCTTTAAGCTCCATTTCTTTTTTTGTCTTTTTTCATTTTTTTTCTTTATTTGAACACCAAAAGGTCTTTATAGGTGAGGTAGGGCTTTTAAAAGAATGGCTTTAGGTTTTGTAAAAATTTCGACCGAACCTGTGAACAGGTTGCCTATGTATCCCAGTGTAGGAATCAGATCATGCATAGTTTAGGGCGGATACCCCTAGTTTGAAGGTATTTTAATTTTTCTTTTCTTTTCTTCGTTCTTTTTTTTGTTTCAATTTCTTTTTGGAACGATAGAATTTCTTCTTTTGAAGCAACTGAACTCGGTTTGACCGAGCTGCCTACGTACCCCAGTGTAGGGATCAGGTCATGCGTAGTTCAGGGCGGATGCCCCTAGTATATTGGGTTTTTGAAGGAAAATATTGTTTAGGCTCAAAAGGGTTCGCAAAAGGTTATATATATATATATATATATTTTTTTTATCTTGGGTTATGAATTTGGAATTTATTCGGCCAAAAGACGGCCTTCTGGTGTTCAAGCATAGAACCTCTTGAGTTGATCAAGGTTTGTTGGTTCTGGTAATATTTCTCCATTTAAATTACAGAGTTTGATGGCTTTTTCGGGTAAGATTTGGTCCACAATGTATGGTCCTGACCAATTCAGTTTGAACTTACCTCTAGGGTCAAACACTGGTGCTCGGTTCTCTTTCAAAACAAGATTGCCTTCTTCTAAATCTCCGATCTTAACATTTTTATTAAAAGCCCGAGCTATTCTGCGCTGGTAACCCTGCACATGGTAAAGCACCTTTAACCTCTTCTCATCCAACATGCTCAACTCTTTATATCGGGCGTCTGCCCATTCATTTTCTGGCAACTTGGCCTCAGTCAACACTCGGAGCGAAGGTACACGGATCTCAACAAGTAGCACTGCTTCCATCCCATTAACAAGAGAGTAAGGGGTTGCCCCAGTTGAAGTTCTAATTGATGTTCTGTAAGCCCACAAGCGTATGGTAGCTTATTTGACCAATCCTTATAGGTTTCTGACATTTTGCTAATGATGGCCTTGACATTTTTGTTTGTAGCTTCTACCGCTCCATTAGTCTGCAGCCGATAGGGTGAGGATTTATGATGCTTAATCTTGAACTCTTGGCAAAGACTGATTACTTCCTTCTTGAAATGAGATCCGTTATCTGAGATAAGTTCATGAGGAATCCCATATCTACATATGATATTGGTGCGTATGAATTTAGCAACTGACGGGAATGTAAGCTTTACGTAAGAAGCGGCTTCAACCCACTTGGTGAAGTAGTCAATCGCAACTAGTATGTACTCGTGACCATTAGACGACTTGGGAGAAATCTTGCCAATAATGTCAATTCCCCACACCGAAAACGGCCAAGGAGAGGTAAGAGAATGCAATTCGGTGGGTGGTACATGGATAAGATTCGAATGTATCTGACATTTATAGCATTTCTTCATAAATGCATGACAATCTGCTTCCAATGTCGGCCAATAATATCCCAGGCGTAAAATCTTCTTTGCCAACATCTTTCCATTCATGTGTGGAATATCTGCGAGAATTTCTTCTGCTCGATCTTCAGTGACACATAAGAGCTGAATTCCATCGAAAGATCGTCGATATAACTCTCCTCCACAAATGACAAAATTAGCTGCCAATATCTGCAAAGTCCTTCTTTCTTTATTCGAGGCCTCGTCCGGATGCCCCTGGCCTAAGATGTAGTTCTTTATGTCCGTATACCATGGCTTACCATCGGGACATTTTGCAGCTATTTCTATAGTATCAACATATGCAGGAGCCCATTGCTCTTGAACCGTGATGGGTCTCATTTCATATTGTGAGGTATGTCAATCATAGAAGCTAATGTCGATAAGGCATCGGCGAATCTATTCTTCAACCTTGGTAAATAACTGAAAGTGATGCACCCGAATTTTTGAACAAGAACGTCCAAATATTCATGATATGGCTGTAACTTTTCTTCTCTAGTTCTCCACTCTCCCTGAGTTTGGCAAATGATTAACTTTGAATCTCCATATACGTCAAGATTCTCTATGCCTAAGGCCAATGCAGCCTCAAGCCCAACAATGCATGCTTCATACTCTGCCATATTGTTGGTGCAATTAAATTGTAACTTAACGGTAAGGGGGATATGCTCATTTCAGGGTGACACAAGCAATGCCCCTACTCCTTGCCCTGTTTGGTTTGCTGCTCCATCAAAATAGAGGGTCCAATCAGTTTCCGGATATTCATCTACTATCATCATGATCTCTTCATTTGGGAACATTGGCTTGAAAGACTGACTTTCTTCTCGGGGTGCTCCTGCCAATTGTTCAGCAATGGCTCGACCCTTTACTGATTTTTGGGTTACATGGCTGATGTCAAACTCAGATAACAATAATAACCATTTGGCGGTCCTGCCTGTCAGGGCTGGTTTTTCAAAGAGATACTTCAGAGGATCCATCATTGACAAAAGTAGAACCTTATGTGATAAAAGATAATGTCTGAGTCGCTGAGTAGCCCAAACCAAGGCTAAGCAGGTTTTCTGGACAATGTACTTCTGTTCATACTCCAACATCTTCTTGCTAAGATAATATACAACCTTTTCATGCTTGGTTTCTGGAGCTTGCTGTGCTAATATAGAACCCATGGTGGTTTCTGTGACTGACAAGTAAAGCAGCAATAGGTGCCCCGGTATTACTGGTGCTAATATCGGTGGTTCAGACAAACTTTGCTTTATCTTCTCAAAGGCCTGTTGACATTCCTCTGTCCATTCTTGGGAAGCATTTTTCTTTAAGAGCTTAAAGATAGGTTCGCAAGTTGATGTAAGATGAGCAATGAATCGTCTTAGGAACTTTATCCTTCCTAGGGATCCTCAAATTTTCTTCTCGGTTTTAGGTGGTGGCATCTCCTGGATAGCCTTAATCTTTTGAGGATCTACCTCTATGCCCCTTTGGCTCACCATGAAGCCTAGCAACTTACCAGAGGTAACTCCGAATACACACTTGCTAGGATTCAGGGGAAGCTGATATTTGAGTATTCTTTCAAAGAACTTCTTAAGGTTCGGGATATGATCTCTCATTTCCTTGGCTTTTACAATTATATCATCAACATAAACTTCGAATTCTCTATGTATCATGTCATGGAGTAAGGCTGTAGCTGCTCTTTGGTATGTCGCACCGGCATTCTTGAGACCAAGTGGCATCACTCGATAGCAATAGGTCCCCCATTGCATAATGAACGAGGTCTTAGTCATGTCCTCGGGTGCCATCTTAATTTGATTGTAACCGGAGAAACCATCCATGAAAGATAGTAATTCATGCCCGGCCGTATTGTCTACCAGGATATCGATATGTGGTAGAGGAAAATCATCTTTTAGACTTGCCTTGTTTAAATTCCTGAAATCTACACACATTCTCACTTTCCCATCTTTCTTTGGTACAGGCACTATGTTTGCCAGTCATTCTGGATATTCCACCACTTGTAGAAATCCAGCAGTCAACTGCTTAGTAATTTCTTCCTCTATTTTCAAGATCCACTCGGGCTTCATTCGCCTTAGTTTCTGCTTCTTAGGTTTAATTCCTGGTAATAAAGGCAGCTTGTGTTGGACGATGTCTTCACTCAACCTGGGCATATCTTTGTAGGACCAGGCAAAAACTTCTTTATATTCCCTAAGTAGGTTTATTAATTCGTCGCGCTCTTCAAGAGATAGAGTATTTCCAATTCGTATTTCATGTATTAAATCTTCTGTTCCGATGTTTATAATTTCGATTTCATCTTTAAGAGGCTGGGCTCGACGCTCCTCCTCTTGTTTGAGCATATGCTACAACTCAAGGGGAGTTTCGTCGATCCCTTCTTCCTCGTCTGAGGAGGGAGTGTTATTATTATTAAAGTCAGAAGCAAACACAGAGACATACTGAGAATTAGATTTCATTGAATTGAAAGAAATTACATCCTCATCATTGGACTCATCCTGAATAGGCTCAGGATTCATATTACAAATAAAATTAGAAAATGACTCGCCTGGACTAGGCACTGACATAGACTTAACCGACTCGACTCGACTCGACTTAGTAATAAGATAAGTAGGAAAAATATTAGAACTCCAGTTTGAAAGATTTTCTGTTGCAGGTGCAATCTGACTCTGAGGTTTAGCAAATGTAGAATCACTCTGAATAGCCACTACTAGCACATCTTCACGGTCTGTCTCTTCTTGTTCTTCAGAATGCTCTAAAACTGGCAACTCCTGCCAAGCAACATCAGGCTCATCTTCTTCAAACAAGGACTCCAACATATCTGGCTCAAGGTAGACTAAGCAGTCCTCAACAGTTTTCTCAACATAATGCATCGGCGGTTCTATTTCTGGGAGAGCAAGGCCACTAAATATTTCAAAACCAGGTATCATGATTCCTATCACTGAGTCATACCATGGTTCGGAAAACCCATAGTATGGTGAAGTCTCACCTTCCCTGACAAAGTGTCCATTCATCGATAAGGAGTATGGAGCCATTGGGAGTACCCCTCCGGTGCGGCGGATTTCTTCCCTCAATTTCAACAATTCTTCCATGGCTTCTTCCTCTTCCTCAGTAGGTACATATCCAAGACCAAAAGTTCCATGGTTTGCTTTGATTGAGCGCCAGAGAGACGCCTTGCTTGGATCACGGCCCAAATTCATGCCACGGAAGTAATTTATTTTTCTCATCATTTTGGCAACAACGGGATTGATGGCAAAAGGCAAACACAACTCCTCACAAGAGGCCCCTTCGTAAGAAATAGTAGCAACATCGAATGCAAAGCCATTCAGATTGTAGTCTTTTATTTGTACGACTGGGAGAATCAGAACTTCCTTAGTTATCTGTCCTATCTTCGGCTCTTCGTCACCTCTGACAGTGATCAACTTTCCATCTTTGATGAACTTCAGTTTTTGATGAAGGGTTGAAGCAACAACACCTTCCTTATGCAACCAGGGATGTCCCAGAAGCATATTAAACGAGGCCTTGATGTCAATAACTTGAAACTCAACTTCAAATTCTTGACCACCTACAACAATCTTGGTTGTAAGGATCCCGACTACATTTCTGCGGGTGTTGTCATATGCAAGGATTCCAAGGGTTGATTCGGCAAAATCATTGGGGCCGAAACCCAAGATAATGGTAGTTCTCAACGGACACGCATTCAACGCAGATCCGTTATCTACTAACACAAATGATACTTTCTTGCCTTCACAGACAATAGTGACATGAAGAGCTCTAGCATGATTCAGACCTTGAGGAGACAGCTCTTAATCTGAGAAACTAATGACTCTGACAGCCTGAGTTAGAGCAACAACCTCAGCCAATTGTTCTGGAGATATTTCTGAGGATACCTGTGTAGTATTCAATTCTCTTAACACAACTTCCCTGTGCTTTTTAGATGCTATCAGCAGTCCCCAAACGGATATAACGGCCTGCATTTTTTTCAACTGCTGCACAACCTCATCGTCTGGATCTTTCACATATTACGGTTCTTCTCCTTGAGCCAATGCCCCTGGATTTTTGACTCTCAGTTCAGCAGGTTTGAAGATCATTCCTCCCCTAGTAACATGTCTGACCTCATGTAGCTCCGGCTCGTCATAAGTAATAACTTGAAGAACTTGTGGCTCATAGGTGATCACCAAGGGAGATACAGACTCTCTTAGGTATGACTCATCACAGAAGATGATTTGAGGTTCAGAAACGGGTTCTAAGGCACAGATGAGGGTGAGAGGGTCAAACTCAGAATCTCCTACGGTTATGACATTAATGGTAGCAGGAGGATTGGCATGACCGGATAGTGAGTTTTGCGTAACATTGGTCTTGGCTGGAATGCAATGCCTTTCTCATCAATGAGTTTCTGAATTTTAAATTTAAAGAGCAATGCAGTTGTCAGTAAGATGACCAGGACCCCTGTGATACTCACAATGTTGGTCAGCTCGCCAATTTGCAGGTAGAGGATTGGGGGTAGGCCGGATGGCGGGTAGGGTTATGCGACATGAGGCAAGACACTGCTTAAGTACCTCTGAAGGTGGAATACGAAGAGGGGTAAATTCTACCTGGGTTTGTTGTCGAGGTGCAGCTGCGGGTTGGGCATAATCCATCACTAGAGGTTCCTGGGACCTAGATGACTGAGCACTGGAATGAGAAATATTACTAACTTGGCTGGGGGAGACTTTTTGAAATCCCTGGTGTTCGGGTTATTACGGTTGAATACACCTTGAGCCATAGCCTCCTCTATTTGGGTGCATGCCACGATGAAATGTTTGAAATCCGGGTAATATTGTAGAGACATCTGATACTGGAGTTGGGGGAAAATATTCTTCATAATTATTTGGACTTGCTCTTCCTCAGAAGGGCGCTCCATCATTTGCGCTGCTAGTCTCCTCCATCTTTTCACAAAGGTTAGAAAAGATTCATTCGAGTCTTGATTGGTTCTCTCTAAATCCTTTCTAATAATTTCTGTCCCATCATCGTACTTGAATTGCTTGATGAATTGTTCACCAATATCCTTCCAGGTCCTATAACAGGTTTTGTCTAGGACCATGAACCATCTCCTAGCAACTTTAGCGAGCGAAACAGGGAATAATTGGGCCATTTGCTCAGGAGATAAGCCTTGAGGCTGACACATAATGGTAAACATCTGTAAGTAAGTGACGGGACAACCAACGCCGTCATATTTATGGAAATTCGGCATTTGGAAATTGGCAGGGAGACGGATTTCGGGAAACAACGTAAGATCACTTGGGTTGAAACCACCTTGGTCCCGAAGATGGATGTCTTGAACTTTCCTGGTAAGATTTTCTAATTTCTTCATAACCGTCTTATCAACTGTGGACTGAGAAGGCTTACTGTGATCCTCGCTGTACTGCTCTTTTTCCAATTATTCTTCAGTTTTATCCGGGATAGGGATGAACACTGGCTGGGCAGGTGCTGCTGAAGTAGCTGTATGGTGCATAGGCCCTTTATCTTTGAAAGATGATGGCCCCAACTTTTCGGAAAGCTGGGCCTTGATAACTCAGTTCTCCTCTTTGAGCTCTTGAAGTTGCTGGAGAATTAAGGCGAGAGTATCGGTAACAGCAACGAGTGGAGGATTATCTTAGTTTTCTGCCATTGGCGAGGATGAGGGTGAGAAAGAAGGAGATGCCAGGGTTCTCAGAGAAGGTGGTGGAGAGAAATATTTTCGCTTCAATCGTGAAGAAATCCGAACTCAAGGAGTAGTAGGCTTAGCTATGGTGTTACTTTCCTGAAATATTTGAAAGACATATTTTAAAATCACAGAAGAAAATAGACAATGATACACACATAGACGAAGACAATGAGAGAGAAAGATAAAATTTATTGATCAATCATTAAAGCTTGAATACATGGTTCATTCTTATTAAATCACAGATAAACTGACAAGACTAAAAAATGAGCCTAGACATTCTTCCTAGATTTTTTCTTCGGGCGACAATCTTCTTCAATCGATTCTTTTAGAGGCCTGATGACTCTGGTATCCCAAGCAGATGAAATGGCTCTGACAATCTTGGGCTTCAGATCCTCAGGCGGATAAAAATGAAGAAGGGGAGGCACAATAGATTGCTCCCTTCCATAATGACGTAGAATCCTGGCAGGATCATAAAAGGAAGTCTTTTTGAGACCAAGAAGGCGAACGTAATTGGCCTCTCCAGTGCTGAAGATAGCTTCTTGAATTTCAGGAATTTGCCAACGAATCTGATCTTGTTGGCGAGAATTTAACCAGTCAACCCAATCATTTTTGTGATCAAAGGAAACATCATGACGCCACTCGCTAAAGGTATACAATGTATGATCAAAATGAACAGGAGCTGCGATCTTCAGCTTGTGACACAACCACACCTGGAGTAATGCAGGACATCCTGAGAAGGACCCATTGAAAGAGCGAACATAACGACCTGGATCTGAGCTATCACGAAGGCGAGCCATATCATCTAACCCATTGAAGGTTTCTGCAAGTATAGTAGGAATTGGATTGGCGCTACGATCCATTTGATCAACGAGATCTAAAAGAACAGCTGACGCGAAGCGAGAAGGCTGGACAGTGAGGAACCTAGCGAAAGAACAGAATCTCAGAGTGCGACGTCAGACTTTTTGAACATCGACCTGGCCGCAGTGTCCAATAGGAGGGTAAATGTCGATCAGTTCTTGCATAGACACTTCTTGACCTTTTACGAAAGAGTCCATGGATTCATCTGGATTATTCATCAAGCATAGAAATAAAGGACGATAATCAAGTACGCGAGATGGCTTCACCAGAGGGCCACTTAGAGGGTATTCCAACAAGGCACACCATTCTTCAAAGGTAGGACACATCTCCTGAACGCCGAAACGAAAGACATGATGATCGGGGTCCCAACACTCTGATGCGGCATATAGTAACCCCCAATCGAGCTTGATGGTGGCTACATAACCGAGGAAAATTTTCTCCTCCTCACTTATAGCATAGATGTGTGATTCCTTTAATGTACCACAGATCCAATCTAAAATTTTGCAGGTAGACATGATGCCTGTAAATCAAAAGGAATGATCAAGATTACAAGTTATTAGTAGTTTAGAGGAAATGCGACAGCATCATAATATCATGAGAAGGGAGTTTTGCTTTTATTGCTATCAAGATCAGAAGAATGTGGAGAAATAAGCACAAAAGAGCCGTTGGAACTGAGGTCTTATTTAATGAAAAAAGCTATTACATCAAAGGAAGGACTGAGACAAGATGATGGCGACACGAATGCACTAGGGAATGCCCCTAGTTTAAGGGTCCTGTGAATGGACTCTGAGGGACTTATTGAAATAATCTTATAACAGGTTACCCCTAGAGTAAGAAGAGACCAGTGATATAAACGATATAAACAAGGTTGGATCATCTGGACCACGTATGATCAGATCTTGAGATTGTATAATCGAGAGATCGTGAGACTCTGTTCCTGCCAGTTAGGGGATGGTGAGATTGGTATGAAGTTATGATCGAATCGTATGATAGAAGAACGAAAGACACACGATCCCAAGATTAGATGAGATTACATAGGATTGCTTTCAACGGATAGATCAAGAATAGATTAATCCTATGAGATCTTAGGAAAAGATGGGATTTATATCCTAATCCCAAAGGGAAAGTTTTTTAATCTTCTTACATTTTAACAGTGTTACCTGAAGGCATGACCCTAATCCTAATATAGCGGAGTGGAGACAGGATCTCGACTCAGGCCTTTGTTAGTGTACCTAAGGACTAATCGTAGCCATTGGAAGATGGACTACGGCCTAATCTATAAACAAATGGGTAGGATATCCTAAGCTAGGCTCACACACGTGATGCACGTGTGTTCGTATACTATATGCATGTGTGGGTTAATCTAGGGGTAAGGCCAAGAGTTCCCTTAGCGCGAATCCGAGCTCAATATACTGTACCAGTGTCTGACGTATCAGTACGTGAACAAGAGATCCGTTTACGCACCATAAAGGTACTAGGCTAAGAGTGGAATGCTTATCTAGCACAGAGGCACCAGGTGATGAAATTCCAGTCAATCATGCTAGATAACACTCCGGGTTCCTAAAATAGGATGTGTGTGCATGTGAGATGCAAGGGTTTAGATGCAAGTGATGTAAGTGTGTGCAATATGTTTGCGCAATATATGATGCCTTCAGGTTTTGTTAGATTAATTTTGAGTATTATGTGATGAGAAAGTAAATCAAACAAACTAATCTACCAAGCATATAAGAGATAGAGTTTTCATGAGCTAGTTAAATTAAATTCAAGTGAGTTATCCTTTGAAGTTTTAATGAAGTTAGGTGGTCCCCAGCAGAGTCGCCAATCTCTGGGATCCGATCTCGCGAGAGGGGAATGGCCCGTGAGCCGCTTTCCTCTTTCTTGGTCTCTCATACCCACGCGGTTGGCGTGTGCTTTTTATTATTGATTTATTGATTACCCAACCAAGCCAGCAACAACCAAGCCATAGGGTGCAAACAAACGTGCAACCCAGTACCGACAAGGGCAGGAGTAAGCCGCCGAGCCTAGCAAGGTGTGATTTAATTCATCATTTCCGTGAACTTGGGATTACTAAATGAATCCGAATTTCACACAAAGGAGAATGACAGAGTCGCCACCTAGATGAGGGATCTAGGACCTATAAATAACCAGAAATCTAGACTCGTTACCTGGTATGAGAATGGAAGGTATGTGGAGTTACCACCACATGCACCATCTTTGCCCGATAATCCGGTCTTCGATTCTAAAAGTTAACTCTCTTGAATTTCTTTTAAATGACTCATTTAACTCTATTGAAGTGTGAACTACGTGACATGCATCCTAAAATCTAATTTTAATATAATTCCTAAATGCGTATCTTGATTTTCTTAATTTGTTTGAATTCAATGTAAGTGAAAGTTCTCCTAAAATTCTAATTTCATGAAAAGTCCTAAGTGATTTAATTACTTTTAATTTAAGGATTAATATACAAAATCCCACCACTTATATTTGGAGCCGACTCAGGCTTGGTATGCCACTCAAGTATCCAAGTTGCCTACGTATCACAGCCTCACTGGAATCAGAGTCGATCGTAGTTCGGTGCACCTAAACTAAGCTACTTATGCCTAACTCATCTAGGACATCGATCTAGACTGGATTGACTGTTTCAACAGTTTTAAGAGAAATTATTTAGTTCAAGTTGAAGATTTTATTATCCTAGGACTTCATCTAAGATGCTATATGGTCCTAGCTAAGTGCACGACGTTCCTTAGACTAATGCAGGTTAACCTACATCCTAGGTAACTAGGCCCGTCCTATGAAAAAGTGGGGTAACTAGTGTAACTAGATCTATGGCACGGTAGCTATCCGTAGCAAACGGCCGTGATGAGGCTGTACTCCTAACTCTAGGACTCCATAAAACCTAGGACACGACATGACGTAAGTGTTCTTAAGGGGCCCTAAAGGTTCCTGCGATGGGAAGCCGTAATCCAACGGTTCCAAAGACATGGAGTGAGCTAGTTCAATTTGTTGAACTTGATGATTTTCAATTTCAAGAATTTTCAGTTCCTAAACATCTAAGGAATACCAAAGGCTCTATGGTTCGCAAGCTTCAGCATTGAATCGCAACCATTGAAGGGAATCGTGCTCTCAACCCTCGTATAATTTAGCACGTAAGTTATAGTATATTATTGCCCGGCATATTTCTCAGAATTTTCGTGGATAGTGAACCTCAGAGCCAACAACACACTATAATTTACTCAATCCAATTATGAAGGATCGATCGCAATTAGTATATGATTATGGTTGCGATCTTGGCAGCTAAACTATCATAGCATGGCAATTTTACAAAGGAAATCTATGACCCATAAGATTTCTGTTTCAAATGGCTTAATTATGGAATACATGATGAAAAGTTAGAGTTCTCTAAAAATTTTCAAGGTGCTTTGAATTAATTTGGATTTTTAAATGAATTTATCACAATTGGATCAGATTAATGATTTTACAAAGCATCCTATAGCTAATTAAGTTATCTGTTTCAGAAACTTTAGGATATGCTGTGTTCTTTCAAAATATATTCTTCTTGAATTGTTCATGATTTTACCGATTGAAATTCGATTTGTATTGATTTTCCATTTTCGGGTCAGATTGATGACATTACACTAAAACATATAGTAAACGAAATCCAAATCAAACCAAATTTTTAGTCGAACATTCTCTAACGAACAGAAGATTATGAGTAAACTTTCAGACATTATTTCGATACTTTTTTATTTTTAATATATATATATATATTTATGTTGCAGTTAGAGAAATTAAAAATAAAAAAAATATATTAAAATATGCCCAAATTCCCGAGAAATTCAAAATATGGTTCTGACTAGTCAATTCATCTTTATACCAAATTTCAGCTTTTAAGGAGTTTGTTTAGTGATGTGTCATTCATATATGTGAAAATCAGTGATTTTACCAAAACAATTACAGTAAAAATAATAAATAAACTCCAAATCTTTTGAAACTTTTTCTCTAATGTTCTAACATTAAAAATCTTCTGAGGACCATCAAAATCTTATTTCCGGGTATTTTTTGAACGAATTTTTGAGCCATCAAAACAAATGAAATCTACTGGAATTTTTAAATATTTGGTGTTCTTTTAACCTCATTAAGTCTCAGAAAATATAGCTTCGCGAAAAATCCTTAGTTTTAAAACACTCACTTTGTAAAATGATTCAAAAGCCACTAGATATCCCGATCGATTAAAGAACCAATTTTCTCATATAACGATTCTTTTTTTTTACCAAAATCGATAATCAAATAAACTGACCCACAAAAATCATATTAGATAATTCATGGTAGCTTTTATAAAATTCATGAAGAAAACAAAGAAAAAAAAAACGGCCCTAAGCATGCTTTTGTACCTTTGATATTATAAAAATGAAGGAACCTACCGTTGATCGCGCTCCTTGTCTCTAGGGTGCGTAAATCCGAGGTATACACTTTGTTGCATCCTTTTATACGCTCGAAAAAACCCAAGAATCACCAAATATGAGCCGTTTCGACGTTCAACCAAGAAGTGATGAAAGAGAGCTTGCTCCACTAGAAGAAGAAAGAATGAGAGAGGTATGCACTTATGAGAGGAAAATGAGAGGGCTGCAATTCTTGTGAGAAAGGGGAGAACCGAGAGATGAGAGTTAATGAGAGAGGGTTCTGAGAGTGAGAGAGGGTTGTGTGAGTGAGAGTTATGAGAGTGAGAGAGAAGGTTCGGTCAAAGGTTCCTTTGGCAACCTTTGAGTCCACACTTGGTAAGAGTTTGCTAATTTCAGCCACTTCGCCGAGTGAGGTAAGCTTCCAATCTTATAAAACACACAAGTAGCATGTTGCTTCTCTCTCTCTCTCTCTCTCTCTCTCTCTCTCTCTCTCTCTTTTCTTATGCCCAAATACTTGCCATGTTTCTAATTAAGCTAAATTCCTGATATCAGCACCAACTTTCCATCCATTTCAGCCCCTCCATGTTCCTATACGAGTCAGCAAGGTGGATAAATAGTAGGAACTATCAACTGTGATGGGTGTAATTGCTAATTCATCAACTTATAATTTGAGACATTCTTTATTGCCACTTCATCCGAATCATCCCTGAGAGATGTGTTGTCAAAACAATAGGATATTAAGAAATTGAGTTGCCAAATGTCAAAACATGTGGAATAGAAATTGCCGTAGTTTAAAATATGGCAACCCACAACATGACCGAATGCCCTTTGTGTTGTAAATGGTGCCCAAGAAAAAACAAAACGAATTTTATTGGTGGACACCACTATGGTATATGGATATCCATGAGGGGGAGAGAGAGGAAATTGCACCATGATATTAGAAAGAGAATGAGATATCCAAATGAGCCCTTTATTTTTTTCTTTTCTTATAAAAATCTTCTCCCAAAAATAACGACACATGGCTTTCCCAAAAATAGTTACTCGTTTGGTTGGGTGGGAATTAATTGCCTAAATCTTAGAATGAAGAGAGTTTCCATAATAAGGTTGCACATGGAATGGGGAAACATTGCCGATTTTGGGGGGTGGAATTACCAAACCTAAGGCATGAAGATGGGGTAACGAAAAAAAAATGACCGAAAACTTGAGTTGTGGTCATCCCCATTACATGCATGGATTTGAGTGATGGCCCCATAGGTCATGAGTGATGGTGACACCACTCATACATGGATAACGGTGGTGCCATACATGGATAATGGTGGATCCACAGACGCATAGATTGATGGTGACCCCACCCACGTCTAGTACAAGTGAAGTTGGTGGGCCCTACTATAAATCATGATGTGTAGAATATGATGCATCAAAAGGTGGGTCCCACACATGACCGAATTCCCCATTGTGATTAAAATTTGCACTTGCATAAAATAATATGCCCCACTCCATAGGATGATCCGAACTGCCCATTTGAGTTGCAACAATATAAATAAGTTATGCCTCAAAATCATTTCCGTGAAACGATCCAAACCGTTCATTTGATAGGCAACAATGTAAATTGGTTATGTCCTCTCAATCAACCCTATGAGCTGATCCAAACCGCCCAAATGGGTCACAATATGACTTAGTTGTGCTCCTAAATCATTTTTGTAGGGTGATCCGCACCGTTCAAATTTGAATGGGCCATACACGGGTCATGCCCCGCAAATAACTTCTCTATGATGATCTAGACCATCCAAATGATGGGCCAAGCCGTAGATTGATTGTGACCACCCAAATCATTTCTATATAATGATCCTAGCTGTCCAATTGTTGGGCCGCGGCATAAATGAATTGTGTCCCACCAAATCATTTCCGTTAAATTTCAATGCTTTTAATCACGGGCCCCACATAAATTTGACAAATTTCATCTAATTATCAACACACAACATCCCATCTTTAAGTGGGACTCAAAAGAATAAGATAAAATTTAATCACTTTGGGTAGGGCCCACACATATTTAATGGGCCACTCGATTTGGAGGGTCCACCCATGGAAAGCGATTTTATTTATTAGATTCAAATAAGCTCAAAACTCACGTTTACTAAAAACAATGCGGGGTACACTTGCTTGATAAAAAATGTTTAAAGCGGGCCCGCCAAGTTGGTCCAAATTCTCTCTTGTTTTGATTCTCGTGAATAACCTTTCTCAACACTTAGCAGGAGAAAGCGAAACATGGCGAAAATGACCGAAAAGATCGAGAAAATATAAGAGACGGACACGAAAATGAAAAATACTGAAAAAAAACCGAGAGGAAAACACTAACTTCTTTATTGATTAAAGCGGAACAAAATGGGGTGTCTACACCTTGATCCGTATGGAAAGAAGTCTTCGGTAGGTCTGGATCGTACATCCGTATCTGGTTGTATCCTGCGAAAGCGTTTATGAAGCTCAGCAGCTCATGGGTTGAAGTGGCGTCTATGAGTTGGTTGATCTTAGGGAGAGGGTAACTATCTTTCGGACATGCCTTGTTTAGATCGGAGAAATCTATACAGATTCTCCATTTTTCGCTGGCCTTTTTCACCATCACAACATTGGCTAGCCAGTATGGGTATTTTATTTCTCGGATGAAGTCAGCTTAAAGCTTCTTCACCTCTTCTCTGATAGCCTGCTTTCTTTCCGGAGCAAAGTGTCTCCTTTTCTGCTTTGTGGGCTTGCAATTTGGGTCCGTTCTAAGTCTGTGCACGCTAAACTTAGAATCAATCACCGGCATATTGGTGGGGGTCCATGCAAAAACGTAGGCATTTTTCCTCAAAAATTGAATGAGTTCTTCTCGTGCACTACCGTTTAGAGATGAGCCAATTTTAACAAGCTTTTCCTCGTCGTTTTCATACAACGGAATTGATACGAGGTCTTCGGCTGGCTTGTTGACGGTGACCTGGGTTTCATCTCTTAGGTCAAGCAACTCAATCGGCAGTGCTTCAGCTGCCATTGTTCCCTTAAGTGCGGTGGCATAACATTCTCTGGATTGTGGTTGGTCCCCTCTGACTTCCCCTACGCCGTTTGGTGTTATGAACTTCATTTTCTGATGATACGCCGATGAGACGACGCGTATGAGGTTTTGTCCGGGTCTTCCTAGGATAGCGTTGTAGGCCAAAGTGGCTCTCACTACCAAGAAGTTGACCATGGCAAAGGCTTGACAATGAGGCTCTCCCACGAGGAGGGGAAGATGGACCCTTCCACCTTGACCACCTCTCCAGAGAACCCAAACAAGTTTGAGTTTGCAGGTGTCAGGCGGTCGTCCCCAATGAGCATCTGCTTGAAAGCGTGATAGTAGAGAATATAAACGGACCTTCCGTTGTCCACCAATATCCTCTTCAATTCCCAGTTGGCGACAAGCATAGTGATCACTAAGGCATCATTAAGGGAGAGTATGAGGTTGTCTAGATTTGCATCTGAAAATGAAATCTCATTCTCCACTTTCCTCTTCTTGCTGCATGTGTGCACGGAGTTGACCTGGCTGGGGTAAACCTTTCGGGCCGCCGTCGAGGTTCCCCCTGCCGCCGGTCCGCCCATTATGGTGTTTATAACACCAGCGGGTTGGGAGCGTTGCATTTCTGCTTGTGGGCTTCCCAGGACAGGAGATTCATTGTAGGCTACAGGCGACTGAGGTCTTGAGGACTTCTCTTGTTCTGAGGACTTCTTCCTCTAATCTCTCGCCCGTTGCTGCCGTCCTTCACATATTTTCTCAAGTGACCTCTCTTAATCAACACTTCGATCTCTTCCTTGAGGTGCCGACATTCATCTTATCGTGTCCGTGATCTTTGTGGAATCGGCAGTACTTTGTCTTATCCCTTTTGTTTCCTTTGGAGAGCATCTTTGCAGGCCACCTAATGAAATCTTCTCCCTTGATTGCGCCAGTATTCGGGTCCTGGATGTGTTGAGTGGTGTATAGATTTCTTCTCTCCTTTGGGGGCTCCTTTCCTTTCTGGGCGGTTTGTCATCCTTACGCTGCTTCGTAGGGTTTTTCTCCTCCTCCGAGGTTCTCTTCCGGTGCGAGTCTAGAGCGGCTAATGTTTCTTCTATGGAAATGTATTCTTCGGCGTCCGTCATGGGTCTGCTAGGGAGCGAGGATTCCGGCGGGCTACCGCCCATCGAAATTCATTAGATTTCACCCCTGCGAAGAGCGCATTCGTGGCGGCCGAAGGATCCAGATTCGGGACTTGAAGTGCTTCCTTGTTGAACCGGCTGACAAAGGTCTTTAATGATTCACCGTCTTCCTGCCTTAGAGCCATCAGGGAGGCCGCGGTCTTTCGAGGTTTTCGGCTACTCATGAAGTGCGGAACCAGATTCTCCCCGAATTCTTCAAAGGTATCAATGGAGTTTGGTTTTAAACGCGAGTACCAATCTCTCGTTGCTCCAGTTAGGGTGGTCGGGAAGGCTCTGCAAAGGAAACCGTCGGAAGGACCGTGGAGGAGCATCAGATTTCTGACCGTCTCCAAATGATCCATGGGGTCAGTTGTCCCATCATACTGAGGAATAGAGAGCATTTTGAATCCCCTCGGCATTGGCGCATGCAACACTCTGTCAGTGAAAGGTGGTCTGCTTGTAAACGGTCTCAGGGTGGGGTCAATTATAATCCTTGGCTAGTTCCTTGATTCGATGATCTATTTCTTCGAATCTTCGCAGCACTGGATCAGCTCTCTTCTCCATCCGGCTATTCGGTTTGTTCTTTCTTTGCACGGTGGGGCTTGCTGCGGAACTTGAATGACTCTCAGAGCTCCTCCGTTGATGCCTGGACCTTACTTGGTTGGCACGATCATCCCTACGTCGGTGTCTGTGTGCCGATCATGACCGAGATCGACGTCGGTGATGGGGCTCTGGTTGCGCAGGCCTCACTATGGGGTGATGGACGTGCCTAGAGGAGTGGTGAGTTTGGTTGACGGTTTGACGTTTCCAGCGGGGGTTGAGACACCTCTGGAAGGTGTTGCTCTTGTTGTATCAAGCTCTTATATTGATCGACGAGTGTGGTCATCTGCTGGAAGAGTGTTTGCATTTGCTCTGGTGTAGGAGCTGAGGTGGGAGTCGGATGTTCTGTACGAACTGAACTTCATTCCACTGTCTCAGGTGGAACGACTACTTGTGACACGATTTGCTAACTCCGAGGTGCAGGATGTGATGTTGGTTGCACCGCTCGACCGGAGGGCACTCGAGCGCTCTTCCGCCCTGCCATTTTTATGAAGAACTAGAACGGCTTTTAGTTCAAGTCCCACGGATGGTGCCAATTTGTTACGGTCAAAATTGGTAACAGATAAGGCAGTGACGAGAGAGCTGAGCTGGCGAGTCCTGGTCGCTGAGCTGGCGAGTCCTGGTCGCTGAATTGGTTAAGAGACTATGCCCTGCACAGAGGAGCACCTGGTCAGAAGACCAACCCGGAGTCGTAGCTCCGGATGGGTCCTTCGACACCCAAGTCAGCAATGGGCACAAATAAGGAAACCAAAGCTGTGAATAGTAATTTTTTGGGATTCGGTCCCTTACCTTTGGGCCTTAGGTGGCTTTTTATAGTGGAGGCTTGGGTATCAGATTACCGTTTTACCCCTTGGGAGAGGTATCAGCCTGTGGTTAGGTAGGGTTGGCTTTTGGAAGCTTCTTTAGAAGGGTAATTACATTGTTACCCCTAGCCACCTTTGAGGGATGATTACCCTGTTTGCCCCTGCCAGCTGTCGCCTTGTGAATGTGCAGTTCATTTTCTACCCTATCAGGTGGCTTTGCCGGTGTCTCATCTAAGCATTTTTTCAATACTCTTACTGATATGAAATTTAACGTCAGCTCATGCCACCCACTTAGAACCTCAAATTTTAGTTGGTGACCACTTCTCTCTTTAGTGGGTAGGTTGAGCTTTGTCTAGTGATGGTAAGGCTTTTCACTTCTTCTAACCTTTTCCCAAGCTTCTGTTAAAGATTTAAGAAAGGGTGGCAACGTAGTTTGAGTAAGTGTTTTGGCTTCATCACTTTCTTTATTAATATTAGCTAGAGACTCTTTAAAAAGATTACCTACTTAATTATAATTAGCATCATTTAATTCAAGGGTTCTTAACTACTTATTAGTAGGAGGTAGGTTGTGAGATTAGGGCTTTCAAATTTAAGGTGATTTTATGGGCACCATGTATTGGGCTATCACTTTTCAAAATGTGGTTTCTTGTCAATTAAAAGGTGGTAGAGTTTGGTTACAAAAGCTGTAGTGTCTATCAAAGATGGCACTCTACCTTAATCTCCACTGTTGATATGGCGCACATCTGGGCCCGATTAAGATTGAACCGTCAGATCGTTCGGCCCTAGCTTGTAGTGCTGGAAAACCCTAGCCTGAAAATGGGTACATATTAATATCGGACAATTATGGCATTTCGTTCAGCACTTATCTTGGCAAGGAGCCGCATGATCAGTTAGAGAGAACTTCCAGCTTTGGTAGTCCGAGGACTACTATTCATTTTCTCACGCAGTTGGACGGTGAAACGTGCATTTTTGGAAACGAGTTTCTGCAGTGGGCCGTCTTCGAGAATGACCAAAATGCCCTTAGCCAATAGCCATTCAGAAAGGAGAGGAGCTCAAGTAGTGGGCATATGTTGATAATGACCAAAATGCCCTTAGTCATTGGAAAAGGATAAGAGTTTAAAAAGTAGTGGGCATGCTGTTTTTAATGACCAAAATGCCCTTAGTCAATAGCCACGGAAAATATGAGGAGAGGGCATATAGTTTATAATGACAAAAATGCCCTTAGCTATTGAAAAAGGAGAGGAGTTTAAGTAGTGGGCATGCTGTTTTTAATGACCAAAATGCCCTTAGCTACAGAAAATAGAAAATAGAAAATAAAAGTTGAAGGGAAATGATTTTACCACTTCACAAAGTCGGATGTTTTTCTGGTACTGTAAATAACCTTTTGACACTGTAAAAGACAACAAGCTTTCACAACCTATAAAAAAAAGTGGAGTGCTAAAATCATTTAACAAGTTGAAATATGGGCACTACAATTTGTATTTGGGCGATGATATTTTCACCCCCCACTGCAGTACGCATTTACCCCCCTCTTAATGTGAATTGACGTCAAAAGGCTGTAAAGTTGCCCACTGTTCACGTTATCAGGGGAGCGAATGTGTACTGCAGAGGGGGTGAAAATATCATCTCCCTTTGCATTTTCGTAATTGTGAGTGGGTGGTTTTGTAATTTCAGTTAAACAGATGGCCAAAAATTCTGGACAGCAACAATTGGCTGTGCTTTATTGTTGCCTATTGAAATGTGTCGGGCGCACCTGCAGCGAATTTTTTTATCACGTGCAGCAACAATAATGTTGATATTATTGTTTAATTTCAGGTCGGCCCCACTGAAAAAGGCAATAATTCATAAGCTTGGGATGATAAGACGAGGGAGATGATTTTTTCGCTCCCCCTGTAGGATAATACACCCCATTGTAACTGAATCGCGAGCAGAGACATTAACGCTTTTGTACGTCAAATCATGTTACCAGAGGGGTGTATTATCCTACTGGGGGCGAAAAAATCATCTCCCTAAGATGACGTGGAGAAACTGATATTTGGCACCGCCTGTTTTGATATTGGCACCCACTTTGTTATTTTAACCCTTTCTCATCAGCAAAATACAATTATGCAATTGGGGGTTGACTCGGTGAGTATGAACTCATTGTCGGCTTGTAATAATGAATGAAAAAGAAAAAGAAAATCGGAAACGGAAAAATTAGAAGAGGATTCAATCGAACGGTTTACATTCTGCCACATGGCCACGTCGATAACAAATAGCTTTGCTCGAAGCAAGGATGAACTCGTTGGATGTAGCTTATGTTAGTGTCACTCCCAACTAGATGACATGTTGGAAAGAACCCTACACATGGGCCCCATTGGATGCACTAAACTTAGTACTTATGTGCAAGGTTTTAAATTTCAGTTTTGGTACCTATATTGGACCCCACCGAAATCCGAAATTTTGGCGAAATCCGAAATTTGGGACTGAAATTCTGAAATTTCGGACGAAATTTTGTAGCATCTATTTTTTTTTTTTTTTTTTTTAAAATATGCCATTTTCTAGAAATTTCGAACAGAAATTTCAGAAATTACATAAATTCCGAAATTTGGTATTTCGCAAAATATCAAATTTCGGGAACGGTCCCCATCGAAAATTTCGGTCGAAATTTAAAACCATGCTTATGTGCAAAAAAAAAAGGCTACTTATATTGGCACTGCCATGTTTTGATAATTGCACTAACTCACCTTGTGTTTTCTTATAAAAAAGGAAAATGATTTCAACACAAACATGTTTTGATACATGACACTCATGTTTCTTGTCTTTTAGTATTTAAAGAGTTGTAGAAGGGATTTTAACTTCCCAAAAATCACTTACGTGACAATTAAATGCGAAAAGACAAGATACATGAGTACATGTATCAAACATAGTTGTGCTGGAATCATTTCCCTAAAATAAGCTTCTAAGAGTCTTTTTTAGAATCAGTAATAGGGCAGCGATAAATCGACCCCCATTATTTATGGGGGTCGATTTAAGATATATGGGGGTCGATTTATCACTGCCCTTTGTAATAACCTTGGACAGCTAGTTAAATAATAAAAGATAAGGTGAGTTGGTGGAATTAAGTGTCAATATCGGTGGCCTAAAATGTTATAGTTTTTTTCAAGGCCGTGTTTGGATTGCAGGAATTTTTTGGAAAAGTGGAAGAGGATTTTTTTCTTCCAAATTTCTTGCTTTTCCATTGTCGATTGCAGATGTTAAACGAAAACTTCAGACACAACATTAGTAAGAGGTAGGGTTGCAACTCGGGTTGGGCGGGTCGGGTTTTCTAGAACTCTACCCTACCCAAGAAACAACCTTGGGTCGGGCCGGGCCGGGTTTTTTTGGGAAAAACCCGTGATTCTTAAACCGGGCCCTACCCGAGATAATTTCTTAGGTCGGGTCTGGTCGGGTCGGGTTTTTCCGCATTGCCGCCTCCAACTTCATGAATGCCCTCCTTTTTATTCCAAATTGTCCTAATTTACTCTAAACCCACTTTAAACCTGATTTTAACATGTTGATTGAAACATGCTGATAAGTGATATGATTAGACAAAGTATGATTTAAACATTTTCTAATTCTCAATGAACTCGTTAGTGGCCAGACTGATCTGTAAGCTTTTAAACACTACTCACTAAATATTTATGCAAAACATAGGTTCTGAGGTTTGATAAAAAAAGAATGCAGTCATGGCCTCTGTTTGCCTATAAAGAATGACATAAAATTATTTTTGTGGTGGTGTGTGGACCCCGATCCGAGATAGGCGGCGAGGGAACTGGTCCCTAACACCCTCTGGATCATCCACGTGTGAAGGAGAGCTCTACCAAGGAACTCTCAAAACGGATGCCACCCTCATAGCATAGCACGAGTGGCGATATAAAAAGAAAGAGATATGTCTCGATCCGGAGCCAAGGCTCGAAACCAAAACATACCTGAAATAAACTCAGAGTCGCCATCCATGGATATGCCATGGAACCCTAAAATCAAATCCTCTGTGCAATGGATAACCAGAAATATATATGAGTTCGTGCCTGGTTACGAATGGGGAAGGTCTGAGAGCACCCCCAATTCGTCCGAGTGCAAGCACTTGGTCTCTTATGCCATTTTTAGTAACTCCAAAGAAGTTTGAATAAAAATCATGTGAAATGGGAACAATCCTCAGGACTCGTCTACCTAAGCATGCATTTCCTGAGGATAAAAATAATAAACACATATAAAATAAAATGAAAGATGTGCCACCTAAGCATAGCTAGGTTATGAGTGACAAGCCTAATGGGTGTCTAAGTTCTGATGTGCAAACACATGCAAGCTATAGCTAAAGGTATGAGATCAGTACAAAAAAATGAGAAAACATATCAAATCATACAATAACTACACAACAAATCCTAAGACTCTAAATTATTAGCCTGAGTCATCGGATGGTCTGGTATTCATCCAACGAAGCCTACGTATCCCCGCCTCCACGAGAATCAAGGCAACGTAGTTCTTCGCGCCTATTCTAAGCTATGATGCCTAAGACACCTAGACCTCTATCCTAGACTCGATCTACAAGACCGGACCCGTTATTAAAGCTTCTTATGCGATTATTTAAATTCCAATGGATCGTAGATTTTAGGACACCCTATATGCCCTAACTAAATGCAGGTTAGCCCTAAGCTAATGCAGGTGGTTCCTACAACCTGTGTGTGACTAGGCTGTATTTCCTAAGGAAAACCAAGGGTGGACTAGCGTAGCATGCTCTAGTCATCACTCGGCGATATGGATCGCCGACTGATCAGACGGAGGCGCTCCTATAACTCTAGGACAGACCCCTAACTCTAAAACAAGCACACGACAAGCAAACAAACAAACAACCTATCAAAAGACACAACCTAACTCTAAAACTCTCTATCTAGGAGAAACTCCTAACTCTAGAGGAAGATCTTTTGAAAACAAGATTTTAAAGGTTTTTGAAGAAGGTTTAAAACGTTTATTTACAAAAAAAGTTTGGCTGGATTTGGGATGTAAATCCCAAGCTGCGCTACGTACCTCGTGGAAGAGGATCAAGCCAACGTAGTTCGCAACGAACTCTCTAACTACTAATTCTAAAACACTCAACACTTTAGGCTTTTTAAGGTTTTTCAGATGTTTTTCATATTTTTAAAGTTTTTCAGAAGTTTTTGAAGTAAAGAGTTTTCACCCTTTTGGTCAAAGACCTAAGGGAAAATACAAAGCAAAACCCTAGGGCCAAACCCTAGGGCAAATAGGGGAAACCCCTGAACAAGGCAAACTAAGCTATCGATGACAACAAAAAGATCTACGATCTCAAAAGGAAAAGCTATAATGAGACTGGGCTAGTCTCCAAAGAAGAAGGAAAGACAACAAGACTAAGGAGAAACTTCTTACTAACAGCACCAAAGAAGACAAATGAGCCACAAGCTCTCTAATATTACAACTTAAAGGAGAAATGAGTCAAAGACTCCCAAATAACACCAACGGAAGAACCAACGAGTCAAAGACTCCTTAGTAATACCACAAAAGAACGAATGAGTCAAAGACTCTCTAATAATACCAACTAAGAAAACGAAGTGAGTCAAAGACTCTCTAAAAGAAATGGAAACACGAGTCAAAGACTCCAATAATACCAACTAAAGGATAGATGAGTCAAAGACTCTAAAAAAGAAAAGGAAACACGAGTCAAAGACTCCACTAATATCAACTAAAAGATAAGTGAGTCAAAGACTCTCTAGAAAAACCAATAAGAGAAAGATTGAGTCAAAAACTCTTTAATAACACCACCTGAAAGACAAATGAGTCAAAGACTCTCCTATAACACCACCTAAAAGGCGAATGAGTCAAAGACTCTCTAATAACACCATCTAAAGAATGAATGAGTCAAAGACTCTCTAATCAAGGGCTGACTCCTATGCGAATGGACTATCGAATAAGGAGAGGCTCACAAGTAATAAGGAAAAAGAGATCCTGTGCATATTTGGCAAATGTAAAACACCCAGCCGGGCCGGACAGCTACCTAGCCCTAGGGTGCAACAAATGTGCAACCCAATACCCATAAGGGTAGGGGTATGAAGCCAAGCCGAGTAGGGTGTTCTCCCAAAACCAAACGACGCACAAAGAGGAGGACTAGCGAGAGAATGAGACCGGGCGGGTCTCCCAAACACACACAAAGATGGGCTCTAAGCAACCTTATCATTGCCCTTGCAAGGGGGAAGCAAGGCTAAGACAACTAATCGACCAAATTGGTCTCTAATTTACAGAGGTACAAATTGAGGTGCAACCTCAGAGATGATTCTACAAATGAGGCCAAGCAGGCCTTTTAAAGGCTAATTACTTACAAAGCCAAAACAGATGACTCCCTAATAACAACAATAAAGATCAAATGAGTCAAAGACTCCCCCGATAACATCACCACACAAACGAATGATTCAACGGCTCTCTAAATGAGGCAAGGCATGCCTCCTATGGGTACACCATTTATCAAAATCAAAGCAACCTCCCTGAGGTTAAGCTGAAAATGATAAACAATAATAATAGCAATCATAGCATGATAAACAACATTAATTAGCCCAGACCAGCCGCTGGGTAGCCTAATGAAGTAAAACAATATCAAACACTTCAAAGCCAACCACAAAAATACGGGAACTCCAATGAAATCAGATGATGCCAAAGTAATCATCTGATTTCCTACACGTATAATATTTCTACAAACCGCCTTGAAATCAGACAATATTCGTGTCAATGACATCGAATAGTGCAAATCATCTGATTTCCTTCTTCAATTAGACAATTTATTTAAAATAAAATTAATTAGCCCAGATCAGCCGCTGGGTAGCCTAATGAAATAAAAAAAATGATATTAAACACTTCAAAGCCAACCACAAACCCCAATACGGGAACTCCAATGAAATCAGATGATGCCAAAGTAATCATCCGATTTCCTACACGTATAATATTTCTACAAACCGCCTTGAAATCAGACGATATTCGTGTCAAGGACATCGAATAGTGCAAATCATCTGATTTCCTTCTTCAATTAAACAATTTATTTAAAATAAAATTAATTAGCCCAGACCAGCTACTCCCAATCCATCAACCATAGAAAATCTCATGCCATAGTGCAGGGGATCAAACTAATTAAACTGAATATAAAGAAGCCAACACTACAAGATGATTCTAACAGGACCTTTTCTATAACATAAGTCATTTTGAGCATACTTGAATTTCTAGGCTAAAACTTTCGAAAACATAGTAAAGAAAAAGGTCAGCTTTAAAAATGTGTCCACAAGAGATCTAAAAGAATATAAACTCCATCCTATGTCAGTTCTGAATCATGCCATGATAATTTTCAAAATTTTCTTTCTAATTAGACTATGACTTCTAAATCTTTATCAGAGATCACTCCGAACACAAAATCTAGTCATGATATATATACATGAAAACCTTGCAGAGCAAATAAAATGAAAGGAAAACGCATGAGATCAATTTTAGAATTCCAATAATGAATATAAGAACTGGTGAAAAGAATTTATAGAAATACATACCTTCCTTGACCTATGAATCTGTTTTCTCGCTTTTTTTCACCACTTCTTCTCGATTAAGCTTCAATTGCAGACCGAAGCTCTTAAATCTTACCAGAAAAATAATGCACGGTTGGAGAAGATGATCAATTGACAAACTCCTCTAAAGATCCTTAGTAGTAGAGCTTTTCTTTTCTTCAAAATGTTCTAATGAGAGCTTCCTCGAACAGATTTCTATATTTCTTTTTTTTAAACTTCCTTTCAAACAGAGATGAGATCGAACAAGATCATTTTTCCCTGGACTCGATTCAATATGTACTTGAAGAAATTAAGCTTGAAATGAAAATCCTCTTTCTTCTTCTTCTTCCTTGTCTTACCCATTCCAACACCTATCTTCTCACCAGTGAACAGAACCTCAACAGAAAAGTGTAGATCTTTACTGGTACTTACAACAGACCCGAACTCAACCTTAGAGGTATATCTCCGCCCAATTTCTTGCAGCACACCAACAGATATAGCTGAAGGATGTGGAGCCCCCTTTCCTGATTCGGTATTAAGCTCTCTTCCATGAACAGACGTTCGGTTCAGAGATACGCCATCATCGGAGCTCCGGTAGATTCGCCGGAAAGCATGGATCGGAGGAAAAATAGAAGAAAAGAAGATAGAGTTTGAGATTGGAGGTGGATTGGATCGGTGGGGATTGGATCGGAGGTGGGTGAGGTGGAGGTAGCAACAGATTTTTGGGAAAAATGAAAGGGGTTTGGGTTTTTGGGATTTTGCAGAGAAGAAGAAGAAGAAGGTGGGGTTGCTGGCCGTCGGAGGAGGTGGCCGGCCGATCGGAACTCCGGCACCATTGCCGGAGGAGTGACGAGAAAACCCCCCCTTTCTCTCTCTCTCTCTCTCTCTCTCTCTTTCTGCTATTAGGGTTTCAAAATGGGTTTGGGTGAAGTTGAAGGCTGGAAATGGAGAGAATGATGGTAGTGGGGTTTGATGGTGGGAGAATGGGTAATAATGGGTTCTGTAGAGGGAGCGGTCGGATTCCGGCAAGGTCCCGAAATTAATGGAGGTGATGGGGACGATGGTGGTGGTAATGGTTGGTGAGTTTGGGTTTTGAGAGTTAGTAGCAGATTTGGGTAGGGTAGATGGTGATTTTGAGTTAGAAAATGGGTTTTAAGGGGTTGAGAGGGTGGAGATGGAGGTGGCGATGGGTGTGGCTCCAATGGCTTTGCCGGATTCCGGCAAGCCCACCGGAGAAGATGGGTTCTCACCCTCTCTTGCTCTCTGCAATTTTCTTCTTTTTTCTAAAAATGGGGTTTTTTCTCTTCCTCTCTCCCTCCTCCTCTCTACGAAAAATCCAGAAAGACCTTTAATTTCTCAAAATCTCAGATCCAGATATGAGATTTTCTCTTCTTCTCCCTTCTCTCTCTGCTTCTGTTTTTTTTTTAACGAGAATCAGATTCTCCTCCTTTTTACAAAAATTGATATATTTGCCTCCTCCTTTTTCCGTGGACAACCCCGACTTGACTAATCCATCCCCCTTCCGGATTCGCATCACACTCATTGCTTCGGTTTGCTGGCTAAGTGAATGGATTCAAATCCCGACGAAATTTTGTGAGGATGCTGGGGTTAAATTTGGGTCTGGTCAAAATGGGGTGTCTACATGGTGATATAGTGATACGTATCCTACAAACATGTACATGAATGGAAAGCATGAATAAAATGGACAATCAAATATGAGTAAAGATGCCACTGTAAACAAATTAAAGAACTACACAGATTATTTTATGCAAGAAATAGACCTTCTTATGACTTCGATGGCCATCAGAGCAATAGGCAATTGAGGAATAAATGCGAGAAATAGACCTTCTTTCGTTCGTGTCTTACACTCTTACTGTCTTGGTGAGATGAGAAATGAGAATTACTAAATTACCCATATCAATGTTATTATTTATAACTTATAATATTAAAAAAGGAATAAATGTGGGTTTTCGGGCGGGCCGGGTTTTCCACCTTTAAAACCGGCCCAACCCGAGAATCACTTGGGCTTTGGAAAAGTAAACCCGGTCCAACAACTTACCCGGCCACTTTGAACCCGGCCCATGCTTTTTCGGGCAGGGCTGATGCGGGCCGGGTAAAACCCGACCCAAGTTGCAACCCTAGTTAGAGGGTCCTTCATTTATAATGAAATCCTTCTAAATATGACCTAACTATCATTTCCTCTTATTGTAGGTGATGGAAAACTATTCTTAAAAAACTTTTCTCATGAGAAATATTTTTACTGCAATCCAAATATGGCTAAAGAGAATGATAATTTCACCCCTTTTGTCTGTCTTTTTGGTAAATATGTTTTCCACCTTTTTGTTTGTCTTTTTGCGAAAATGACATCATCTTTTAGAGTTTTTAGAAATGGCTCTCGTGTTGGGGTTCTTATATCCATACCACCATCTTGGTCGAGCTAGTTGAGGGCAGACTAATTTACAGTTGCCTACATCGGTCATTGGGGGGCCGTGGCCGCTAAACTAGCTGAGCCACTAAGTAGGGAATGCCTTATAACTGCCCATTATGCTCTCAAATCCAGTGATCATGGGGCTCTTAGACTATTAATAGCTTGGGAAAACATGCCCCTTGCTGAAACCGTTCTGAGTCCTCTTGACATTGCAGAACAACCAATTACTCCAAAAGCTTAACCGGTTAGAGTTAGTGTTATCTATTAATGATTTATACCTTGACACTCCCTTCACTGTGTCCCCACGTTTTGGGTTGGCCATACATATGGATTTTTAATCTCAAGGAGTTGTTGGGTTTTGAACCTAGGACCTACCATGAGGCAATAACACTAATACCATGTGATGAGAACCAATTGCTCCAAAAGCTTAAGCTGTTAGAGTTAGTGTTATTAAATCATTTGTACCTCAACACGTTTCTATAATTTTGAATGAACGTATGACCAGCACACGTCTCTTATCATTCAGCTTCTGCAGAATTATTCCTATGCTAGCATTTTTTTCAATCTGGAAACTAATGGCTCCAGGGTGGACCACGAAGTTTACATACACAGTAAATACTATACAGGAGGTCGAAAAGCCACATAGCCTCTGAAGCTACAACCAGAAAATCTAGGATACCGAAAAAGCCACATGAAGAGTTAGGGCGGATCTGAACAGCGAGTGCATCACATCTTGATGCCCCTCCGGAGCAGTGGCTCGGCCCAAGATCGATAGTAGAGGTTGTTTTTGGAAGAGCACTCGAAGTCGGCAGGGCATCAAGAAAAGTAATTTTTACTGGCGTATATTTACCCGCGGTCTAAACACCGCCCTTAAAAAGATATTTTCCAGCATTTTTTGCAGCCCTTACGAATACTTTTCCCAGCGGGTCTTTTGTGAGAAAGAGCTTTAGCAGCAATTCGCACCATATATCTCTATATTGGCGGTCCTTTCTTGACCGCCTGAAAAAGATTCATAACAATTTAAGAAAAGCACCACGCTCCCCAATCGAAAACCCAAATTTCATTTCCCTCTTTTCTCAAATCATTTTTCCCTCCACTCATATATGGCGAAAATCCAAATTCGCAGAGAAGAAAGAAGGTTTGCTTCCGGCAGCATCACCTTGGTGCAGGGTGGTGAGAGCATGGGAGATGGAGTGAAGGGCCATTTGATTCACACCAAGGAGTTTCTGGTATCTGTCCATTTTTTTTCCTAGCACAAGATTTTCTTTGCTCTTATTATTTGACAACTGGTTAACAATCACAGTGATGGGATGATATGATCCTGGTCTGATCGTTCAAGGAAAACTCAAAAACAGAAGGGAAGAAGATACAGATTCAAGAAGATAGCAAAAGAGAGGAAAAATGTTCTTTTCATTCATTGCCTCATTAGAGATTCTTTTACAAGTATTTATAAGTCTTTGCCCAAACCGTTCAAGACAGCTGGCATTCTGTTCTAACGAACTTTCTGTTGAAGCTAGAAAAACAGTTATGTAATCCTTTTCTTAATTCTTTATTCGGCTGACTTATTTCACAAACTACCAGCTAGTTGCTGACATAGTCCTTCAACCAGCTAGGCTTTAGTTTCCTCGTAGGTTCTTTGATGTTGACTTCATGATTCTCTTGTCTCTCCAAGTCTTCTTCCAGTTGTTCATCTTTCAGTATTGTTGTACCCTGACTCATATCAGAAGTTAATGCTATCTGGTTGTTATCATGGGAATAAAATTTTCACCCTCTCTCTTTGCCATGCAATCTCTGTATTTGAGCCCTACAATCGAAACCCTACAATCAAATGTTATCCTATCTCAAATAAAAATAATAACTCGGTAACTTTGATTTATATTAATAATTTTTATTGTGTTCTTTCTTAGTTCTTGTTGCTCTTATGCATTGTGTTCTAGTTTCAATAATGCATTTCGAATTGGACTCAATGGATTTGAGAATAAATATAATCTAGTTAAACAAGGGCATTTCAAGAAAAAAATGGTGTAAGTACCTTAACAGGAACCACGGATTTGAAAACTAATGGGCAGGGGATTTCCGCCAAGTGATTGTCTAAATTGATAGCAAATTTACATTATGTTATGAAAACCCCCTCTGTAGTAGCGATCTGTGATTTCAATGGCAAAGCAAAATGAAAGAACAAACACAAGCAATTGCACAAAAAAACAAAGATTTACGTGGTTTGGCAAAGCCTACGTCCATGGTAGAGGCAACGAGAAAATCCACTGTAATATCAAGTGAAATTCCACTTTGCAACCCAAGAGGGGGTGAATTGGGTGTCTTTTCAAATTTTAAGGATCTTGCAAACTTTGATTGCACTAGTTTTAGCTTAAATAGGAAATTAAAAATAGGATTCAAAGCAAGAGTAAAATGCTTACCACGAGAGAAGAGCTGAAGAGACAAAGAAGCTTTGACACAAGGATTTTTATAGTGGTTTGGTCTTAGCTCAAGACCTACTCCACTCTTCTCAAGTTGCTCTCCTTGAGGATTCCACTATCTTCTCCAAGGAACTTAAATACGGCGTTCCTTCCGCCTTGTACAAATCGAGCTTCGAGCTCCAAGGGTCTTCTACGGCGCCCTTTGTGCCAAATACAAAGAAGATGAAAGGTTTTAGCTTGCTTACTTCTAGATAGGCTAATTACATGTAAAGCTCACTTACTCTCACAAAAAAAAGATCACTAGATGAAAAACCCTAAAATCTCTCAAGAATAATCTAAGGTAAAGGCACAAGAGAGAGATGGAGAGCGAAAATATTGAGGAGAAGGAGAATGAATGCCTTTTAGCGCTCTTAGAATGTTTTGTAAACTCCTTAGATGGTTCCCCAAAAGTCCCAAGGTTTATATTTATAGAGGGGAGAAAATATGCATTTTTTAAGCTCCTCAACGGTCTTCTCGTAGTTCGGGCTCGGAGCTCGGAGCGGACCGTAGTCCTATATTTTTTTTAACCTGGAACCATTCTCGGAGTTCCGAGCTCGGAGTTCCGAGAATATTCCCAGAGTTCCGAGAAGCCTATACACAGCAGTTTTTCCTTATATTTTATGCTGGTTTTGTTTTAGCTTTTGGAACTTTATTTTATCAAGTTAAATGGAATGTCAAGAGGGTTCAACAATGTTGGGACACCACTATGAACATTCACTAACCCGTTAAGTTCTATTTATGTTGATTTTAACTCTCCTTTGTGCCCTAGATCTAGACTATACATGATAGACCATTTACATTCTAATTTTCCTTGGTCTTCAATCTTATTGGCACCTTGTAGAGGCTTTGACATGTCTTCACTCAACTCCATTGATGCTTTAGCCAAGCTTGAACTTTTGAGTTGATTGCCATCATTGTTGGGCATGAGTTCAACCTTGTCTTTGAATACCTTTGACTTACCTTTGTGTTGGTCTTCTTTTGTCTTTGAATTGCCTTTGTGATGGTGATGCCTTTTTCATGCCTTTGAGCTAGAATGATTTGTCATTTGTAGTTCAATCTCGAGGATGCTAAAGCTATGAACACAATAACTTTGCTAATGGAAATCATTAGTGTATAAAATATTTTTTATAACAAATTGAGTTTGTTAATCATCAAAACATTCAATGGGAGTACTTGTTGAACCCTTGGGCTAACATCAAGAGATTATAAGAGAAGATCGGAAAATCTCACCAAACCCATTGAAACCCTAGCACGCCCCCTTTTCACCCTTTTCTACTCTCAACCCTCTTTCAAAAAACAAGAATCCCGAAATAAGCCCTAAAACCTCATTTTATAACGCTGATCCAAACTTGCTCTTAATGGGCCGAAAAAACTCATAAACGGTCTGGGCTAAGCGGCCGGGTGCTTTGCCCCTGGACCCCCAAGAAATGGTGGTAAAAGCCCACACATTGCCCAATAAACGGGCTTAATCCAGGTCACACTCAATATTTCAGACCCTAAACGGGTTTGAATTCAGGACACCCAACTCAACAAATCTCCACCTTGGCTTGAATTCTATCCAATCACCTTTGCAACAGTCCCCTTGGGGCACTCACAAGCTGCTAACACCAACCAAGTCCAAGCAATGCTTGAACTTGGCCGCATGAATAGGCTTGGTCATCATGTCTGCTGGATTCTCTGCAGTACCAATCTTCTTCACAGCAATATCTCCCTTAGACACAACTCTTCGAATAAAGTGGTACCTGACATCTATATGCTTCGTTCTCTCGTGATACATCTGATCTCTAGTCAGATTGATAACACTTTGGCTGTCACAATACACAACTGTAGACTCCTGTGGCAATCCCAGGTCACCAAGTAGCCCCCTCATCGAAATGGCTTCCTTTACTGCCTCAGTCACTGCCATGTACTCAGCCTTTGTGGTAGATAACGCAACTGTGACTTCAGTATTGCTTTTCAACTAATAGCACTACCACAAAGAGTAAACACATACCTTGTCAAAGACCTCCTCTGGTCAAGATCTCTGTGTGGAGCCTAGCCCGGTATCCAGTTTGGGATCCGGTGGCTCACCCACGGGTGTGTTGTTGTAGGCATTGCCGGTTATTTGTTAGCGTTTGCTCGATCCAACTATGTTGTATTTGATTTTCCTCGCTTTTCCGTAAACTAGGGATAAAAAGATCCGAATTTTATGAAAAATGTATTGACCAGAGTCGCCACCTAGGTTAGGGCCTAGGACCCACGAATGACTCTGCGAACTAAGTCCGCGTTCCAATGAGATTGGGTTAGTTGCCTGGTTAAGAGAACGGAAGATGTTAGGCACCGTTCTCGCCCGATTAAAAACCGGTCTTTATATTTGAGATTTTCATTTATTTAAATGCTAACTAAAAGGGGTTAAAGTGTTTATAGAAGTGATTTATTCAAAGGAACCTAATGTTTTATTGAGTTATTTTCGCCGTTCACAATTTATACTCATGCGGGCCAGGAGTTTCTGTCCTAAATGCCTAGCTAAGATGCCTAATGCCTAGCATGGGTCCTATGTAGCTAAATGTAATTGACTGAGCCTAAGAATTGGATGTTCTGGATACTTGGAAGCTAGTGAGAGCTAATCTATACATGCCCTTGCTGGTTCTATATGATCCTAAAACTAATGTAGGAGATCCTAATGGGCCTAAGCTAAGGCTTGATCTGAGGTGAGGGTTTGAAAATCCTAGGATAAGGTGTCCTAGGTATTGGGTTCGAGGATAAGGCATCATTGGTTTGGATTCTAGGGCTAAGTGTCCTAGATTTGGGTTGAGTCAAATTAGGTTGGGCTCGAGTCCAGGTTGGATTCAAGTTGGGTTCTGGGTTCGGATTGGGTCTGGGTTGACTCGGATTAGGACTTGGGTTAGACTCGGGTTAGGCCTCGGGTTAGACTCAGATTGGACTCGGGTTGGACTCAGGTTGGGACTCGGGTTACACACTTGGGTTGGGACTCGGGTTCATCTCATGGCAAAAAATGTTCCAAAAAACTACTGGATTCATCTTTTTCCCTCTTATTTGATGCATAAAAAGGCTACTGACTTCACTGGACCACTATTGATTTCCATTTTATTTTTATTTTTTTTCTCTTAAACCTATTTAAAAAAATATTTATTTGGATTCAATGCAAGGATCACAAGAAACTAGAACAAAAACAAAGTCAACTTAGGACATACAAATCAATCAAAGCATGGAGAATTATATGAAACGGGTGAACCACTTATAGCATGCATGCTGACATAGGAATAAAAAAACAAATATGCAACCTAAGTTACATAATGACTTAGAACATTAATTAGCACATGCAAATATCCTAACCGGAATAAAAAGATGCAAATTGATTTGGGGCTAAAAAAATGAAACTTACTAGGAGGGAGAGTACTTGACCGCAAGGACAGGGAACAGAGGAGACTTCAACGAAAGAGGGGGTAAAGAGAGGGGTTCGGCCAAGGATGAAGGCCAATGAATATTAGCTAAGGGGTGGGCTCCAACGTAATTTTAGAAAGTACTGTATGGACCACGTCATAGGATGATCTAAACCGTCCATGTGATGGGCTCCAACGTAAATTTGCCGCGCCCCTAAACCTTTTCTATAGAATGATCCAAATCGTCTAATTGATTGGGCCACAACATAAATTGGCCGTACCCCTTAAATCATTTCCGTGGGATGATCCGAACAGTCCAATTGATTGGACCGCAACGTAGATTCGTTGCGCCCCCTAAATCCTTCCTATTGGATGATCCAAATTGTCCAACTGGTGGGCCATGATGCAAATTAGTTGTGCCCCCCTAAATCATTCCAGTAGATGATCCTAACTGTCCAATTGATGGGCTGCAATGTAAATAGGTTGCGTTCCCCAAATCATTTCCGTGAGATGATCCGAACCACTCAATTGGTGGGTCGTAATGTGAATTGGCTTTGCCCCACCAATTATTTTCATGGGATGATGCAAACTGTCCAATCAATGGGCCACACTGTAATGGATTGAACCCCTCGAATCATTTCCCTAGGATGATCCAGACTGTCCAATTTATGGGTCACGATGTAAATGGGCTGTGCCTCTTTGTATATATATGTATTTTTTTTAAAAACTTGATTTATAAGGCTAAAAGTAGATCCCACTCAGCCACTCGATCCTTTAGCATTGGATAAACTCAAAATGATGCAATCCGAATTCCCTTGAAATAAATTTAGGGCTTCTAAGTGTGGGCCCCACTCCAAGCTGCACGAATTTGGGTAAAATTGATTTTCTTAGTGCCCCCACCAATGTTGGCCTGATAGAAATTGAACTTTAACATTAGGGGACCCCCTCACAATATTGACCGAAATCCAATATATTTAATCAAGAATTTTGGTAAAATATGGTGGGCCCCACTCTAATTTGACTGATAGTCCTTATTTGGAACTTGAATTTTTCATGGAAAACCCCCTAGAGAAAATGGACGGAAGTGGAATAAAAATTGATGGAAGGTGAAGGAACACACCAGGAAAGTCAGAGAAGATATGGGAATGGAAGGATCACGCAGCAATATCTAGGAAAAACCATTGGAATGCCCTTGAATGTTCTGGGGATGGAATATCCAAAAGTGTAAAAAGAGATTTAGAAAAATGTAAAATTGACCTGGAAATGGAAAACACTAGAAAATTTGATGGAAAAACACTAACCGCTTTGTTGATTAAGGCGAAGCAAAATGGGGGTGTCTACACACCAGGTGAGAACACATCATTGAAGTCCACCCCTTCTTTCTGACTATAGCCCTTTGCCATTAAACGAGCTTTAAACTCCACATCGTCAATCCCTGGATTTCCCTCCTCCTTCTTGAAGACCCACTTTCAACTCACAACCCTTTTACCTTTAGGTAATTTCACAAGCTCCCAAGTCTAATTTTTATGAAGAGATTCAATCTCCTCACTCATAGCAATACTCCACTGAGCTGAATGGCTCCCTGTGACAGCCTCATGATAAGTATCTGTAGACACCACATTTTGATCAAACCCTTATTACTTGGTTTGATTAGAAAACCCTTTGAATAGGTGAGTTAGAGTCCCAAATCAACCCTAGGGTAGTTTATTGTCCCAGGTAGGCCCCTCTAAAATTTCGTCCGAATCCGTTGAGGTTTACCCAATAAACGAGTAAGGTTTGTAGTGTAGTGTAGTATAGGAATAAGGGGAGTGGGTTATCCAACAAGGATATGTCAATACTAATTGTGGGCATAAAGGAGAAAGCCAAAATGCCACTCCGTTTCTTACCTGAACCACCCCTTTGTTGAGTGAAAATAGTTATAAAATATACTAGAAGAGGGCTGTCCAGGTGAGATGGGGGGTCAAAATATTACATATACCAATGATTAAAGGCGTGAAAGGGGGGTGGATTATCCCGTTTGAGACCGAACCCATTGGCACGCCTATCACTTTTTGTGCGCCCATTAAATAGGGTAGTGCCGATAGTCGTCGCTATTGTTTGGTATAAAAAAGCCAGTGATGAAAAAAAGAGGGGGTTATTCATTTTCGTTAAAACAGAGAACAGAGAGAGAGAGAGAGAGAGAGAGAGAGAGAGGGGTTTAGGGCTTCGATGAGGTTTTCTCTCTTCCTCGGTCGTCTTCTCCGGTAATACACTGGAGCTCCGACCAATTTCAAGCTGAAAATCTCCTCAGTTGTTTCATGCTTTGTTTCATGGCTTTATTTCTTCCTTAGTTCTTATCTCAAGTTTCAATTTCTTTTATCTACCATCAAACCCTAAAATATAGATCCAAAGCCTAGAAACCCTAGCTCCGGTCAGCCTAGATTTGACTCCAATTATCATTAGTCTTACCTTCGATTGTTCTCTACATCAATTGTCTCGAGCAAGAATTACTCCTCTAGAAATTGCAAGTAGAAGGTAATGACATTTAAACTCCAATGGACTTTACAGTTTTCATGGTATGTAGTTATTTTCTTTTATGGATTTACTCAATACTGTGTGATTGTAATTTTCCTTTGAATTTATGCTAATTCTTCCATGCTCTATGGTTATTTTGGCACTTGATGAAGCATTTGATGAAATTTAGCTATGGCCAGTCTAGAATCAGTGCTAGAACTTCAGTAATCTATAGAAATGCTCTTACTGGACATTCATTTGATGCTTTATAGTCATGGTTTTGTGTAGGACTTTTGATAATCCTTCTTGATCTGTTGATTTCTTTTCTGCATTTGTTTGAGGATGAATAGATATATCTTGTTTGGATTCAGTTGTAGATCCTTCGTAATTCGTGTTAATCTTCATTCTTCATTAGATAGTTGTTTGATGATGAGTGATTGCGAAGTTGTTTAGAATTTTGGAAGTTCTATGAAATGCTATTCATGATATGAAGTGCTTATCTGTGTAGCTGTTCTTTTGTTGATGTTCATTTGATTTGTTGATGTTCATTTGATGATATACGGTAGTGGTTTCAAATTAGAAGTGATAATAGCATGATTATGTTTTGCTAGTTGTGGGAGAGCGGTTTTTTTTATATAGTTAAGCTTCAAATTACTTTATCTGAAAACATGTTACAGCTTGGAGTCATGAGTTTCTGATTGGAATTAGTGATGGGATTACAAAGTGAGATGATATTGGTGACAATGCTTATTTTTAAGACCTTTTGTGATAAAGGTCTTTCCTGCAGGCTGAAAGTTCTTTTAGTTCAATAATTGTCAGAATGATGGTTAAAACATGTATAATTTGTAAAAATTAGTAATGACAGCCACATCACTTTATTGCTTTGTTTTTCATTAAAAAAATCGTTAATCTTACTGATTACTAAGGTCAAGATAGAGTCAATTTATGTTGTTTCTAATTTGGCTTCTCTTTTAAATATTTACTTTCATTTTTCATGACTCAGCTGATGAAATTTTTTTAAATGAGATAATCTTTGGTTTGGATTCAGTGTCATTACATCTTAATTTCTAGGATGAGAGTAAATTTGGAAATTATATGGTAGGGAAGTACATGGTTTAATCTCATTGGATGTTATACTGCATAATTTCATTTACTCTGTGTGATCTTCCTCTCAGTATGTGATTGGGAAACATTAGTTCAGTTGAAAGGGGTTTTCTTCTTCTCATTTCTTTTGGGGAAAAAAGGAGAGAGGGGAACTAGAATCTGAAAAATTGTAGAGGGAGCTTGAGCTTCAAACACCAGCCACCATCCCATTCGCCCCTGCCACCATTTTCATTTCCGTCATCATTCAACCTTTCTTTAACCATTCACCATCTCCATTTTCTCCTCAAGATCTAAATCATCTACACCCATCTCCACCACTTCTACTAATCTCTACCTCCATCACATGGCCATAGTCATCTTCTCCATTGAAGCCCTTTCTAATTTCCCTCATTAGCAGCCATCATCTCCTTCTCCATTTTAAACTCTTAACCCTTATCAACCCAGACTTCTAGGTTATTTCACGGTGTTGTAGTTTATATGTGATAATGATTGATAAGTGGCTATGGTTCAGATGGCTTTATTTGAGAATTATTCCAGTTTAGTCATATATTGTGGTCATTCAATTATTATTCTTGCCACGGTAATTTCAGTGAGTGCCTTTTATTTTCATGATGCTGTAACATGTTCTGATGTTTGTTTAGATTCCTTATCAAGGTATTGCCCATTTTGATAATCACAACCAATTTGTCAGACTTTATAGTCTTAGTTGGTTTTCTAGTTTCCTTTCTCCTTTAAAAAAATGACAATTGCTTTGATTACCTTCATAAAGAGATGTCAATGTGAGCTGTGGATATTTCATTTTGAGAATTACTTTGGGATACTTCATTTTGAGTATTGTGCCGATATTGCCTTGGTTACCATTTTTATGGCATCAATATATGAAATTGATACTTCATTTCTACATACTGATCATGGCACATGGCTGAAGCTTCATTTAAGTGGTTAATCATAGTGGTTGTTTCCATGACACAGTGTGCTTTTACAATTGGAATTCTACACTGAGGTTTAATTGTGATGGTATTAAAATGTCATGGAGTGGATATGTTAGTTTCATTTTAAATATTAGTGCAATCATGTTCTTATGAATTTACTAATAGGGCGATGCTAAATCCAAGTAGTGCTCCCCTATTTATTTAGTAGGGGCGATGCTCAATCCATGTTCTTATGAATTTACAATTGGAATACTTCATTAGCCCAAGCCCATCCTTAGGGGACTTGCTCAATCCAAGTAGTGCTCCCCTATTTATTTAGTAGACTAACACAGTTTTTTAAACACCTTTTAGATAGTAGAACCCCTCTCATTGCAAGGGCAATGAAAGAGTCATCTAGAGCCCTCACTAGGAGACACGCTATGTCTCATTAGGCCATGCTCCTTTGGAGACAAGCCTTGTTGTCTAGAGCCTACCCTTAAGGAGTTTACCTTATCCTCATTTATAAAACCCTTTCCAAGTTGTATCCCAACTTGTACCCCCTGCTAGTTGGAGACCAACTTGGTCTGTTAGTAGTCTAGCACTCTTGTTTACGTCCTATGTGTATAGGAGACTTGCCCAGTCTCATTTAGAGCCCCGGTTATGTCCTTTATGTCTATTATTCATATTTTGATAGTACCCTCTTTTAGAGTTATTAGGGAGTCTTTGACTCATTTGCTCATTCTTTTGAGTGTCTTTGACATACCTACACTCCCTCTTTAGTGTGCTCGTTTAAGAGTTTATCCCTTAGTTTTAGAGTTTATCTTTTGGATAAGTGTTTGTCTTTTAGTATTGTTGCAACTCCTCCATTGCTAGAGACTATCTTAGTCATATTAGAGCTTTGGATCATTTCATTATCTTTGACACTAGCTTACCCGGTTTAGGATTTTCCCCTGTTTGCCCTAGGGTTTGGCCATAGGGTGTTGCTTTGTTTGTTCCCTTTGGTCTTGGACTAAAAGGGTGAAAATATTTTAAAATCTAAAAAGCATTAAAAACATTTGAAATTTAAAACTAAAAAACATTTGAAATTTAAAACTAAAAAACATTTGAAAATCAGAAAAACTAAAAAAGCATATAATAGTCATTGGTTTTAGAAGTGTAGTTAGGAAGTTTGGTTCTGAACTACGTTGGCTTGATCGTCTTCCACGACGTACGTAGGCAGCTTGGTATTTTTATCCAAAGTTCAGTCAATCTTTGTAAATAAAACTTTATAAATCTTTAAAAGATCATTCAAGCAACTTTAAAATCTTGTTTTTCAGAAACATTTCCTCTAGAGTTAGGAGTTTGTTCTAGATAGAGAGTTTTAGAGTTAGGAGTTTGTCCTTGATATGTTGTTTGATTGTTGTGTGTTTTGTTTGTATTTGTGTTAGAGTTAGGAGTTTGTCCTAGGTAGGAGTCTGTTATGCCTCCGTCTGGTCAGTTGGCGATCCACATCGCCTACTGATGACTAGAATATGATGCGTTAGTCTGCCCATTGTTTTCCTTAGGATATACAGCCTAGTTACACATACGATACAGGAACCACCTGCATTAGCTTAGGGTTAAAAACTTTCATTTAGTTAGGGCATAAGAGACCAAGTGCTTCCACTCGGACGAATTGAGATGCTCTTCGGACCTTCCTCATCCGTAATCAGGCACGGAGCCATATATATTTCTGGTTATCCATTGCACAGAGAATTTATTTTTAGGGTTCCATGGCCTATCCATGGATGGCGACTCTGAGTTATTTTAGGTACGTCTTGGTTTCGAGCCCTGGCTCCGGAGCAAGAGGTATCTCATTTATATCGCCACTCGTGCTATGTTATGAGGGTGGCACCTGTTTTGAGAGTTCCTTGGTAAAACTCTCCTTCATGTGGTGATCCAAAGGACCGACGGGGGACTCGTTCCTCGCCATCATCTCAGGATCGGGGTCCACAGTAACAGGTTCTTGAACTTTTATAGTCTTTGCCAAAGTCAACGCAGAGGACACTAACTCTGCATAGCCAAATTTCTGAGGGGGCCTAATCTGCCTCCTCCTTCTCCCAGCAGCAATGCTATAATTTTGCTCATCTACAACATCCTGTACTGCACCGTCATCCTCTATAGGATTCTCCACCTCATCATAAATAGGCGGGGCTGAGGTTTCATGTGGTACTAACCGTGAAGGTTCAACCTCAAACTCCACCTGCTCCATTGCTTCCTGACTTCCTGATCTTTTCCTGTGCTAACAACCTCCTTTCTTGCATTCAACATAGCAGACTCTGTGGACCCCGATCCGAGAGAGGCGGCGGGACGGAGCCCCACACGTGCAGTCTCTATGGATCATCCACGTGAATGGAGAGCTCTACCAAGGAACTCTCGAAAGAATGTGCCCCTCACAGCATGAGTGGCGATACAAAGGGTGAGATACCTCTCGATTCGGGGACTAGCCCAGATTCGAGGCGTACCTTAAACAAAAGAAGAGTCGCCATCCAAGGAAGTGGGCCAAGGATCCCATACTATGCTCTGTTGCAACGGATAACCAGAGATTATAAAAAGAAGGTTCGTGCCTGGTTACGAAATCGGAAGGTCTAAAGAGCACCTCATCCGCCCAAGTGCAAACACCTGGTCTCTTATGCCATTTATTATTGATTTTGAAGAGTTTTGGGTGAAAGTCATACGAAATGGGAACACATATCTCCGAGAAGACGTCTATCTAATCATGCATGTCTCGGAGATGAAAAAATAACCACGCATAAAAGAAATGAAATAAGTGTCACCTAAGAGTAGCTAGATTCTGAGTGACAAGCCTAAAGAGCTAAGTTATGAGTGTCATACCTAATTGGTGTCTAAATTCTGGTGTGCAAACACATGCATGCTACAGCTAAAGGTATAGGATCTGTACATGAAAGTAAGAAAACACTACAAAACATACAACACAAATCAACTCTATACCTGACTGGACAAGAAGAATCCTAAAACTCTAATGCGACTTGACTCGGACCAAGATGGCCGTCCATCCCAGCTGCTCTACGTATCCCGGCCTCGGGAAGAATCGGAGTCAACGTAGTTCGATGCCCTATTCCAAACTACTATGCCTAACCATTTAGAACCGCTATCCTAGACTCGATCCACTAGACTTAACTGATTTTTAAAGCTTTTTGTACAATTGCTTAAGTTCAGGTGAATTGTAATTTTCAGGACTCTCTATATGCCCTAACTAATGCAAGTTGATTAGGCTTAAGCTAATGCAGGTGGGCCCTATATCCTATGTGTAACTAGGCTGTGCATCCTAAGGAAAACCATAGGCTAACTATATGCTTCGTAATCTAACCATCGGTTCGACTAAGTGTCTAACCGATCAACTTGAGGCCTCCTAACTCTAGGGACACTCACGCGATGGGACACACCATATCAACAAATCAAGACAGACTCCTAACTCTAAAACACCCTAAATATCTAGGACAGACTCCTAACTCTAGAAGAAGATCTTTTTGAAAAGGTTTTGAATAGTTTTTGCATTTTTTTGGAGGTTTGAAATGTTTATTTTTGAAAGTTTGGCTGGACCTGGGATGTGGATCCCAAGCTGCACTACGTACCCTATGGAAGGGATCAAGCCAACGTAGTTCGGAACAGCATTCCTAACTACTCTCCTAATGACTCAAGATTTTTGAGATTTTTTATTTTTCAGATGTTTTTGATGTTTTCAAGTGTTTTTGACTCAAGAGGACAAATTCCTATCATCATAAGAGTATGACAGACTCCTGATATCCCGCAAAGGTTGGACAACATCCTATGCTTTGCGGGGGAAAAGAACAGAAACATAGCTCTGCAAGGGTTGGACAGCATCCTATACCTTGCAAAGAACTGGATAAAATCATATGACTTGACGAGAGGTTAGACAGAATCCTAACCCCTATGATGATAGGACTGACTCCGAAAAGAATGACTGACTCTCTAACTAAGGATAGACATCCTATGCTAAAGGACTGACTTCTATACGAAAGGACTGACTCCTAGCTAATGGAGTAGACTCAAAATTAAAAGCTCTATAAAATGAGAGAAAGAGGCTAATGAGACTAGGCTAGTCTCCTAAAAGAGATATGACAACTGATGCTTATGAGGCATGGCCTGTCTCCTAAATGAGGCTCTAGAGACCTCTTTCATTGCCCTTCCAATGAATGAGTTTCTAATGTACAAGGGATACACACCTAAAAGACTGGGCAAGTCTTTTAAGCAAAGAGGGGAGTGCTACTTGGACTGAGCAAGTCCCCTATGGATGGGCTTGGGCTATCGCCTTCATCGCCCCAGTTTATTTCCTTGTCAAGTGGATAACGCTCCAACAAGTACTCGAGGTCAAAATTTTTCAAGAGCTCCACCATTCCACTATGTGTAAGTGGCTCTATCTCATCGTTTGTTGTAAGAGGATAAATTAATTGGTCACGAAGTGTTCCAACAGCCGTGTATGGTCTTTGTGGAACATAGAAAATCTCCTTATTGAGATCAGAACCAATCCCAGGTTTTACAATGTAGCCAGATACTAGTGGCCAGAGGCCTCCAAGAACTCGGAAGAGGGAGCTTTTGCCACTTCCATTAGGACCAGTAATCAACAGATTAGATCCTGGCTCAACCTTAAGGGTCAAATCTCTCACCAACACATTACCTGTTACAGGTGTAACTACCTTGACACCGGAAAACTCAATAAAGTCAGCTTCGCTAACATAATTCCTACATGCGTCAGATTGAATAGAATATTTTTCAGGAACACCACTTAGCTCTCTTGACATGAGCAATAATTCATGGATGCGGTTGGCATAACCCCTGAGACGATTTAGTCGTCTTGAACTGATAGAAAGAGTGCCCAGCGACTGAAACAAAGATATGATCACACTTGTATGATATCTTAGATCACTTAACATATCTGCCCGTTGTTCTAGAGTCGAAGTATCAGATCTCAGATTGCCAGCAAAAAAGGGCTCAATAATTAGGATAACTCCGACTGTAGCATCAAGGTACTTCAACAGAAAGTCTTGAATCATCCCAAACCACCAATGGTTATGCAGAACAAGATTCATATGTCTAACAAGAGTCTTGAACTGCTGCTGGATATGAGATGCCTCTCTATTCTCCCCACCATAAAATGCCACACTTTTGGCGTGGGTCCTGTGGCAGAATTCGGTCTCCCTGGACACGTAGATGCTCCCGAAGGAGATGCCTTTCACCTATCCTACCAGTATCAAATAGAACATGCTGAACAAAATCTTCTTCCTGTAAAACCTGCTCGATTTAGATCGGGAAAATCGTACGGATTTTATGAAACCATGTGCTATGGCTCGAATCCGTAGTCAATCCTATTTCCGATAGGAGCAGTTGACAATTGAATCCAATTTTTCCATTATTTTACTATCCGTAATAGTGTGAAAAGAAGGCCCGGCTCCAAACCGTGAATGAAGCTGTCTACATTCCCCTTCCAACTGTTGCTCCTCACACATCAGTTTTCCAAATGCAGGAGAGAAGTTTTTAATCACAGCCCCTGCACCTGTTACATAAGCCAATATCCAAAGTACATATTTTGGACTCGCATAAGAACACAGGCGTCAAGTATAAAGCAGACTGTCTGTAACAGCTGTCAGATCCTCCTGTACAAGGTCGCTCAGTTCTTCACAGAACCTCGGTATATCACTTGCAATTCGTTGCTCTGGATTGGTAATTCGGCCATCAACAAGTGAAATTTTGTAGTATGCCATATTCTCAAAATAATCCAAAGTTGTTCGCAACACCGCTATAGCCACTAAAGCTAAAAAATTCCTTGTGCCTATTTGGTCCATCCGTGAGAGTAGGATTGCAGCTAGAATCTGTAAAGATTTCAACCCTCCCTTTTTTGTCCTGGTTCTTGATTTTTCTTTATTATTAGCAAGTACAACATGATTCTCAAAACCATCAGGCCTAATAAATCTGTTTCGGAATCGTGACTGAATGAATGCAGCCGTTCCACCAGCTACTAACACGCTTGTCGCTACTGCCAAGGTTCTCCTCCTAGAAGCCAATAAACTTCGACCATGCTCAGTCAACTGCAATAACTGAAGGGAAGGCATGGAAGATGAATCTTCTCTGACTAGCGATTATCAAGCAATGACTAAATACTCCTTTGTTGATTCTAAGATCCAAGCAATATTGATAAGATCTTTCGATGAAGAAGAACAAAATCCAAATCTTGTTAAGAATTCGTTGTGGTAATGTGTCTGGAATCTTGCCGGAGGTATGCCAGAGGTAGATCGGAGAAGAAGGGTAATGGCTAGGGTTAGAATTTGGGAAAAAGTGATGGATCTGAGATTTAGGGTTTAAAATTTGGGAAAAATCTCCAAGATCTGCTTGTCATCTTCAAGATTTCGATATTCGAGGAGTGTAGATGAGTACAAGATGATCAGAGATTTTTCAGAGAAGAAGAGATTAGGGAGGAGATCAGCCGGAGCTTGAATCCGCCGGTGGATTCACCGGAGAAGAATAATTGCAGAGGATTTAGGATTTTGAATGAATTAGGTTCAAAAGAACACAGATCTAACAGAGGAGGAAGGAGAAAAGCTTATTATGAATAAAGATTGGTCGGAATTTAACCGGAATCCGGCAAGGACTTACCGGAGAAGAGGATCGGAGCCTTGCCGGAGAAGAAGGAGGAGATGAAACCCTAGCTCTCTCTCTCTCTCTCTGCGAATTTTCAATTGAAAAAAAAAATCAATCCCTGTTTGTAACGAAGATGGGTTTTATATAAGGAGATGCCAAATTCGCACCCTCTCTATTACCTTGGACAGCCCCATCTAGGATAATCCACCCCCCTTCTGCATATTTACACTATGACCTTGCTTCAGCTCGTTCGCTAGGCAAACACGCTCGGATTTCGACGAAATTTTGAACGGACCTTGGTGAGACCCTAAGATAGCCTAGGGTGGAGTTTGGGATCCTACCTCACTGATTTGATGAGGTTTCGCTCAAACATTGAGGGTTTAGGGCCTGGTCAAAATGGGGTGTCTACAGACTCATCAAATCTAACATCTCTACTATGAATGAACTTAGAGGAATCGATACACCATAATCTGTATCCCTTCACCCCTGAGCCATAACCAAGAAATAAACATTTCTTTGCCCTCGGGTCAAGCTTACCATCATTAACATGAGCATATGCAGGACAACCAAATATTTTTAAATCAGAATAATCTGAAGGAGTACCAGACCATACCTCTTGTAGAGTTTTGCAGTCAATTGTTGTGGACGAAAACCTATTCACCAAGTAGCAAGCTGTGTTAACTGCTGAAGCCCAAAAGTCTTTAAACATCCCAAAATTAGACAGCATGCAACGAGCCCTTTCCAAGAGAGTTTTCTTCATTCGTTCTGCAACCCCATTCTGCCGAGGTGTTTTCACTATTGTGCGATGCCTCACAATGCCTTCATTCTTACAGAACTCATTAAAGTCACCTTCACAAAACTCCAGGCCATTATTAGTTCTGAACGTCTTTATCTTCTTGCCTCTTTGCTTCTCAATCAAAGCTTTCCACTGTTTGAAAGTGATAAATACATCATTCTTGTGCTTCAAAAAATACATCCAGACCTTCCTAGAATAGTCATCAATAAATGTGAGAAGATACCGATAGCCACTCTTTGACTGCACAGGAGAAGGACCCCAAAGATCTGAATGAATGTAATCCAATGTACCCTTGGTTCTATGAAAAGCTTTACTAAACTTCACGCCACACTGTTTTCCAAACACACAGTGCTCACAAAAGTCCAGCTTCCCAGTACTCTGCCCACACAGCAGCCCCTATTTGCTCAACACTGTCATACCCCTCTGACTCATGTGACCCAAACACATGTGCCACAACTAGTTAGTATCTCCGCCTGTATCTTCCCTTGATGTTACTGAAACAACACCTATAACTGTACTTCCTTGAAGATGATAGAGACCATGTAGCAGCTTTTCCTTCATCACAATCAAGGCACCTTTAGAAACCTTCAAGACTCCACCTTCAGCTGAGAACTTGTACCCACTAGAGTCTAAGGTACCCAAAGAGATCAGATTTTTCTTCAAATCTTGAGTATGCCTTACATCAGTCAATGTTCTCACCACACCATCATGAATCTTAATTTGAATTGTTCCAATCCCCACAATTTTACAAGCAATGTTGTTTCCCATCAACAAATTACCACCATCCACAGATCGGTAAGATGAATACCAATCCCGTCTTGGACATATGTGGAAGGAGCAAGCCGAATCAAGCAGCCATTCATTCCTCGAAGGGCCAACTTTGACTGAAAGAACATTATCACCGTCATAAAAACTCTCTGCTATAGCCGCATCTACAGCACCAGAAGAGTTATCCTCCTTCTTCTTTTCCTTACCTTTTCTCTCCGGATAATCCTTTCTAAAATGCCCTCTTAGTGACACTCGAAACACTTCAACTTTCTACCCTTAGATTTCGATCTAGACTTGCCTCTTTTACGAAAACCCTTTTTCTCACTTCTACCTCTTACAACCAATCCCTCACCTGAGCTCTCTTCTCCATTACTAGACACCTTTCTCTGCAACTCCTTAGAGTTCAAGGCTGCCTTAATATCCTCCATTGAAATTGTATCTTTTCCATATAGTATTGTATCAACAAGATGCTCATATAAAGGGGGTAAAGAACACAATAAGATAAGAGCTTGATCCTCATCTTCAATTTAACATCCATATTCTTGAGGTCTATAATGATTTTATTGAACTCATCAAGGTGTTTGAAAATAGGTGTACCTTCCTTCATACGCAATGCGTAGAGTTTTTTCTTCGGATATAGCCGATTGATAGGAGACTTGCGCCTCTACAGAGTCTCCAGCTGGTTCCACAATCCAACAACTATATCCACTTCTGAAACTTCTCGCAAGACCCCATCTGATAAACACAAATGGATATATGCAAAATCCTTATCCATCAAATCATCTTTCTCTTCATCTGATAATTTCTTCGATACGCCTCTTTACCCTTTAGCGTCTTTAACAACCCCTGTGTTACCAATAGGGCACGCATCTTCATCCTCCAGATACTAAAGCTACCCTTTCCGTTGAACTTTTCGACATCAAGCTTTGCACCTCTCGCCATGGAAGAAAACCAAACAACAAACCACACACCAGAGATTAATCGAAATGCAGCCCAGGCAAAAGCGGAACAACCAAAGCACTGATACCAGTTTGTTATGAAAACCCTTCTGTAGTAGCGATATGTGATTTCAATGGCAAATCAAAATGTAAGAAGAAACACAAGCAATCACACAAAGACAAGATTTACGTGGTTCGGCAAAGCCTATGTCCATGGTAGAGGCAACGAGAAAATCCACTGTAATATCAAGAGATTATAGGAGAAGATCAGAAAATCTCATCAAACCCACTGAAACCCTAGCACGCCCCTTTTTTACCCTTTTCTGCTCTCAACCCTCTTTCAAAAGACAAGAATCCCAAAATAAGCCCTAAAACCTCCTTTTATAAGGCCGGCCCAAACTTGCTCTTAACGAGCCGAAAAAACACATAAATGGGTCGGGCCAAGTGGTTGGGGCTTCGCCCCCGACCCCAGGCAATGGTGGGCAAAGCCCACACATTTCCAAATAAACGGGCCTAATCCGGGTCACACACAATATTTTGGACCCTAAACGGGTTTTGAATTCAAGACAGCCAACTCAACACATTATCATGGGGTTGAGCCTCTAGCTCATTAATAAAGATAATGTTCCTAAACCATGAGGTCAGAGGTTCAATTCCAGCTTGCCTACCAGAAAAAATTTACATTATCGTCATTAATCAGTGGAGTTTTCTGGTAATATATTAACAACAACTGCAAGATGCACAGTCTCTGTGTGTGTGTGTGTTTTGCATTTGGTTTATTTTTTCCTTTTCAGCCATGCACTTTAATCTCTCTGCTTATGTAATTTTCCCCACCTAAGTTTCTCGAAATCTTTCTTTTTTGTTGTTTCTCTTTAAACAAATATGTGTTCTTTAATAAAATTTTCTTTAAATAAATGTGTTACAATCCTTGTGCGTAAAGTTATATAGAAAGATCACAGACAAACCTCATTCAGAGATCTCTTATTTATTATTTCCTAAAAAGCATATGTTTTTACTTGAGTAGAAACAGTGAGCCCCACATATTTTCGAGAAATGTTGCAAAATTGGAAGAATCCTTAAGGGAAGAAGTAGATATGACCATGTATAGTATTTTTTATATACACAATAATATCCATATGTGGGGAGGAAAGAGCATATAAAGAAATGAACATAAAGTATCCTCTTCACGTTGCTATTCAAATCATGTCTTTAGATTTCCATGAAATCAAGCTTGGTTTTGTAACCACCAATTTTACTTGGTTATTCCCACAGAATTAAACATCATTGGTTACATCCATGCATTGACGTTTATCCACAAATTTTACTTGACTTTATATCCTATTATCAGTTGCTTGATTTCATCATGAGTTCTTTTCTTTTGTAGGCATTGCCGAATCAACAACAAAAATTATGTTCAATCTTCCAAAATTTTATTTGCAGCATACTTTTTATTGCATGTTTCATCCTTCCAATTCGTGTCTCTATACTAATTAGTATCCTATATCAGGCTTCAATTAGTGTACTCTTTTTAGTTCCATACAAAATTTAAAAGAGGGATACATTTAGTTCCATACAGAAAATATGTTCAATCTCCCAAAATTTAATCTATTTAATTGGTATCCTATATCAATCTTCAATTAACATACTCTTTTGATTTTCCCATTCCAAATAAAGCTTATAGGTCTTGGCACCTCAGTGTTTTTACTGTCTACATATTTAGAAATGTCATGCAAGAAAATGCTTTTAAGTACCATTTACATGGAGCAAACACTCTTTTCTTTTGCCTTTTCTTTATGGAAGGTGTATTTTTTTTCTGTATTCTCTGTCATGGGATTGAAAGTTTGATTCATATGAAGGATCTGGAATCATTCTTTTATTCTCTCTAGTAGAACAAGGGCTTGTTCACAGTTATTTTTTTTTGAATTGGAGACTTTTTCATTTTTGACTCTTCTGCTTTTATGTGTTCTTTGCACAATCTCTAACACTAATCTTGATGTTATTTGTAGGCAATTTGGTGTTGGCGCTCAGTACCATAGGAGGGCGGGCTTGGGTCTTTGGCGATTTAACTTTGAGAAAATGTGGTTAACTCTATGGTTTTGAATTGAAACAGGAAGAAGCATAGAGGAAGCCACGAGTAGTACTGTTTTTCTACACGCTGTAAGGGATTCCTCTTCGATATCTCCTAGCTCCACAATAGACGGTGATGGAGACTGACTCTTCTCTCTTTCTGTCGTGGTTTGAAAATTAATAGGATGTAACAGATGATGTGTGCAAGCAGGGATTGTAAGAGAATTTATAGATGTTTGTGGGAAGGGATGCAACTCCTCATCATGTTGGTCCCTCTCTCGAAACGTCTCTTTACACTTCACACCTTTTCAATTTATGGCTTTTCACTTAGTGTCTTTTCATAAAAACAACTAACTAACAAAAATAATTTGGCCATTGATCTTGCAAAGGCCACATCCACCGTTAGGATTAATTCCTAACATTCTCTCACTTGGCCAGGAAGAACTTTGTGCCAAACATAAGGATCATATCTTTAAGCTAGTTGAGTAACAAACATAGCATTCTGTTCAACAAAAACCACCAACAATAAATCGTGTAAGCATTGGGCCACCAACTCTACCCCATAGCCTACCCCATGTTATATCATTAATAATTTTGACCAGCATGACTGTAACACAGACATACAAAAGATGCAAATATGGTGCAAAAACAATCTCCAGACATTCTACCTCTTACCAACAATTCATATAATGTACACAAAATGGAGCCGTAGAAAATAACCATAATATATATCAGAATAAGAAAAATACAATGTGATCACAACAGTGTATCTCAATACCTAATGCAGACTCCCATTGTCATAGGCTACCGAAAGTGTTAACCAACCCCATGCATGCTACATGCTCTTTGAAGAGCTTTGGTGACAAGCCCTTAGTCAAAGGATCTGCCAACATAAGTGTGGTGCTTATGTACTCCATACATACACAATAATTATGAACTTCTTCCTCACGACAATATGTCAATACATTGACCCCTCACTTAATTTATCGTTCTTGAAAAAATAAAAATTTCAACGGAATTATCACAACACATTCTCAGTGACTTGTTGACTATCAACAAGATAAAATCCCGAGACAAAATTCTGCAACTATAAGGCATAATAATATAAGGCCTTAAAATAAAAAATAAACTTCGAACCTAAGGTGGAAGAAATAGATAGTGTTAATTTGACGTTCTTCTATGATTTAGGACTTTATGCACAAATATCTCAAAGCAGAACTCTAGGTATCTCAATAACAATTAAAATCCGTAATCAGATTAACCAATTCCACTAGAGTTATCTCATCAATTGTATGTGAGCATAAAACGTTTAGCCCCTTACAAACAATGCATAACCTTTTGGAAAATTGCTAATGATCCATACATAAATAACATTGGTAGTTTCTAAATTTGCCCACCATATAGGTTATACCCAGACAGGTGCAAATTTAAACATTTAAAAGAGCCCCAATTGCGAAACTATTAGGGAACCTCTTTATCTGCCCCTATTTTAAATCGATCCTTGGACCTTTGAACTGACTGAATATATCACCCTTAACTATAGGAACACTATCAGTAGAGTAATTTATCCACATTGAATACTTAAAGCACTTTACCAATATAGGCTTTCTGCGATTTCAGTAGTCTTCGAGTCCCAACTAGGTGAACCTAAACTCCTACCATATAGGATGCTTCACCTAAATTCCTTTGTAGGAATATCACCAAACATGGTCAAAGTACTACTAGCAAGTAGTGCATTATCAATACATAACACAACTAAGATTATATTACTCCCACTAACTTTTGGATATATTCATTAATCTATGACAATTTTCTTAAAATTCAACACCAAGAGAGTACTTGATGAAACTTTATGTGCTATTGTTGACATGCCTATCTTAAACCTTATGAAGTCTATAGACTATGTGTATCTTTCCTTAGCCCCAAAACCTTCAGGCTACAGATAACCCCAAATGAGTCACATTTTAAGAAAGTCAAATTTTTATCCATTTATTGTAACTATAGATCACAACGACCCCACAAACTCCATTACCATCCCCAAAAGAATCTTTCTTAAAACATGAGAGAAAGTTTTCTTCTGGTTTCTTTCCGAGTGAAGCCTTTTGCACTTAATTTTACTTTAAATCTCTCCATGCTACATATGAAGTCTCTTTACACTTTACACCTTTGATCTTCTTTGCATTCTAAGTCTGTAAAGCCTCTCGGATTGTAATAAAAAAGCTCATTCATGAGCACTTGACTGATATTGGCATTACACTCCCACTATTCATAAGCATCTTTCGGATGTGGGTTTAGTGGGCTCGTCATTCAATGATGCACAGTCTAGAACTATGCGGATCTATTCTGTCACTTACTAAGGTTCTGACGCATTAAAGTACTCAACATAATCAATATATAGAAAAGACACTAAGATACCAACAGTTTTAATGCCACAGACACAGACTTCCAGTTCCAAACATGCCCACTTCTTATAACACCTATTAAGTCCACAAATGTTAAACCCTAAAGACCATGAAACCCTCTTCCATTTTTTTATACCCTTTTCATCCATCACCACCTCCACTAGCATAACCCTTATCTCCTTCCCCAAACCCTTCTTGTTATGATCCAAAACCATAACAGATCTGGCCCCATCTTTCACTTCTTCTATTGCAGCCACCATAACCTTCATCATCATTTGCAATTCCGGCGAGAATCCCCATCTCCGATAGGATTTTGTGGAAATCCGAGCGCCTCGCCATCTGTGGGTACCACCATTCATCTCAAAATCGAAGCACTTCTTTGGATTATCAATCATCAGTAGCACGTAACATTTCTACCCTTTTATATTGCTAAAACATGCAAGTTTCTTTGCCTTGTTTATCTGAAAATATGGTATTAATTCATGGGTTTGTTGTTAATTTGATCCTTGAATGTAATATGATGTTTAATTTTCTGTGATGAATGGATTGAGGAGTTATGTATGCTTAATTGGTGTAGGAAATTAGATGATTACTCTACTCCATGTCGTGGGTACGAGTATCATCTGATTTCACAGGGGGATTGTGGAGTTATGCATGCTTAATTGATGTAGGAAATCAGATGATTACCTTACTTCATGTTGTGGGTATGAGAATCATCTGATTTCACAGGAGGCCCCATGTCGTGGGTATAAATAGATGATTCATTGAATTTCATGTTGATACTCTCGTAGGCTTGACTCTGTTGTATATCAGATGGTTGTTTCTCTGTTGAGTTAATTGGTCGTCATCATCCTCTGATTGAAAAATGATGCATGCTAAGCAAGTAATGGGAATTAGGTGGTTCTCTATTACCTCTTGTCGAGGGTATAGGGGGCATGACTTATCTGTATACATCTCTTGTAATGGGTTACAAAAATCTTGTCAAGTTGGTGATAATATACTGACAATACATGCAGAATATGAGGAATTTAATGTGTCTCATTCCTGTGAAGGTGTCATTTCCCTAGGACATTCAACCATAATTTTAACTGAATGTGTTTTAACCTTCATTTCTGATGTTTATGATGAAATTCTTCTGAAGCACTGTTAAGATTTTCTATAGAACATGCATGATTTAATCATTCAAGAATGCAAGCTTAGCTTTGTTGCTCTGTTTCTCTTCAGTCATAACTCCTTTCATATCATATAACAAAAAGAGATGTTGTAATACCAAAAATCAAATAGGAAATTGCCCAGACCATGTCTCATGTCACATCATTTTGAGGAATTTAATGTTTCTCATTCCTGTGAAGGTGTCATTTCCCTAGGACATTCAACCATAATTTTAACTGAATGTGTTTTAACCTTCATTTCTGATGTTTATGATGAAATTCTTCTGAAGCACTGTTAAGATTTTCTATAGAACATGCATGATTTAATCATTCAAGAATGCAAGCTTAGCTTTGTTGCTCTGTTTCTCTTCAGTCATAACTCCTTTCATATCATATAACAAAAAGAGATGTTGTAATACCAAAAATCAAATAGGAAATTGCCCAGACCATGTCTCATGTCACATCATTTTGATATTTTCGTTGTGAGTTTATTGATTATATAACTATACTTGATTCTTAGTCTCAATCAACTCTTGAAGTATAAGAAATGAAAGAATGCTTTGATAAGCTCGCAAGTGTCTGACAGATGTGAGATTGAATGATGATGTTTGGATTGCCTTCACTATTTGTCATATGTTGAATCCCAGAGATCGCATCTGTAGAAGTGTAAATTTCATTATAATTTAGTGTTTTACTAGGCATTGAATGATAAAATTAGAGGTGATGTTTTGCAGTTTGGATGGGGTGTTATGAAGTAAAGTTAGAGTAGTTTCACATACTATTTCATCTGTATGTTGTTACTCTACTATACCCATGTCAATATATCCTACAGCATAATCCATTATACCCTTTGAAAATCGCTTGGGCAGGGAGTAAAATTCTGAAATGGGTTGCCCTCATGAGAAAAATATCAATGTTTTGGGGCTATGATGAGGCTACTCGGAGCCCACCCCTTTTCTTTTTCTCCTTTGTCCCCTCTAGAGTTCTACTTCGATATTCGGATCTTCGCTTCTTTGGGACGTTTGATGTTTGGAGTTTCCATCATTATTCGGGGTTTTCTTCGATTCTTTGGGATATTGATAAACTTTCAGGAAGGTTTGCCTATCAATTTTAGAAAATCTTCCCTTGGGTTTAGGTTATGACTGAATGTTTCTTGAGCCAACCTATTCCCATCCTTTATTAGAGTTTTCACAGGTTGAGGGATTTCTTCCTTTCTTATGGTCTTTCATAGAGTTTACGAGTCTGTCCTACCTCCATAGTGTTTTAAGAGTTTGTCTTACCACCATAGAGTCATAGGATTCTGTCCTATCTTCGCAGAGCTATAGGATTCTGTTCATTAGTCTAGGAATCCGTCCTCTTGAGTCAACAACTCATTTTCTTTTAAGTAAAAATAACAAAAATGTTTTTCGAAAGGCTGTTCCGAACTACGTTGGCTTGATCCCCTTCCACGGGGTACGTAGGTAGCTTGGGTCCTCCCAAGTCCAGTCAAACCTTGTAAATAAAAAATTTCAAACCTTTTAAATAAAACCTTTTCAAACTTTTTAGAACAAAAAACTAAAAAATACAAAAACTAAAAAATGGGCAAGGATGGTGATTGTCAGGTCACTCGGAGCCATCTTTTCATTCCATTTCTAATTTTGATCGTGGTTTTTCGGTTTTCATCGGTTTTCCGATGTTTTATCGGGTTTTGGGATGGGTGATGACATAGCATGACCCCTTCAGTAGGATTGTCCTTGCTGAGCCCAACGATAGGCTATGATGACCGCGAGACTTAGATTTGTCCGATCTTTAGCGGATCAGGATCGCTGGGCTTGATTCTTTTAGAATCGCTCTCTGATCCTATCGTATGTCCCATTTTCTTTTCCCTGGCATTTCTGGTCCTCGCATACCGATGATTTTCCGATTCTTTTCTTCCCTTGCATCTTTTAGCTCGTTGTGTGATTGTCTTTGGTGTCTTATGTGTTACTTTTAGCTTCATTTCTTTCCTAGCATGTGATTAGCTACTATTTTCTTAGCATCACCTCTTGCATAGTTTCACATACTCATTCCCATGCTTAGCAATAGCATTTATTCATTCATCTTATCTTGATTATCTGCTTAGAATGTAGCTCTTTACTGGTTTTCTTGCTTATCTCATCATATATGTCATTATCTGCTTAGTTGTAGCTGTGGATGTGTTGAATTAGGATTAGATGTGATGAGTTAGGATTTGTTTGCTTTATTTGCCCATCCCCGGGTCATGCATGCTTATGTAGACATTTTCTCGGGGATGCTTGTTCTCATTTCACATATTTTTGCCCAAAATTCTTCGAAGTTAATAAAAATGGCATAACAGACTGACTGCTTGCACTCGGGCGGGATGGGGTGCTCTTCGGACCTTCCTCATTTGTCACCAGGCACAGACCTTTTGTATCTCTGGTTATCCGTTGCGACGGAGTATTGTATGGGTTCCAGGGCTGACTTCCTTGGATGGCTACTCTTTCTTATTTTAGGTACGTCTTGGTTCCGGGCTAGTCCCCGTATCAAGAGGTATCTTATATATCACCACTCATGCTGTGAGGGGCACTCTTTCAAGAGTTCCTTGGTAGAGCTCTCCTTCACATGTGGAGATCTTGGAGGTTGGTTGGGGGCTCGTCCCTCACCGCTCTCGGGATCGGGGTCCACACTTCGCCATCTCATTCTCACTCCAAAACCCACTTTTCTGCGTGAAAATCTTGATTTTTCCATCCAAAACCTAGAAATTTATCTCTTTAGTCAAAACCCCATCTTTCTCACCCATTCTTCTTCTTTTTCCTTCTCCTATCTTCCATTCTCTTCACTTCTCTCTTAGTTTTCTTCAATTTAGGGTTGTTTCTCTTCATTTCTTCACTAATCCTAAACCCTTGTTCTCCATCCATGACTCCTAAACCAAAAATTTAACATTGGAGGCTCTACCCATGGTGGAGAACACGAGCACGACCCCGAGGAAGAAGGACCTTCACGGAAAAAGGCAAAGGCCAAGGCTCCGGCTGTGGCAGCGGAGGTTGTGCCAAACTCCTTCTTTACTAGGGATAAGGCCAAGAAATTATGGGCGGATATCGGCACAGGGGAATTCTCACAGGTAGATACATTGACCCTGAAGTCCTTGTCCATTTTGAACTTAAAGACCATTTTGATACCCTGAAATGGACACATTTTCTTCACATACACAAACCTGTTTACCCTCGATTGGTGCGTCTCTTCTACGCCAATCTCATCATTTCCCCTTTGTTCTTCAAAATTGAATCTCGAGTAAAGAAAACACCCATTAAACTCACATACCAATAATTGCTGAGATTCTTGGGATTAGCCATGAGGGTCTTCCACACTATTTTTGGCCGGAAGATGGGACCAATTCCCTTCCAGATCTTGATCATTACATTATCTATGGAAGAATTACCAAGCGCTACCGACCAAATATGCCTGTGAAAGCTTCAAACCTTATTCCGGTTGGGCAGATGCTTTACAATATCATGTACAACAATTTTAGCCCTCGTGGTGGGATGACTGGTGGTCTAAGGCCCTTGGAGGCCTATCTCATCTATTGTATCTTAAAGCGTCGCCAAATCTGTCAACCATACCTCATTTTTTGGTTCATGTTTCATACTCATGGCTGCTACCGTGCTTCCTTGCCATATGGCATGATCCTCACCCACGTGTTTCACCATTTTGGTCATACCCTGGATGGTGAGCTGACCATCACTCCCACCGCTCCATTTGATGATCACACATTTAAACACATGGCACTTGATCAGGCAAAGGTTGAAATTATTTCTGATGAAGTCGACTCCGACGATGAAGAAGAAGAGGAAGTGGAGGGCCACGGTGCACAGGCACCAGTGGCACAGCAGGATGTTTCTCAGCTTTGCACTCGACAGGATCTGACCCACATGCAGAAGGCCATTGAGCGATCTATGTCGTCGCAGTTCGAGAGGCTGACGACACATGTGGACACTAAGATATCTACTCGCTTCCACACTCTCACCACCCATATGGATGACCAGTGGACCGCCTATTACTAGTACATCTCCGGTGGACAGTGGGGTCAGCAGTTGGGCAGTTCCTCTTATCAGCCATCGCCTCCTCCAGAGCAGTAGATGGCTTCAGTTCTCTGATGATGATGGACATCTTCTTGAGCAGACTCTTTAGATCACTTTGGATGTATTAGGCTTCTTTCTCTGTTGGTTTGGATCTTTAGGATCTTTTTGGATGATTGTATGGATCTTTTTGGTTGAATGTTTGTATTTGGGCATATGATGGTTTTAGATCTTAGGCTCATATCTATGTAGATATTGTTGGTGTGTATTTGACTGTTGACTGGTGTGTATCTGGATGATTTTTCGATAGTACTTGATGTACTTTGGATGTACTTGGGATTACCTCTCTATGTATCCATTTCACTTTATCTATATATACTATGGTTTGCTCTACACTTGAGTTCACTGTTCTATCTTCTTCAATTCATTGATGTCTTGTGTTGTACTAGCTTTACATTATCTCTATTGCATTGCATTGTAATTGTCTCCTTAGTTCTCACATACCCTCTTTCTTTTTGGTGATGACAAAAGGGGGAGAATATTTGAGCTCCCAAGTCATAATAATATGCATCTATTGAGGGGGAGCAAAGCTCCATGCTTATTATTTTGCAATCAATTTCAATCATTGTAATTAATCCTTTAAATGGTCAATTAAATCAATCTCTTAGGGGGAGCATTAATTGTTCTATTCATCCCTCAAGGGGGAGCTCCTACCCTAAGGCAAATTGTGTTTGTCATCATAAAAAAGGGGGACATTGTTAGCCCAAGGGTTCAAAAAGTACTCCCATTGACATGTTTTGATGATTAACAAACTCAATTTGTTATAAAAAGGTTCTATGTACTAATGATTTCCATTGGCTAAGTGATTGTGTTCATAGCATTAGTACCTTTAAGATTGCACAACAAACGGTCAAATCATTCAAGCTCAAGATGAGATCAAAGACATGGAGAAGGCATCATCAACACAATGACAAATCAAAGCAAGAGGAGACCAATACAAAGGCAATACAAGGTCATTCAAGAATAAGGTTGAATTCAAGCCAAACAAGGATAGAAATCAACTCAAAGGCTCAAGCTAGGCTCAAGCATCAAAGGAGTTGATTGAAGACAAGTCAAAACTTCTACAAAGTGCCAACAAGATTGAAGACCAAGCAATTTTAGAATGTATATGGTGTATTATGTATAGTCTAGGTCAAACGCACAAAAGGGAGTTAAAACCAACCTAAAATCAAACTTAAATGTCTAGAGAATGATCATGGTGGTGTCCTCACATATTTGGACCAACATGATATTCCATTTAACATGCTTAGATTGAGTTCCAAAAGCCCAAAGAAAATCAGCACTGAAAACAGGAAATCTTGTTGGTTATAGGCTTCTCGGAACTCCGAGAATAATTCTCGGAGCTCCGAGAAAGGTTCTAGGTTCAAAAACATAAACCTGCAACGGTCCACTCGGAGCTCCGAGCGCGGACTCCGAGAAGACCGTTGGAGAATCTAAAAAGGCCATACCTTGACTCTCTCTATATAAATGAACCTTGGGGCCTTTGGGAAAGAACTTAATGAGTCAACCTAATATTCTAAGAGCATTCAAAGGCATTAATACTCATTTTCCTCAAGATTTTCACTCTCCCTCTCTCTCTCTCTCTCTTGTGCTTTGACCTTAGATTATTCTTGAGAGACCTTATGCTTTTTATTTGTTCATCTTTTTCTTGTCAGAGTGAGTGTGCTTTACATCTAATCAGCCTATCTAGAGGCAAGCAAGCTACACCTTCAACTGTTCTTTGTATTTGACAACAAAGGGCACCGTAGAAGACCCTTGGAGCGCAAAGCTCAGTTTGTACCAGGCAGAAGGAACGCCGTATTTAAGTTTCTTGGAGAAGATAGTGGAATCCTCAAGGAGAGCAACTTGAAAAGAGTGGAGTAGGTCTTGGGTTAAGATCGAACCACTATAAAAATGCTTGTGTCTACCATCTTGTCCCTTCTCCTCTTCTCTTGTGGTAAGCTTTTACTCTTTTATTTGAATCTTAATTTTAATTTTCTAAACAAACTAAAACTAGTGCAAACCAAAGTTTTTAAATCCTTAAAATTTGATAAGAAACCCAATTCACCCCCGAACGCAGCATACAACTCTCCATTGTACTTCGCTCTCCAAGTGTGCTTGTTCCCCCCTTCTTCCTTACTCCTTACCATGGCAAGTCTTTGTGAAATAACTCCGATGGAAGAAAAAGAAGGCGTTAAGAGACCCTCTTGGCCCAATCCTAGACACTCTAAGATCCTTTTTCAAACCTGCTCCCATTTTGAGCCAAGAGATAGATAAATAGACACATCCCATTGCACTGATCGGGAGGCGTTAGTGTGACGGGCGGTGTGTACAAGGCCCGGGAACGAATTCGCCGCCGTATGGCTGATCGGCGATTACTAGCGATTCCGGCTTCATGCAGGCGAGTTGCAGCCTGCAATCCGAACTGAGGACGGGTTTTTGGAGTTAGCTCACCTATTGGGTTGCTATGTGGAATTTCAGACATAGGCGAGACTGACGGGGGTGTTAGTAAGGAGTGCAAACGAAAGAAACGCCTCGAGAGGGCGTACCGCATCCTTACACCCGGCCCGAGGGGTGATATTACTGTAAATGATCAAATGATAAATGCGGGCAATCTCGGAAAGATGGTGAGTTTTGACGGGAATGGAGGGATCATAGGCTTTGCAAATGCCAGAGTAAACGGTGAGAGATGAAATACCGGTAGAGTCGATATCATCATTGGGCCAAAAATACACTTGAGATCCATCATTTGAAAGTTCAAAAACAATGGCATACTCGTTAAGGGTAAATGTAACCTTTTTGTGACGAACTTTGGTGGTGAGGGTTTTGTTTTCAAGAGAAACACGAAGATTCGTATAAAATTCATAAACGAGAGAGGGGTATACGCACCATGGACCTTCGTAGGTGAGAATAGCTTCCCAACCAAGGCTGACAAGAGAAAATCGCTAGAAGGGTAACGTGTCAACTCGACATCCACTTAGAATCTTCTGCTTGGGGATTTGTTGAATCATGAGTTGTGAATACATTTAAGGTGGGCGCGGGGGAGGTGTAGGTGATCGATCTTGGTCACCAACGCGCTTCCCTTTGTTTCTTCCTCGTGAAGAACCCTCGCCTTGAGCAGTGTGAGATTTCGACATTGTGAGGTTGAAAATAGAGTGAATAGGAAAGAAAAATATGAGGAAAATGATGAAGAGGGTACGGTGGAAGAAGTGACGTCGCCGGAGGGAAGGATCGCCAGAGGAATCAGATTGCCGGAGGAAGCAACTCGCCGGATGAAGTAGAAAATGGAGAGGGAAAAGAGAGAAAAGTAAAAAGTGATAAGTGAAAAAGGGTTTTTAACCCTTTCGTCCGCTGGTCGCGCTTTTTCTGGAACGTCCGGGAGATGACATCTGTCCGTCCACCTAGAAAATGTTGATTTAAATAATTTGTTCCAATTTGAGCTAATGTTTGCACCTTTTGGATACCCCATGACTTCTAGTGGTGTGTGAAATGAGTAATTCATACAAGTAAGACACATATACACAAAATTATCACACACAATAGCCAAGGAGACTTGCCCAACATGTTATACATTTCATATTTTCATATAAAGATGCCGGCCCAAGGGTCAAAAAGCTTAGAGTTTTGATTCTATTGTGATAGTGCCGTTCCCACAAGTGGGCAAGAGCACCAATTGATTGAATTTTAATTAATGGTTTAGGCATCTTTAGTCATGAGAAATATTTTAATGATGAATATCAAATTCCAACACTTGAGACATGCTCCAAATGTTCAAACCACTACGGATATCACAAAAATGATCTTCATTTATAGGCTTTGTGAGAATATCCGCTAGTCGATCATTTGAGTGAATGTATTCAATTGATATGTCTCCTTTTTTAGATTGATCTCTCAAAAAGTGATGTATAATCTCAATGTGTTTAGTTCTTGAATGTTGAATTGGATTTTTGGTGAGATTAATAGCACTAGTGTTATCATAATAAATAGGTACACATTTGATGTTCAAACCATAATCCAATAGTGTGTTTTTCATCCAAAGAACTTGAGCACAACATGCTCCAGCAGCAATGTATTCGGCCTCAGTAGTAGACAGGGTAACAAAGTTTTGTTTCTTGCTAAACCAGGAGATTAGTGATCTCCCAAGAGGCTACCAATCATACCTCTAAATTTCTTTTGGTCAACGTTTGGACTACTATCTTCTTTAGATAGTTTTGAAGAGGTGCTCATGGGAGTAGGTTTCACAGGACATGTATCCATACCAAATCTTTTCAAAAGTTCATGTGTGTATTTCTCTTGGTTAATGAAAATATCATTATTCAATTGATGTATTTGAAGACAGAAAGAATTTAAGCTCACCCATCATGCTCATTTCAAATTCATTTTTCATACATTGGGAAAACTCATCATACATACTTTCATTTGTGGCACAAAAAATAGTGTCATTAACATAAATTTGTACAATCAAGATATCATCTTTCTTTCTTTTGATAAAAAGAGTTTATTGACTTTTTCAGTTTCAAAACCTTTGTTTAGCAAAAAAAATGTTAATCTTTCATACCAAGCTCTAGGAGCTTGCTTTAAACCATACAATGCTTTATCCAATTTTTAAACATGATCAGGATATTTGAAGTTTTCAAACCCAGGGGGTGTAGACACCCCCCATTTTGCTAAGCTTTAGAAAGCGAAAATGTTTAGTTGGATTGTAAAATCCCAAGTCAAGTCTTCTGCATTAGGTTAAGCATTCTTGTATTTTAGGATGAATTTCATCTCATTTTAAGTGTTTTAATGTTGGTTCGCAATCCCGAAGCTCTCTAGGGGGTTACATTAGTCTCCAGATGATGATATCTTATGTTTCCAATCGAGTGTGAGAACCGGCTATTTTTAAAATTTCTCAAGGTTTTCCCCATTTTTATCATTCTCCGCATCTTAGGGGTATTTCGGTCATTCCCAAAGTGTCAGATATTATCCCGAAAGATTGTTTGAGAAATCATGAAGGATTTCGAGTATTTTGGAAAACCTGCTATTTTTAGAATTTCTCAGGGTTTTACCTATTTTTATCATTCTCTGCATCTTAGGGGTATTTTGGTCATTCCCAATGTGTCTGAGATTATCCCGAAAGATTGTCTGAGAAATCATGAATGATTTCGAGTATTTTGGAAAACCTGCTATTTTTAGAATTTCTTAGGGTTTCTATCTTTCTTGGAAATTTTATGTTTTTGGGGGCATTTTGGGCATTTCCAGGGAATTCTAAATGGTCCTGCTTGATGTCATCCATCATCTTAAGTGAACTTTATTATTTTTAATGTTTTCCTCGCATTCTTGCTATTTTTTAACTTCACACTTAAAGAGGTATTCCGGTTCGAGGGAATTTTGGTCACTTTTTGATATGTGTTGATCAAACGAGGTCCTTTTGGGCAAAAATGATTTTTCCAAGGGGTGAATGAGGTTAGGCCATGTGTGTAGGACCCACAATTATAAATTTTGAATTATTATTTGAAATGGGTTGGATTTCATAAAATATGAGAAAGAGAAGGGGCAAAAATGATCAGATCACTAAAACAACCATAACATTTTAAGCAGTTGTCAAAAAATTAGTATTAGTACTTGTTGGAAACATCTCGAGAAGGGTTATGATTTTCTAGTTTACCACTTTTCATAATTCTTCCACGAAATAAGTAAAAAACGGGCTTTAAAATCAGGCACTGTCATTTGGACGGAAATTCCAACCCACTAAAATTGTCATAACTCTTTAACAAATTGGCCAAATTTAAAGCGTAAATATGCGTTGGAAATATCTTTCAAATGGTTACAACTTTGTAGTTTACAACTTTTTGTGATTCTTCCACTAGATAGGTCAAAAATGAGTTTTAAAGTTGGCCAATGCTTTTTGGACGGGAATCATCATGATATCTTGCTTTGTTTTTATTTTATTTTGGAAACTACAATATCTTGAAATGCAAAATAGAATACCTTGGTCATTAAGATAGCATTTTGTATGAAATTTGGAAACAATCACAATTAGGAAACAAAAGGAAAAGCAAGCCAATAGAGAAAATTAGAAAAAAGCTAGACTGGCAACTCTCACATGGGAAATTGCCATTCTTGTTTTTTACCCTAACTTTCTTTACAAAAGGAGATCAAATCAACCTTTTAGGGACTCTTTGATTTTCATCCAGCTTTTCTCCCTTAAAAAAATTACTACGTATTCCAAACCTATTAATAACTGGCTATTTCGAAAAGAAAAGATCATAAAGCATATCTACTATAATCCTAAAATCATGAAAAAAATCAGAGTAGATCAAATATGAGCCATATTATTTTACTTCCAAATTTCAGCACTCGAAAATTAGTATATCTCCAGAAACTCAATTTTTATTGAAAATTAACGGTTTCTTTGAAATTTCAAGGCCGTTTTATTACAAAATATTCGAAATTCATATCAAAACTTTTTGAAAATCCAAGAAATTTTTTCTCAAACATACCAGTGACATATGTAACTGGTTTGAAGAGAATTGTTTTTGAAAAATATTAGTTTTAATATAAAAACCTTTACCGCATGCAAAACGATACTTCGATTATAAAACCATATAGGAAACTGTTCTTTTAAAGTTTTATTCCACAGAAAATTTTAAATACATTTAAACTATTGATCTGGAAAGTTTCGTGACTCTTTGAACTCGTTTGATATTTATGAAGGTTCAATCAATTTTAAAATAATTAAGAATAGGGTTAAATTAATTCAAAAAATCATGAAATTTCTTGGATGATCTGGAAATATGAAAAAACAATTGGAAACCAAATTTTATCCAATTTTGACTTGTTTTGCTATATATTGGATTTTATTCTTCGAAAAATACCCGTTTCTAGGTTACCGTTCGAAGAACGAAATCGATGTCAAAACAAATCAAACTTGACTGGAATTTTGGATTTCGTGATGGTTTTTTAATGTATTTAAATATAAAAAAATCAGATTTAGAAAAACCCCATGATTCAAACTACTTGCTTTAAAAATCGAGTTTAAACCAAAATCGAGTTTAAACCCACATCGAAAGAGATTTGAAAGAAAATTGATTTTTAATTATAGAAAATTAATTTTCCAAAAAAATATGGATTTAAGAATAATGTGGTTCATACTTCATCATATCAAAATTTCAATAAAAAATACATCCATATGCATCATGTATGAAAAAAAATTCAAAATTCTAACCTAACATGCTTTCCTAGATTCTATATTATAAAGATGATGAATACTAACCGTTGATCGCTCTCCTTGTCTTTAGGGTGTGTATATCCGAGATATACGCTTTGACACACCCTTATAAACGCAATAGAAAATCCCAAAGATCGATCGAATAATCTCTAATATGATGTATGTAGAAGAGGAGAAGAAGAAATCCAATGGCTATTTGGTGAAGAACATAATATGGAAGATGGATCAAATCACCACACAAAGTGGGACGTTTTCTTAGGCAAGAAGGCAAGATGGGACGTTTTTCCCTAGAGTCCCCAAAGGTTGTGTGGAGTTGGTTTTATAAGAAAAGTTAGAGTTGAATTGGAATTGGAAGTTTCCAATGTGAGAGCTCTTTCCTTTGGCTTGTTTCCAATTCTCACCTATGGCTTGCTTTTTTCTTAGTTTCTAAATTGGATTTACTTCTAAAATTGATTTTTTGCAAGCCAACACGAGAGAAATTATTCTAGAAGCTCACTCATTATTGGAAACAAACCTTTTAATTAAAGATTCCCGTTCAAAGAGGACTGCCTAACGTTGGAGCTCATTTCTGACCTGTTTAGGGGCAGAATCAGGAAAAGTCATAAACTAGAAAGTTGTAGATCTTTTTGAGATCTTTCCAACTATAGAAAATTCTTTAGACAAGTATATAAAAAGTTATGGCCGTTTTACTAACCTGACCATATTATCCATTTCTTCTATTTTTAGCAACCAAATCCAATCAAATCTCCTCCAAATTTTGGACGCCCAACCCATGTGATCGAACCACATATGTGGTTCCCATATGGGCTTTAGTTCATGATCTTTTTGGTTCATGGGCTTTTCAGGGTGTATTTTATGGACTTTTTCAAAAGAATCAACCATCTTTCCATTCAAATTTGAATTTTCATTATTGGGCCCAACCCATATGACATCCAAGGTCGGTCCCATGCACATGGCCGAACCACTCTCTTTAGGAGAACAATTTTTCGGACCAAAAGGCCCCTATTTGATCAATACATCCAAAAGTGACCAAAATGCCCTTAAATCGGACCGCCCTCAAAGGGGAAAGTTAAAAATGAAAAGTTTTCAAGGGAAATCTTCAAAATTAGAAAGTTTTTCTGTTCGCTTCTTTTGTTGAGTGATATCAAACAGGATCACTTGGAATCTCTTGGAAATGCCCAAAATGCCCTCTACACACAAAATTTTTAAAACAAGTAAGACCCCTGAGAAATTCTAAATTTAGCAGGTTTTTCAAAATTCATGAAATTACTTAAGATTTATCAGACAAAACCCAGAGATCAAAAGAGGTACATTGGAAATGACCAAATTACCCCTGGGGTGTGAAAATTGATAAAATTAGGGAAAACCTGAGAAATTCCAAAAATAACAGGTTTCTTAAAACACTTGAAACCATTCAAAATTTCTTAGACATACCTTCGAGATAATCTCAGACACATGGGAAATGACCAAAATACCCCTGAGGTGCAAAAATAGAGGAAATCTTGAGAATCTCCAAAAATAACAGGTTTTCTCACTTGATTGGAAACTTGAATTCTCATTTTCTGGTGATCAATGGAACCCCCTAGAGATATTCGAGATTGCGAATCAGTTTTAAAACACCTAAAATGAGGTGAAATTTACCTTAAAATGCAATAATGCCTAACCTAATGCAGATGACTGACACAGACTAAACAAACCTTTCTCTTTTTAAAGCATAGCAAAATGGGAGTGTCTACTCTACATATGCCCCTCTTTGGTAGAGATGACGTAGTCATCGAATACCAATGCAAAATGAAAAAGCCATTTTGCGTAGCTTTAATCAACAAAAGATTCACTACACATAATGCAGCCTAAATGCAAACATATACTACCTAATACAAGACCTTAAACGAAGTCCTAGAATTGGAATGGAATAAAAAATTATTTATTCTTAATAACATGAGCTGGTAGTTCAGAATAATGGAGAACATAATTCAATCTAAGAGCGGAAATCACGCAACTTAGAATGAAAGATAATCATTATGCAGCGCCGTTCTTAAACGGGCAATGAGGGAATGACACACCACCTTTAAGTGGATTCAGAAGAGTAAGGAAAAACATCGTTCTCAAACGGAGTTTAAAATAGATGAGGCACCATAATGAAACAGGCTCAAAGGATAGGATACCATTCTTAAATGGATTTGGGAAGACTGAGATATCGTTTTCAAACGGAAGATTATAAATAGATTCTTGGAGAAAACGAGACATCACTTTTCGCTTCGAAGAGAACAAGAGACCATTCCCAAATGAACACGAAAAACGAGACACCGTTCCCAAACAGGCTCAAAAGAGGATAAGAGACCATTCCCGAATGGACTCAGAAAATGAGACACCGTTCCCAAACGCAGTCAAAAGAGGATAAGAGACCATTCCCCAAATGGACTCCGAAAATGAGACACTGTTCTCAACGGGCTCAAAAGAAGAAAAGAGACCATTCCCCAAATGGACTCGGAAAATGAGGCACCGTTCCCAAACGGGCTCAAAGAAGGTAAGAGACAATTCCCAAATGAACTCAGAAAATGAGACACCGTTCCCAAACGGGCTCAAGGAAGGTAAGAGACCATTCCCAAATGGACTCAGAAAATGAGACCGTTCCCAAACGGGCTCAAAAGAGAAAAAGAGACCATTCCTAAATGGACTCAGAAAATGAGACACCGTTCCCAAATGGGCTCAAAAGAAGATAAGAGATCATTCCCAAATGGACTAGGAAAATAAGGCACCGTTCCCAAACGGGCTCAAAGAAGGTAAGATACCATTCCCAAATGGACTCAGAAAATGAGGCACAGTTCCCAAATGGGCTCAAAAGAGGATAAGAGACCATTCCCAAATGGACTCAGAAAATGAGACACCGTTCCCAAACGGGCTTAAAAGAAGAATAAGAGACTATTCCAAAATAGACTCAAAATATTAGAATCCGTTCGCAAACGGGCTCAAGGAAGGTAAGAGGCCATTCCCAAATGGACTCAGAAAATGAAGCATCGTTCCCAAACGGGCTCAAAAGAGGATAAGAGACCATTTCCCAAATGAACTCAGAAAATGAGACACCGTTCCCAAATGGGCTCAAAGAAGGTAAGAGACCATTCCGAAATGGACTCAGCAAATGAGACACCGTTCCCAAACAGGCTCCAAAGAGGATGAGAGACCATTCCCAAATGGACTCGGAAAATGAGGCACCGTTCCCCAACGGGCTCAAAGAAGGTAAGAGACCATCCCAAATGGACTCAGAAAATGAGACACCGTTCGCAAACAGGGTCAAAGAAGGTAAGAGATCATTCCCAAATGGACTCCGAAAATGAGGCACTATTCCCAAACGGTCTCAAAAGCGGATAAGTGACCATTCCCAAATGGACTCAGAAAATAAGATACCGTTCCTAGACAGGCTCAAAAGAAGATAAGAGAACCATTCCCAAATGGACTCGGAAAATGAGGCACCGTTCCCAAACAGGCTCAAACAAGGTAAGAGACTATTCTCAAATGGACTCAGAAAATGAGGCACTGATCCCAAACGGGCTCAAAAGAGGATAAGAGACCATTTCCAAATGGACTCAGAAATTGAGGCACCGTTCCCAAACGAGCTTAAAAGAAGAATAAGAGACCATTCCCAACTGGACGAAAAAAATAAGGCACCGTTCCCAAACGGGCTCAAGGAATGTAAGGGACCATTCCCAAATGAACTCAGAAAATGAGGCACCGTTCCAAAACTATCTCAAAAGAGGATAAGAAACCATTCCCAAATGGACTCAGAAAATGAGACATCGTTCCCAAATGGGCACAAAAGAAGAATAAGAGACCATTCCCAAATGGACTCAAAAAATGAGACACTGTTCCCAAACGGGCGCAAGGAAGGTAAGAGACCATTCTCAAATGGACTTAGAAAATGAGACACCGTTCCCAAACAGGCTCAAAGAAGGTAAGAGACCATTCCCAAATGGACTCAGAAAATGAGGCACCGTTACCAAACGGGCTCAAAGAGATGAGACAACTTCGGTTGAGATGGATTGATGAATTCGACAATGAAGAATTTAGAGATTTTTCATGAACTTAGAATTTGATGTGAAGTTGAATTTGATGAACTTTAGTTTCTTGAAATCAATGAAGGGTGAAATCAGAGACAACATTGACGCTAGGACTTTGACGAATGACGAGAAAATTAACATTACGAATGATGAAGCAGGACTATCGAGAACGGTCCAGGAATGTTTTCAGGAAGCTTCAACAAGATTTTTTTTGCAAAGAGACTGTTGGTTTGGCTGGGAATTTTGATAACTGAAACCTTGATCTGAATACTTGAAACTGGTAATCTAGAAAGACGGCCCATTTGGATGCTGAAATTGGAAAATGGGATTTTCCTCTGAGAAGTGTTTAGATTAACATTTCTTGACCATGATAGTATTCAACTGTCTGGAAGGAAGTTCATAATTTTAGTGGTTCATCTTTCTGAGAATTTGGCTCAACAACCATTGCATCCAAGGCTCTTGTAAGTTTTTAGGTGCCTTTCTGGGGCATGGTTTTCTTATAAAAACTGCACTTTCCAACGTTTCTACTTCTGAATGCTTCTGAGCAAATCTTCTTTGGAATGAAGCTCCCTGACTAAATTCTCGAAGTCTGTCATTCAGGATTAACTTGGCCCAGGTACCATCGCAGGGAACTGACGACACCGCGTCTCTTTCGCCGAGACAATTACATCATTTGGACACAAGGACGGCAGTTGACTCTTCTTAAAGAGAAAATTTTGGTAAAAGACACTATTCAAAGGATTGAGGAACTCTGAAAGAGTGAACTTAGAATGACAAAGATTGAGTGACTACACTGACAAACACAGTGATGCTTCTGACTTAATTAATATTTTGTTTGGTAAGTCTACATTTTCAAAGAGTAGTTTCTCAATTGATAAACACCGGACTTCTTCTTTAACACAGTAAGGCCTCAAGGATTTGGTTACCAGTCCTAGGATTGCTTGGTTTCAATGCCCCCAATTTCTAGGATGACACTTGAACTTGCTTGAACTTCTTTTCGCTTCTTCAATCTTAATAGCAGGTATAGCCTTCTTACAACGATTATCTTACCATGACCAAGTCACCTCTTCAGGATTTTTAACTCGGCAGACCGTGTTAGCCTTAACTTTTGCCTGAACTGCCTTTTTAGGTTTTCGATCTAGCAGGCTATCCCCTTAGCTTTTGCCTAAGCCGCCCTTTCGGGTTTTCAACTTTGCAGGGGATTGATCTTAAATTTTGCCTAAACCGCCCTTTCAGGTTATCAGTCTAGCAGATCTTCAAACTCCATTCTTTTTTCTTTTTCATTTTTTAAGGCTTAGATCCTTGATTCTGAACACCGGAAGGACTTTATAGGTTGGATAGGAGTTCTCAAAGAATGGTTTAAGGTTCAACAAAAATTTCGACTGAACCTGTGAACAGGTTGCCTACGTATCTCAGGGTAGGAACCAGGTCGTGCGTAGTTTAGGGCGAATGCCCCTAGTTTGAAGATAAATTGATTTTTCTTCTTTTTCTCTCATTGACTGACTCTCTTTTTCTCTGATTGATTGACTCTCTTTTTTTCTTGTAATGATTGACTTCTTTTTCTCTTGAAACGATACAATTTTTTCTTTTGAAACGACCGAACTCGGTTTGACCGAGCTGCCTACGTACCCTTGTGTAGGGATCAGGTCTCGCATAGTTCGGGGCAGATGCCCCTAGTTTGATTGGTTTTCAAAGGAATTTTTTTTCAGTCTCAAAGGGTTTGCAAACGGTATTCTTTTTTACACTGGGTCATGAATTTGGGATTTGTTCGGCCAAAGGAGGCCTTCCAATGTTCAGGTTTGGAATCGATCTAGGTTAATAAATTCTCTTTATTATTGTTTTTTTTTCACAAAGTTTGACGGCATTTCCAAGTAATAGATAATGGGTCTTCTTCTTTCAAGATTCTGATATGTGTTTTGTTATTGAGGGTATAGACTAGCCTTTAATATCCTTGAATGTGATATTTGAACTTGAACTTCATTCTGAGGATTTTGCCTGACAACTCTTGACATTAACAATTACTTTGTGATATTTGCTTCTGCACTTTCATATCTTGAATTTTTTTGCTTCACATTATCACCTGATGAATTTGGGAACCAAGGTCATCGACTGGAGACATGAAAGATGTTTCCAATCCATGCCCCTTGTATAACATGTATAGCTTACTTCCTTCATTCTCTTTAGCTTTCTATCTATGTCTTGCCCCTGGTATCGGTTATAGCACTTCTAGACAATCCTCTTATCCTCGAAATGAGTTTATGAATTCTTCGCACTCTTTTCGAGGGTAATGCATTTCCAATTGGCATTTACTGGATTAAAATTTTCGTGCCAATGTTTATCATTTTAATTTGCTCTTTGAAAGGTTAGGATCACCGCTCCTCCTTTGTTCAAGCAATTGCTGTGAATCAAGTGGAGTTTCGTCGATCTCTTCCTCATTTGAGGAGGGAGTCTTATTTTTATTTTTATTAAGATCAGATGCGTACTTGAGAAACAAACACAAAGGAGTTATTGGAATTGAAATTTTATTCAAAGAAAAGCCAGTACATCAAATGACCTACCTTGAACATGCTCAGGATTCACAACTGAGAAGAAAAGCGGAAGATAACTTGCCTGGACTAGGCATTGACCTTGAACTGTAGAACTGTAAGACTTGACTTAATAACTAGACTGACCATAATTACTTGACTCAATAAAAAAGTAAAGGGCTAAAATTTTGACTGCTTCAACCGTCTGGATTTGGGGGCTCGGGAGAGGTAAAATTACTCTGAATAGCAGCTACTAGAACATGTTCACTATCTGTATCTTCTTTCTTCTTCAAAAAAATCTGACCTTTGCAATTTCTGGAGGTTCAGAGGTAGGTTCTAAGGCATAGATAAGAGTGGGAGGGTCAAAATCTGGGTTTCTTATGGTTATAGCATTAATAGCAGGAGAAGGATTTGCATGACCAGGTAATGAGTTATGGGTAATATTGGGTCTTGGCTGAAATACAAGGCCTTTATTGTTGAGCAACCTTCGGATTCTGAATTTTAGGGCAATGCAATTGTCGGTGAGATTGCCGGGACTTCTATGGTATTCACAGTATTGGTCTGCTTGCCAATTTGCTGGCAAAGGATTAGAAGGACCCCTAATGTCGGGTAGGGTTATGCGACCCGAGGCTAGACACTCCTTGAGTATCTCAGATGGTGGAAGAGGGAGAGGGATAAATTCTTTCTGGACCTGTGGTCGAGGTGTGGCAGCGGGTTGGGTATAATCCATCACCACGGGATTTTGGGATCTTGATGACTGAGCATTGGAACGGAAAACGTTACCGACTTGGGCTGATAGAGATTTCTTGAATTCTCTATTATTCGGGTTACTTCTCTTAAACACCCCTTGAGCCATAGCTTCCTCAATTTGTGTGCCTGCTACAATAAATTATTTGAAGTCCAGATAATATTGGAGAGACATATGATACTGGAGTTGAGGAGAAATGTTCTTCATAATTATCTGGACCTGTTCTTCCTCAGAAGGGCGCTCCATCATTTGCGTGGCTAGTTTTCCCCATCTTTTCACAAATGTCAGTAAAGATTCCTTAGTGTCTTGCTTGGTTCTTTCCAAATCTTTTCTAGTGATCTCCGTTCCATCATCATACTTGAACTGTTTGATAAACTGTTCCCCTATGTCTTTCCACGTTCTGTAACGGGTTTTGTCTAGGACCATGAACCATCTTCTAGCAACTTTGGTGAGCGAAATCGGAGTACTTTGCTCAAGAGATAAACCTTGTGGCTGACACATGATTGTAAACATCTGTAACTGTGTGATGAGACATCTCACACCATCGTATTTGTCAAAATCTAGCATCTAGAAGTTGGCTGGGAGACGAATTTCACGAAAGAGTGTAAGATCACTTAGATTGAAACTCCCTCGATCTTGAAGCTGAATGTCTTGAACCTTCTTGGCACGACTGTCTAATTTTTCCATAACCGTTTTATCAACCATTGTTTGAGAATGTTTGTTGTTGTCCTCGCTATATTATTATTTGTCAAAGTCTTCCTCAGTCTTATCAGGAATATAAACAAACACAGGCTGGATAGGCGCTTCTCAAGTAGTAACATGGTGCATAGGTCCCTTATCTTTGGAAGGTGATGGACCAAACCTCTCAAAAAACTGAGCTTTGATGACCCGGTTCTCTTCTTTGATCTCTTGAAGTTGCTTAAGAACTATGGCCAAAGTATCAGCAACGACGGTAGGCTGAGGATTATCTGCGTTTTTCGTCATTGGTGTGGACGGGAGAGAAGGAGAAGATGCTGGAATGATCACAGAGGGTGGTGGAGAGGCAGGCCTCCTTTCTAATCGTGAAAAAACTCGAACTCAAGAAGCTTGAGACTTATCTATGGTACAAACTTCCTGTCATGAAAATAATGAACACGAGGTATATGAGTTTGACATTCATGGAGTGTTTCTTCTCAATGACTGAAAACGATTATGGAGTAAAGATATAATGGAGACGATAGGATGAATCCTAAAAGACCAAGACATAGCAATGATGACAGAGCTGTGCAGGAGAATGCCCTGAAGGGGCTAACAGATGATCTTGAACAGAGTTGCCCCTAGGATAAGAAGGAATTGTCCTTAAACTAGGGATGCAATGAATCCAAGAGAATGATAACATAAGCTGAGCGACCGAGAAGGGAAACCCTATCCTAAGTGACTGAAATGGTTTAGGGAAACTCTAAGACACTGGATGCATGACCTATAATGATAGAAAAAGGAGAATTAAATCACACATAGAATAAGGTCTAGAAGATAAAGACTGGATGGATGACATTCAGGTAACGGTCCACGAGGAAGACTAGATATCCCAAGAAATGAATCATCCTAGCCAAGGCTAATGATATTAGACAAATTGGGATTGCCTAAGATTAAGAAGGGTAGAACACATTGATAGGGAATGACATGTCTAAATGAAAGAAGGAATTTATAGAATTTGAGAATTATGGAATTGAATAAGAGGGAATTTTAAAATGATGGGATTGAACAGGAAGAGATGAGGGAGGACACGGGTATAGGTATGGCTAGACCATATGGAGAGAAACCATAATTTATGATCGAATGATTTAGTGAGATTATGATCGAATGATTTAGCGAGATCACGCATGATCGAGTGTTTTAGTAATTTTTCATGATTCAGGGTATTTGGTCATTTTCACCAGGTATAGGTATATGCCGGTCATTTTGCATGACCCGGGGGTATTGTAGTCATTTTACCTAATATGGCGTATTTTTATCATTTTTATCTCATGAGGGTATTTTTAGTCATTTTAGTCATTTTTCATGAGCCATAGGTTATTTTTACTTGATATAGGGGCATTTCGATAATTTTCCATGATCTTGGGATATTTTAATCATTTTACCCTATATAAGGTTATTTTGATCATTTTTATGTCATAAGGGTATTTTAGTCATTTTGCACGACTCGGGAGTATTTTGTCATTTTTACCTGGTATAGGGGTATTTCTAGTCATTTTACCTAATATGGCGTATTTTTATCATTTTTATCTCATGATGGTATTTTTAGTCATTTTTATACACCATGGGTTATTTTTACTTGATCAGGGGTATTTTAGTAATTTTTCATGATATTGGGGTATTCTAATCATTTTACACTCTATGAGGTTATTTTGATCATTTTTATGTCATAGGGCATTTTACACGACTCGGGGGTATTTTGTCATTTTTACCTGGTATAGGGGTATTTCGGTCATTTTGCCTGACTTGGGGTTTTCTAGTCATTTTACCTAATACGATGTATTTTGATCAGTTTTTAATGTCATGTGGGTAATTAAGTCATTTAACACTTTTTTTGTATATTTTGGTCGTTTTAACCCCTTACGGGTCAAATTTCGATTTATAAATACCTCTCGCAAAAAGGATTTATAAATCCAAAAAATTACAGTAACATGAGGAATTTGTAAATCATGTGGATTTCACTCAAATCCGAATCCAGATGTCATAAAGGCTTTTTAAACGCCGAATTTGGATTTAAAAATCCAAATTCACCTCCAAATCCAAATCCAAATTCCAAGGGTATCCAAAACGGGCCCTAAGAGGATTCAAGAAATGCATATGCCAGCCTTTAGTCATGAATCATCAATTTTCTTAGTCTTTGTTCATCCTTTACTGTGGAAAGGGATAGGATTGGACAGAGGAAAATTGTGTACATCAACCATATTATTACATCTGGCACGATGGAGAGAGACAAGTACCTTAGTCAAGCTGCGAAGAACCAATTATCTGAATTGGTCTTTCTTTTCGCAGAGAAGCAAGATGATGAGCAATGGGACATGACAAGCCCAAGGAGATTAAAGAAGATACTTTGCCAGCCCAAAGAATCATCTCTCCCTCAAACAATTGTCATTGCTCTTAGATAAAATCTATAGTGTAAGGCATGACAATACACAATGACTATAGATATGTCTATAAATGTATAGCCATTGGATCTTATCATGATGAAATATGTTCTTCTTCAAAACACATGATAAGAGATAACTTATAGGAAACAGGATGATCAACTAAAGTATGATCCTATGAGGAAGAGTTCTAGAGATTTTTCATACTCTAGAACAAGATACTTATCATTGGAGATGATGATATCATATGAGTCAATCCAAGATAAGTATGAAGCCTAAAATGATATATCATTACGACACAGGCTAAGGGTACTTGCCAATAGAGAGACATAGTCTCAGAATTAAAGTACAGGGCAAAACCCAACTATCACACATATGAAGCAATAAAGCTCCATATGAGTGAACTCATCATACGTAGTGTGATACCCATATCATTCCACATATGATAAGATGGAAAGGACAGACAATGCAGGTAAAGCTCCTCCTTTGTTAGAGACTCATACATGGTATGAATCCAAAGGGTTGTCCAAACACAAAAAGCACCAAGGGATTTAAAGTTGAATGATTGACAAACCACCCTTGGGCCGCAAATGCATGATTCTATAGGTCATATGGTACCAAAAGAGATGACAACCTAGAAAACCATGCTCCCCCTAAATATGTTCATATAATATATATGTATAACACACAAGGCACATATGGCTTATCATGGTTAAGATGTTGGCTAGAAACCAAAGTAATTAGATATTTTAATTAAGATGATGGTACAATCTCCCTCTTAAGTAGTAAGAAGGCTAAAAGCACCAATTGAGTAGCTTTTAACTTTAAGGTTTACCATCTTTACCATGAGCTAATACCATTCAAGGGGAAATAACTATAGATTATATATACATATGTCTATTAAGCACAAATCTATAGAGCTCAGACAAAAGATGAATAGTCTGTAGAGAACATGTCTGAGAGATACATACGTGGCTCATGCAAGTGATAATATATCACTTATGGGTAAACATGAGTAAGATATGATATTTTTAAGCCTCCATGGATAGTGTACAAAGTTTGGACCAAAATGACATGACCCATAGAGTTTATGGTCCAAACAACTATGTTTTCATCCACAAATCACCTATAAAGTAACAAAGGTGAATGAATCTATAGAAAGCCAAAATGTAACCCATCACAATGTATTGCATGTCAACTATCATAATGGGTAGATGCCCAATAATGATGCTAGATTCTTATGACATGTGTCTAATCTATGTCTAGTAAAGTTGACAAGCAAGGCTTCCTAATTGTGGATGCTAAGTACAAATGTGATGTAATTTTGCACTTAGATGGATTTTTAAAAAAAATATCCAATATGCACAAAATATAGTGTAAACACAAATATAGCATTGAATTACATTTATACTAAAGCAGGTAAAAGATGAGATCATTAAGCTCATATGAATATATCTTTCAAGTTAAAAATATCACACATATGAATATCTATATTCATGGATAACAAGATATATCAATTAAGCTCATATATTCTAGATACAAAAGATGAATCAATGAATTGAGGTATCTAGAATGAATGTGGATGATTTAAACATTTTAGTACAATCCCTAGACTAACTCATTCACTAATTAGTTTAAATGGGATTCTTTGAAACCCAAATCCCTTCGGTTCCACCCAAGTTTGTTTCTGGGAATGTATATGTTCTTATCCAAACAAACTTGTTAGATTTTACAAATCTAAGTTTACACTCAAATTTGTAATGTCCAGATCTACAACAATGAGTATAGTATGAATTGGTAGATGTGGAACAAATAGAATCACATGACTTAGAATTAAGAGTTTTTCTTTTCCTAATTTAATCTCATTAAATTGATTTTCATTTTGATGAGATAAATTAATTTTCAATTGTTCTTGATTTTCACAAAGATGCTTATAGTTTTTAATTAATTCCATGTTTGTGTTTCCAAGGCTTTTAATTTCTTTCTTAAAGGCATTGCATCTTTAAAATAAGTCAACATTTTTATTTATAAAAAATATGCCAAATTGACTTAATTTCTCATTTCTTTTTAAACATTCATTTATTTTCAATTTCAGATTTTTAATTTAGATTTTCAAATCAAAATTAGAATGTTTGAAAGAATTTTCATATGCAAAAGATTTTTGTAAAATCCCATTTTGAAAAGAAAATTTATCATTTGAAAAGAGACACATTTTTCTAAAAAGTGTTTTCTAATGAAGTCCAAATATCTTTTGCATTCATGCAATTTGAAATATTGTCAAAAATGTTTGGAGTTATACCACAACACAATAAAATCATTGTCTTTGAGTTCAAGAAAAATAATTTCATATCACCTTCAGTGCATTTCCTTGAAAAAGAAATTTCCTCTTTAATGACATCTAAAATGTCATGATCTATGGATTTGAGATAGGCTTCTATTAGTGCTTTCCAAGCTCATAATTCATTCCATCAAAGAATGAAGGAATTAGGGTAGATCAGCCTTTCTCAAAATCAATTTGAATTGTCACATATCTTTTATCTTGTAGATTTTTAAAGTTAAAAGTCTCTTTAAGAGCCTTAGCTCTGATACCAAGTGAAATCCAAGTGTGATAACCCAATGGGGGTGTTTTGGTCAATTAAAAATTCTTAGGCTTAATTAGGTGAGAGATTAAAAGTTAATCCCTTAATTAAGCATTAATTAGTCTAACCCTTGTTCTAATAGGCATTAGTGAAATCTAGGGTTTAGACAAACTAATTAAGCACATTTAAATACCCTTGTTTAATTAAGACCAGAAACACAATTTAGGTTTAGAGATTACCAATCACCATACGTGCAAAAGAGAGAGAGAGAGAGAAGGAAAGCCACGCCACAATGGAACACACAATTTTTATAGTGGGTCGGTCTATCACAAGACCTACTCCACTCTTTCAAGTTTTCATCCTTGGATGCTCCACTAATGGTGAGATTCTTCAATGGACGAATCTCAAAGCCGTACACCCAACTTCTTCAACTCCAAAGGGTACACACCCTTTCTGCACGAAGCCTTGTGAGGGACACCCCTCTTACATGATTCACCTTTGTTAACGGGCCGAATCGGAGACTCTCATCTTCAATTTTTCTTAACAAGCCGAAGAGGAGACCCTCAATGAAGAACAAAAGAAAAGAAAAACTCTCAATGCCTCTTAATAGGTGGGTTACAAAGTTTAAGCTCACAATCACTCCAAAGAAGTAAGCAAATAAAAGCCCCATGGAGTGCCTCTTGATAAGGTGTAGAAATATAAGCTCAAAGAGGTTTTTGCTTTTGATTTTCAAAGATAAAGCTCAAAGAGAAATGGAATTTTATCTTTCTCAAATGTTCAAAAGGTTGATTAGATAGGTTTTGATAGTGTATATAGGGTATTTGAAAATATGACCGTTTGGGGGTAAAACTGTAAAAAACAGGGTTGAAAAAGTCAGCCTGCGAAAGCCCCAAAGGCTAGTTTGCCCGACCGTCGCGGTCCACCAAGCCACCGCGGTCACCCGCCCCTATCAGGCGCCCTTTTATATTTTCAAATTTCTTACCGTAGCGGTCGACCGGCCCCATTGCGGTCGCCCAGCGAGGGCTACTTGTTTGCTAAAAAAATTTGGCTCACAAAAACTATCTCGGTCGACCGACCCACGATGGTCGCCCGCCCAAACCCATGACAGATTGTTTCTGTTTCAACAGAACTATTTCCGCAGTCGCCCGGCTCAACCCGGTCGATCGGCCCGATAAATTTCTGCAAGTACTGGATTTCCAGCTACCTTGCTGCGGTCGCCAGAGACCACTCTGGTCGACCAGCCCTGGGTAAATTTTCATTTTTACTTTAAAGCTCAAGGGCTTTTGGGCCACGGTCTTTGGCCTTAAGTCGTAGTTTTTCAAAACACATTTTTGGATGTGTTGATGGTTTTGAAAGATGTACAATGTTAAGTATAAAAACCACTTGGAAACCTTTTGAAAGTGCATTTAAACATAAAATCAAGAGGACTCCCAATACAATCTAAAAGATGTAAACCTTAAGTCTTCTTGGAATGTATAGGTTCCTTTCCACTTTCTTGGACTTCTTCAACTTGTAAGTGAACTTCTTGACCTCTTCAATACATATTGAATGGTACATGAGGTGTCACTAATGGTTGGTTCAACTTCAAGCTCATTCTTGACACTTGTTGGGAACTTGTAAAATCTTCATGATGAGCTTCTTGATTTGAAGATCTTAAAATGAGGATGTTATCACTGTAGGTGCAAGCTCTTAGTTCCTTTGCTCCTTGATCCACAAGCCATGTGTTGTGAAGAGTTGTGTAATGGCGATTATGACGTGAAATTCATGTATACAACACAACACCTCAAAGCAACACATTAGTCCATAAATGCTAATCAATTTGGTTTGCTATCATCAAAACAAGAAGATGAGGTGAATGATTAACCCATGGGAACCCTTGGGCTTACACTCAGTCTTATTAGAGATTTACCTGCTTAGGATCTTAGATCATTTTCATTGTTCTTGGGACACTAGTTTACTTGTTTAGGGTTTCCCTCTAGCCCTAGGGTGTTGCTTTGTGTATTCCCTTTGGCTTTTGACCAAAAGGGTGAAAACATTTAAAAAAAAAATCTAAAAACACTTAAACATTTTAAAAAAATTCAAAAACATTTGAAAATTCAAAAACATTTTAAAAGTTGTAAAGTTTTTACGAGTGTAGTTAGGAAAGTTTATTTCCGAACTACGTTAGCTTAATCTTCTACCACGAGGTACGTAGGCAGCTTGTGAAATCCAAGTGTGACTACCCAAGACGGGGGTGAATTAGTCAATTAAAATTTTTAGGCTTGATTAAGTGGAAGATTAAAAATTAATCCACTTAATTAAGCACTAATTAGTCTAACCCTTGTTCAAATAGGCATGTTAGTGAAATCTAGGGTTTGGACAAACTAATCTAGCACATTTACTAACTCTTGTTCAATTATGCATATAAATACAAGTTAGGGTTAGAGTTCACCATTCACCACACGTGCAAGGGAAGGAGAAGAAGAGCCATCCACAAGGAATACAAGATTTTTATAGTGGTTTGGTCTATCATAAGACCAACTCCACACTTTCAAGTTTAGCTCATTGGGTACTCCACTAAAAATGAGATTTCAAGCCTAATCTCGAAGCTTTACAACCACCTTCTCTATCTCCAAAGGGGACAAACCCTTTCTGCATGAAGCCTTACGAGGGGACACACCCTCTTACAACGATTCACCTTCTTATCGGGCCGAATCGGAGACCCTCTTTTAGATTCACTTTTCTTACTGGGCCGAATCGGAGACCCTCTTTGAAGAACAAAATAAAAAGAAAAACTCTCAATGCCTTTTGATAGGCGGATTACAACTTTGATAACTCACAATCACTCCAAAGAAAGATACAAATGTAAAGCCTATGGAGTTCCTCTTGATAAGATGTGAAAATAGAAGCTCAAAGAGGTTTATCTTTTGATAGAAAAGTTTAAGCTCAAAAAGATAGGATTTGATATTTCAAAATATGGTTCAAAAGCCTGTTTAGATAGGTTTTAATTATGTATATATAGCTAATTTGAAAATATGAGTATTTAGAGGTAAAACTGTAAAAAACAGGGTGCAAATTGAGTGTCAAGGTGAATGATAGCTTATCTAAGCTATGTAGGTAGTATATGATATACCATTGAAACTCATAGAATGCTTATCAAAGAATAAAGCAAAAGTGAAATGATAAACCCCCTTTTTTTTAAAGATTTGCCAGTTAAGCATAACTATGGGGGTAATAGATCATTTAAGCATATCATAATGATCTATATAAACATGAATATATGACCATTTAGCTCTCCCCCTATGAATTTGTCATTTGTCGTAGGTGAAACCTATGGGATAGGGCATGACAATGAATTATGATGGAAAAGGTGATGGGTTTGAACTATAACTCTTGGGCAATAAGCAGGCAAGTCTATTCCAGAGCATGGATATGCTCTGAACTATAATATAACTTTTGAGTCCAAAGTGCTTACCCTAGAGATTTAAAATTAAAGCTCCCCTGACTATGTGCTTATAGACTAAATGTAATAGTTCGAGCACATAGGGCATTTGATTTGCCTTTTTATACCTTTAACCATTCATAAATGATTCATTCAAAAGAATTTTACATTTTAGAATGTGAATAGAACAATATCAGACAAAAGACATAGAAATGAAATGAATTTAGTCTGATATACAAATGCACATGGATACAAGAATATAAAAGTGGATGGCATATTCATGGCAAATTAAAATGGCTATAGATATGACAATGAGGATTTAGCCAAAGGATCTTATCATGAAAAGTAATGTATTTAACTTCAAAAGCACATGATAAGAGACAACTTCATAGGCAATGAGATGAGCAACTCAAGCACTATCCTATGAATGAGAGTTTTATAGAGAGTTTTCAAACTCTAGAAGAAGATACTTATCATTGGAAGAGATGAAACCATATGAGTATATCCAAGATAAGTATAAAGCCTATGAGGATTTGACACTGATGCTCAGGCAAATGGTACTTGCCATACATGAGAGATGATCTAAAACAAGAAGGCATAGGACAAGACCCAACTACACTACAAATGGAGAAATGGGGCTCCAAATGAGTGCACTTATCATATGTAATATGATATACATATTAATCAACATATGATAAGATAGATGGACAGACATTTTACATATATGTGGCTCCCCCTTTGTTAGAGACTCATACAAAGGATGAATCCAAAGGGATGTCCAATAGAGTCACCGAGGGTTTGAGACGTGAATAATTAAAAAACGACCATTGGGCTATAATTGCATGTTTGCTAGGGGTAAGCAAATGATACCAAATGAGGTGATAACCTAGCAGACAATGCTCCTCCTAACTATGTGCGTATATTATATATATATATATATATATATATATATATATATATATATAAATATCAATTTAAGGCACATATAGTTTATCATGGTTAAGATGCTGGCAAGAATCCAAAGTAATTAAATGTCTTAATTAAAGGTGAGGGTGCACTCTCCATCTTACTAGGTAAGAAGACTAAGAGCACCAAATGAGTAGCTTTTAACTTTAAGGTTCAACATCTTTACCATTTAGCTAATACCATACAAGGGGTGAACTACAATATATATAGAGTGCTATATACATAGACCATTATACAAACACCATGGATAGCTAAAGATGACAAGTGTTTAAGAATCTATCCTAGGACAAGCAACTCTATCATAATGTGAGGACAACTAGATTTTTTAAATTTTCTTATAGAAACAAGCTAGTTGTTATATTTTAGGGAATGTTCATGTTCATTTTTGTTTTTATTTTCCTTTTCCTATTCCCTATAAGCTTGTTAGATGTGTTTTGAAGAATTAAGTCTAATTAAATGATTAAGTGTGACTGTCAAAAAACATTTCATTTTTATTTTACTCTTTAAAGCCAATTATATATATATATATATATATATATATATATCTCAATTTTGAGCATATTTTTGGCTTCATAGGCACAATCTCATGATTTTAAAGATGTTCACAATCAAAAAAATTCATGAGATACAAGTTTGAGTACGTGATGGATATTTAAATAACTCAAACTTATAGTGATCTAGCTTGAGAATCTTTTACTATGATATGGATAGATCACATATAATAGGCAAATAATATAACAATTAGATCCAAATGCCTTTAATTAAAGAGATTTAATGAATATTGTTATTAATTCACTCTCTTTAATGATGAGTTCACATACATATGCATTTTTCAAATTTTAAAGCATTCTATGTGAACACTATGTAGATCACATGGATGAAAGGTTATCCCTATCACAACATCCATGGATAATCTACTATGTTTGGATATAAAGGTCATGACCAACATGAGGTACATGGTCCAGACATCTATTCCTACATCCACAAACCACCAAGAACAAGGATAAGGCAATAAACACCAAGTGCATAAGCCCGTAAAAAACCAAGATGTGTGGGAGACACATGTTGCTATTAAAATGTAATGCATGTCAACCACCATAATAGGTAAATGCCCAAAAATGATTCTAGATTCCTATGACATTTTCAATTTTACTCAAATGAGTTTCATACATTGAATCTAGACACATGTTCAACTTCTCTATAAAATATATTCTTATATGAATTTTAGGGAAGGATCCAAGGACTTAGAGAATATTCTTTAAGTGATAACACCTTGGATACATGCATTCCAAAATGAACAACCATGACTAATTTCATCTTTCATTTTAGTCATGAGAGGATATCTATTTTAAGCTTTTGGAACACATCTACTTTAACCCATTAAGATTTCTTATACATTCAATGATAACCATTAAGCACACAAGAATGGGTTGAAGGACAACTAAGTGAAGAGTAATAGGCATATTTACTCACCTAGGGCACACGAGATGTCTAAGGAAGAATTTGAGTTGATTTCTTAGACATAGCTTTTAACTCCTTAATTTTGCTAAAAGTGATATTCTAAACAAGTTAGATACTCTAAGATCTAGCAAATGTCAAATTTGTTCAAGATAGAGTTCATAAATGAGAGAAATGTACTTGTTAGTTTAAGTTGAACTCATGGGCTAATGGAGTGGTTGATTTTCAACTAAACACAGATATGGTTTTCACATTGAATTCTCTAATGTGGTTTTCTTTTTGTGGATGAATACTAAGTGCAAGAAAACTTAAAACACAATGTGTGCACTTAAACTAAATTTTATAATGATCTTCAAAAAAAGCTCTACATATCAAAGTCTTATTATAATCAAGTTTAGGGATACAAACTTTGAATACTAGAAAGAGATTTATCATTTAAGCACAATTATGCATAGATACATGGAATCAAACAAAAGTAAGCACATGGTATCTATACAAACATATTTATCAAATGATATTCAATTTTAGCACAAAATATAGTCTAAAGAAGAAATATAACATTAATTTGCTTTTAGACTATGACAAATAAATCATGTGATCATTAAGCTGTTATGAATATAGATGCATTCAAGTTGAAGCTTCATACATATGAGTATCTATATTCATGGATAAAAGGATATGACAATTAAGCTCATATAATCTAGATACAAAGAATTGAAATATTTAAATATAGTATCTAGAAGTTAAATCATATGATATTACATTGAAGCACAACCCCATATATCAATATTTTCAATTAGTAGTTTGATGGGGTACTTTGGAACCCAAATCCCTTTGGTTCCACCCAAGTTTGTTTGTGGGAGTGTATCTTTTCTTATCCAAACAAACTTGTTAGATTTCACAAATCTGAGTTTACACCTAGATTTGTGATGTCCAAATCTACCAAAATAAGTACATGAGTAATGATTGGTAGATAAAGAGCAAATAGAATCACAAGACTTTGAAATCAAGCAAATATGATTATCTTTTTCTTCTTATAGTCTTTGATTCTTAATTGAGAGTTCTCATTTTTCTAATTTAACCTCATTCAATTGATTTTCAAAACATTCTCTTTTATGAGATATATTAGCTTTTAATTGTTCTTCATTTTCACAAACATATTTATGTTTTTCATTTAAATCAATGTTTGTGTTTGCAAGGCTTTTATTTTCTTTCTCAAAGGCATTGCATCTTTGAATTAAGTCATTATTTTTATTATCAAAATTATGCTCAATTGACCTAATTTTTCATTTCATTTCAAACATTTAGTTATTTCCGATTTCAAATTTTCAATTTGAATCTTCAAATCGGGGATTGAATGTTTGAGAGAATTATCTTTTACAAAAGATTTTTGTGAAGCTCTTTTTGTCCAAAAATTTTATCATTTGAAAAGAGACAAATATCATTTCTCAAAAATATTTTCTAATGTTGTCCAAATATCTTTTGCATTGATGCAAATAGAAATTTTCACAAAAAAGTTTGGAGTTAAACCACAACACAATAAAATAATTGCCTTTGAGTTCAAGGAAAATAATTTTATATCATTTTTAGTACATTTCATTGATAAAGAAAATCTCTCTTCAATGACATCTAAAAATGTCAAAATCTATGGATTTGAGATAGACTAACATTTTTGCTTTCCAAGCTCTAAAAATCATTCCATCAAAGAATGGAGGAATTAAAGCGGATTGGTCTGTCTAAAAAACCATTGGATTGTCACAGATCTTTTCTCTTGTAGATTTTTTAATTTAAAAATCTCTTTAAGAGCCTAAGCTCTGATACCAAATGAAATCCAAGTGTGACAACCCAAGAGGGGGGGTGAATTAGTCAATTAAAATTTTTAGGCTTGATTAGGTGGAAGATTAAAAATTAATCCACTTAATTAAACACTAATTAGTCTAACCCTTGTTCAAAAAGGCATGTTAGTGAAATCTAGGGTTTGGACAAACTAATCTAGCACATTTACTAACCCTTGTTCAATTAAGCATATAAACAAGTTAGGGTTAGGGTTTACCAATCACCACACGTGCAAGGGAAGAAGAAGAGTCATCCACAAGGAACACAAGATTTTTATAGTGGTTCGGTCTATCACAAGACCTACTCCACTCTTCCAAGTTTAGCTCCTTCGGTACTCCACTAAAAATGAGATTTCAAGCCTAATCTCAAAACTTTACAACCACCTTCTCCATCTCCAAAGGGGACAAACCCTTTCTGCATGAAGCCTTATGAGGGGACACACCCTCTTATAATGATTCACCTTTCTTATCGAGCCGAATCAAAGACCCTCTTCTAGCTTCACTTTTCTTACCGGGCCGAATCGAAGACCCTCTTTGAAGAATACAATAAAAAGAAAAACTCTCAATACCTCTTGATAGGCGGATTACAACTTTGATAGCTCACAATCACTCCAAAAAAATATACAAATGTAAAGCCAAGAGTTCTTCTTTATAAGATGTGAAAATACAAGCTCAAAGAGGTTTAGCTTTTGATAGAAAAGTTTAAGCTAAAAAAGATAGGATTTGATCTTTCAAAAAATGGTTCAAAAGCCTGTTTAGATAGGTTTTAATGATGTATATATAGCTAATTTGAAAATATGACCGTTTGAGGGTAAAACTTTAAAAACCAGGGTTGAAAAAGTCAACATGCGCAAGCCCCAACGACTAGTTTGCCTGACCGTCGCGGTCGACCGAGCCACCGCGGTCGCCCGCCCTTATCGGGTGCACTTTTATATTTTCAAATTTCTTACCGTCGCGGTCAACCGACCCCATGGCAGTCGCCCGGCGAGGGCTACCTGTCTGTTCAACATTTAAACGCAAAAACCTATCGCGGTCGACCGGCCCTTGGCGGTCGCCCACCCAAACCCATGACGAATTATTCCTGGCGTTCCAGGAACACCTCCTCGTTCGCCCGGATCACCCCGGTCGACCGGCCCGCTAATATCCGGCAAATGTTGGATTTCCAGCTACGTTGCCGCGGTCGCCCGGGACACACCGGTGACTGGCCCTGTATAAAGTTCCATTTTTACTTTAAAAGTTCAGGGGCGTTTGGGCCATGGTCTTTGGGCTTAAGTCCTAGATTTTCAAACACATTTTTGGGTGTGTGTATTGTTTTCAAAGATATAAAAACTTAAATATGAAAATCATTTGAAAACCTATTGAAAGTGTATTCTACATAAAATCAAGAGGACTCTAAATACATTCTAAAAATGAATATCATTGAGTCTTCTTGGAATGTATCGGCTCCTTTGCACTTTCTTGGACTTCTTCAGCTTGTGAGTGAACTTCTTTAACCGATTTGGCTCTTGTGACTTCTCCCCCAATCTTCAATGCAAGTTGAAAGGTACATGAGGTGTCACCATGGCATGTTCAACTCCAAGCTTCTTCTTGATACTTGATAGGTGTAAGCCAAATGGTACCCACCTTGGCAATATTCTATGTTTTGATGATTGCAAACACAAGTTTTGTGTTGTATTTCTAATGTGATTGATCTTGAAGGCATGTGTTGGAGATTCAAGTAATCACAGATAAAAGTCAAGGACATTGCATGGATCGTGGCATGAATCAAATGGAGAAGATCATTTGAAGTCAAAAGAAGATTAGGGCTTGGAGCATTTAATGAAGACCTTGTGAAGCCAAAAGAATGGAAGAGATGATTCATGTTGACTTGAAGCCTTGAAGTTCAAGAGAAGATTAAAGTGCTTCTCAAGTCTTTTAGAATGTATTCTCCTCTCCTTTGCTTTTAGAGATATCAAAGGCACTTAACCATGTTTTAAAACTAACTTGAAAATATATTTGAAAACATAGGACTTAAGCCCAAAGCCCCTAAACTTTATATGTTAAAATAGAATTTAACACAGGGCCGATCGACCGGGGTTCTCCGGGCGACCGCGGCAAGGCAGCTCAAAATCCAGCACTTGTCGAAAAATAACGGGCCGGTCGGCCGGGAATTTCCAGGCCACCGCGGAGGTGTTTATGGAAATCCATCCAGAAATGCTTCAGCATCGTCTGGCCGGTCGACCTCCATAGGTCCGGTCAACCGCGAAAAGGTTTTTTGAGCTTAATTTTTTTAATCAAACTGGTAGTCCTCGCCGGGCGACCGCCATTGGTGGTCGACCGCGACGGTTTGAAAATTGAAATTAAAAAGGTTTGCCCGATAGAGGCAGGCGACCGTTGTGGCCAATTCGACCGCGCCGGTCTGGCAAAAGAGCCGTTGGGGACTGCGAGGCTTGACTTTTTCAACCCAGATTATTACAGTTTTACCCCCAAACGGTCATATTTTCAAATGGGCTATATATACACTATCCAAACCTTTCTAAAACATCTCTTTGCATTATTTTGAAGATACAAAAGAGAAAATCAAACTTATTTGAGTGCCTCTCTCATCTCTAAACAAGGAAGTGGATTAGGCTTATATTTATGCATCTTTTATCCATCCTTTGTAACCCTCTTGAAGGAATTTTAGTTTTCTTTCTTTTCAAGATCATTGTATATTTGGCGAGTGCGAAGGGACGCGTAGCCATCCCAAGAGCGAGTGTTGGAGACGCAGAGCTTTCTCCGGTTCGTGGCGAGTTTTACGAGGCATAGCCAAACCAAGTTATAATTGGGTTGATTCCCTGCCATTAAGGGAATCCATAGTGAAGACATCAACGGATTGTGTTGGTGGAGTGGAGTAGGTCCAAGGTTGGCACCGAACCACTTAAAAATCACGGTGCACTCTCTCTTTACCCTTGCTCTTTATTTTGTGGTGTGCATTTTGATTTTTACTTCTTGTGTGCTTAAGGTTTTCATTTGCCTTTGTTTTTTGCTTCCGCATTGATTTTTGGCAAAAGTTTTTAAAACCCAATTCACCCCCCCTTTTGGGTTGCCATCACACCTGGGATTTCAATAGGGAACTTGTGGGATCTTGAACTTGAGCTTCTTAACTTTGAACATCCTCCAAATGGTGATGTCTTCACTGTGAGTGCAAGCGCTTGATCATCATGTCTGCGAATCCACAAGTCATGTGTTGAGATGAGTTGTGTAATGGCGATTATGATATGAAATTCCTGTATATAACACAACATCTTAAAGCAACACATTAGTCCATAAATGCTAATCAATTTAGTTTGCTACATCAAAACAATAAGGTAAGGTGAATGTTTGGACCCATGGAAACCCTTGGGCTTACAGCTTCGGATCTTTATCCCAAGTCTAGTCAAACCTTCAAAAACAAATCATTTAAATCTTTTAAAAGCACAAAAATCTTCTAAACAAAACAAATTTCACGTTTTTTGAAAAGATCTTCCTCTAGAGTTAGGATTTTGTCCTAGATGTGTTGAGTGTTTTGGATGTTTTGTATTTGTGTTAGAGTTAGGAGTCTGTCCTAGCTAGGAGTTTGTCTTCACCTCTGTTCGGTCAGTCGCCGATCTACATCGCCGACTGATGACTAGAATAGGATGCGTTAGTGATCCCATTATTTTTGTTAGGACACACAGTCTAGTTGCACATAGGATATAGGGCACACCTGCGTTAGTTTAGGGCTAAAAGCTTGCATTTAGTTAGGACATATAGGATGTCTTAAAATCTACAATCCATTTGAACTTAAGTAATCGCACAAGAAACTTTAATAGCTAGTTAAGTCTAGTTGATCGAGTCTAGGATAGCGGTTCTAGATGTGTTAGGCATCAAAGTTTAGAATTGGCGCGCAAGAACTATGTGGCCTTGATTCCTGTAGAGGCGGGGATACGTAAGCGGCTTGGATGGATGTAAGGCCGTCTAAGATTCGGGCGAAAACACTTAGAGTTTTAGGGTTTGTTGTTAGCATTTTGGAATTTGAGTCTGTTATTCTGCATTGTTCCTTGCATAGGATCATGTTAATGTGTTTTCTTTCTTTGATTGGATTGTTTGCGATTTGCTACTCTCATGTTTTATTTATAGTTTCAACTTGACATGTTTAGTTGTAGCCATTTACTTCTTGTTCTTATAGTTATCTAACATGTTAGCTATAGTTCATTACTGCTTTTCTTATTACTTCTTTACATGTGTAGTTATAGCTCTTTATTGCTTATTCGTTATCATTCTCTAATCACATGCTTAGCTGTAGTTCTTATATTGCTTTCCTGCTTATTCTCGCCTATCATATCTGCTCATTATCATTGCCATTATCTGCTCATTGTCATTGCCATTATCTGCTTAGCTATATCTGTGCATGCGTTTGTTTACCGTTTTATTAGATGTGATGAGTTAGGAGTAAATGTGATGAGTTAGGACTTGTTTATTTTTTTTCTTTTGCCCATCTCAGGGTCATGCATGCTTATGTAGACATTTTCTTAGGGATGATTGTTCCCATTTCACATGATTTTCTCCCAAAACTCTTCAAAGTTAATTAAAAAATGGCATAAGAGACCGAGTGCGCTCGGGCGAGTTGGATGCCTAACACCTTCCCAACTTGTAATCAGGCATGGACCCTTTCTTCTCTGGTTATCCGTTGCAAGCAGAGCATTTGCTTTGGTTCCATGGCCTATCCATGGATGACGACTGTTTGTCATAGTTTTAGGTACATCTTGGTTTTGAGGCTTTTGTCTCTGGATCAAGAGGTATCTCTTATATCACCATAAGACGTTTTGTTTCGAGAGTTCCTTGGTAGAGCTTTCATTCATGTGGATATCCAAAGGACCGATGAAGGACTTGTTCCTCGCCACCTCCTCAGGATCGGGGTCCACAGGTTATGCGTTATGTGTTTAGGGTAGTGGGTTTTAGTTGTTGATGATTGTGGATCCCACTCGGAGGGTGGTCCACGAGGGTGTGTATTGCGATAGTGTCTTTGTTCATTGATTTTGAATATGATTGCTTTTCTCGTAAATTTGTGATGAAAATCCTAATTTATGAGAGAAGCCGTGACCAGAGTCGCCACCTAGATTAGGGATCTAGGACCCAGAATTAACTCTGTTAATTTTAGTCTACGATTTAAATCCTAGGTAAGTTACCTGGTTACGAGATCGGAAGGTATACCGCACGAAGTATACATCATCGATCTTGCGTGACGAAAGTTAGACTTCCACTTTTAAAAGCTTCAATTGTTTAGGTTTAACTGGGGGTGAATGTGAATTTTATTAACCTAAATGCATTCTTATTGTTTAGCCGTTCACAGTTTAGAGTCATGCGGGCCAGGAGTGGCTTTTTTTTTCCCTAAATGCCTAGTTAGGATGCCTAAGAGCCTAGGTGAGTGTTTTGAATGTATTATAAGAGGATAAGATTAAGTTTGAGTTGGATTATTTGATTTGGGAGTGGTGTGGCCTACACTGCATGAACCTAAGACTAATGCGGAGGCCCTATTTGCCCTATTTGCATTTTCAATGTGTTTGCTACTTTGGGAACCTAGAGTGCTTTCTAAGTTCTCCTATCCTGAGATTTTGAAACCTAAAGCTTTTAGAGATTAGGATTTTAGATTTAAAATTTATTTAAAACATTTTCAAATATTTTTGAAAATATTTTTAACAGATAGCTCTCATTTTTCTCATATCCGTAGAGTATAGGAACGTCAAAATCCGACGAGAAATGAGGGAGATATGAATTTTACAAGTTCAACACTGTTTGCTGGAAACCAGTCTCGGAACTCCGAGAATTATTCTCGGAGCTCCGAGCTCGGAACTCCGAGAAAATTCTCGGAGCTCCGAGAAATGCACCAGGTTCTTAAACTTAAATCTCTGTTTGGTTTCTCGGAACTCCGAGAAACCCTCGGAGCTCCGAGCTCGGAACTCCGAGAAAACTCTCGGAACTCCGAGAAGTGTATTTTCTCAAAAAATTATAGCCGTTGGAGGCCCAACGGCTAGTTGATTTTTTGACCCAGTTTTGACTGTTTTACCCCCCAAACGGTCACATGGAGTTGGGACTTTATATATACCCATTCAAGGGTTTAAAACACAACATGAACATGTTCCAACCTTAACAAACCCTAGAAACTTATTTGCAACCATTTTTGGGTTAATTTTTCTCACCAATCCATTGTGCCTTGATTTTGGGAAAATCATTTGAGATTGGTTTAGGCTTTCATTTGCAAATTATTTTTGAGAGAAAGTGTGTGAGCTACAACTTGTAATCAAGCCTAGTAAGAGGCTAATACTTCTTCTTCTTCTTTATTCGATCGGTGGCAAGGGCATCCGTGTTTAATTCCCTTGGGAGAAAGCGCTTAGAACTCGGCGAAGGAGAGTCATTGTAAAGGTGGAAGGGCATCCTTATCTAATTCCCTTGGAGTGTAAAAGCCTCGGAGCCGGGCGTCGTGGAGGTCTCAATAGTGGAAATCCTCAAGTGCGACCTTGAGTAGAGTGGAGTAGGCCGTTTGCCGAACCACTATAAATCTTTGTGTCACTTGTGTTGGTATTTCTCTATCTTTCTCTCCCTCTCACTTTCTTATTTATTTGTGCTTGTATTCTTACATATTTGGAATTAAGTGAGTAGTTAGCATTTTGGTTTTGATTGAATATTGGTACCTTGCTAACTAGGCTATAAATCACCTAATTAAGTTTCCTAATCAACAAGGGTTTTTGAACTTATATTAATTTGTAATATTGTTTAAGTTCAACTATTTCAAACTTAATTAAACAAGGGATAAGTCTTGGGTGAAATTTTAGTAAAAGTTTTTAAAAGGTAAAAGTTTTATAAACATCCTATTCACCCCCCCTCTAGGTTGCCAAACCAAGTCACTACTTGGATTTCAATTGGTATCAGAGCTTGGGCTCTTGATTAAGACCCTAACCGGTTAAGAGTTGAACGATCTAGTTTTTTTTTTGGCAACTTAAAAGATGGGATCTAGACTACCTATTTTGGATGGTTCGGATTATGGATCATGGTTGATCCATATGAAGACATACTTAAAAGGTCTAGATAAAGATATGGTAAAGATAATTGAAAATAGATTTATTTTAAATGCTAAATCTAAAGGATTAAATGAATATAATAAAAAATTATCTTTATTAAATACAAAAGCCCTAATTGCAACATGTTGTGCATTACCACCACACATTTATGAGAAGGTATCCTCATGTACTAATGCTAAAGAGATTTTAAACAAACTTGAAAAATCTTGTCAAAGTGAAATCCTATGCTTAAGTGGAATAATTGAGAAATCTAATGAAAATGCTTTGGAAAATATTGATTTCACATTTGAAGAACTACATTGTGCTTTTCAAGATTTGAATAAGAAACTTGAGGATCAACTAACTAAGAATTCAAACTTGAAAAATAATTTAGCTAGTATTCACAAGGAGTTTAGGTCACTAGAAATAGACCATGCACATCTTAGTGAAGAGAATGAAATGTTTGAAAATAATTTTATCGAACTAAGTGAAACCATTAAATCACTAAGAGAAGAAAATGAACTCCTTAAAGAAGAAGAAGATAAAATCAAGAATTCCTCATCTCTTGAAACAAATAACTTCAAAATGGAAATCAATGATTTGAAAATCAAGAATGAGAAACTTGAGTTGGAAAATTACAAACTACAAGAAAGTGTAAAACATAATTGCCATCATGACCATTCTTGTAGATCATCATGTTCATCCCGTCCATCTACCTACTCATATATGTCTTGTGATTTTTGTGGTAGATTTGGACATTACAAATCTAAATGTATGTTTAGATTTGTAAAAAGCAGTAAGTTTGTTTGGGTTAAAAAGGACTTATCACCTAGAGCAAACTTGCTTGGAACCAAGATGGTTTGGGTTCCAAAATCCCCTACTTGAATCACATCATATGATTAGTAGATTTAGGGGTAATGAGCTTAAAATGAAATATCTTTTGATAGATTTGTTTGTGTAGATACCATGTACTTATTCTTGTTTGATTCTCATGTATCTATACGTTCTACTCTAAGTGCACACACTATGATTTAGATCTTATTGCACTTAGTATTCATCCACATTCATGCCACTATAGAATTTAATGTGAAAACCATAATTTGATCCTAATAGAATATACAACCACATCACTTGCCCATGTGTTCAAATTAAATCTACAAGTATATCCTTAGCATTTGAACCCATATTGGTAGTTGCTAGTAATTACATTAAATGATCACATCTTTCTAGCAAAACCAAAGGAAACCCATAGGTTTAAGACTTGAACCTAAATGGTTTTAAAATCCTTGGTCTCTTCCCAAAATTCATAAAAGGATATAATTTGTAAGGAAGTTGAAAATATGCCTAGATTCAATGTATCACTTGAAATGAAAATATCATAGGAATCTAGAATCTTATTTGGGCATTTACTCACTTGAGTAAAATTAAAATTCACTATGGTGATTGTGTACACTAGATTATGATGGGAACGTATATCTCCCACACATCTTGGTTTTCAATGGGCTTATGCACTATGTGCTTAATGCCTTATCTTTACATTTGTGGTATGTGAATGTAGGAAGAAGATGTTTGGACCATGTACCTTATGTATCATGATCATTGTGTCCAAACATGGTAGACTATCCATGGAAGCTTTGATATAGATCATATCTTCCTCATGATTACCCATAGTGGTATACTCTCACTCATGAGCCATGGATGTCTCTCTTAGACATGGTTCTTTAATGTCCATTCTTCTATGTCTAAGTTCTATAGAATCAAGTCAAATTGGAATTCTTATATATATATATTCTATAGATATCACCCCTTGGTTGATTATATCTACATGTATGAGATGTCAAACTTTAACTTAAAAGTCACTCAATTGGTGCCCTTAGCCTTCTTAGATTCTAAGAGGGAGATGGTACACTCACCGTAATTAAAATATTTAACAAATTGGCATTGTGCCTACCTCTCAAACATGAATAGGTATACATTTACATGTGATCTCCCTGGCTAGTTATATATGTTGCATACTTAGGGAAGTAAAACTTAAATTTGAAAAATATTATATCACATTTAGGGGGAGCATGAGCCAAAGATTGAACATCTTTTGTGCTATGCTTGTTTATCATGATGAGCTAGACTATGACTATCATTTTATCATGATAAACCGACACTTGGAGAGTAAAGTGTCTTCGTAGCCCAATGGTTGATCTAAAATCATTCATTTGAAGATCCTTAGAGTCTATGTTAGGACTACCCTTTGGATTCATGCATTGCATGACTCTCTTTCAAAGGGGGAGCTTAAAGGTCAAGATTTATCCTTAGTGGCTTATCATATGATACTCAATGTATATATCATTTGGATTATGATAAGTACACCCATTAGGAGCCATGATTGCTCCATATGTGGTTAGTTCGGGCTTGTCTTATGCTCCTAAATTGGTATCATCTAGCATGTGACTGTTTTAAGACAAAAAGCCCATAGCCTAGGACTTAAAGTCATATCTTTTAGGCTTTTAGACTTATCTTGGATGATCTAGATTGGTATCATCTATTCCAAGAATAAGTTTTGATGGCCAAGCATTCAATTGTCATATCTTTGGCCTATTGTGTAATGTCATACCTTGTTTTTATATAAGGCAAATGACAAATACAAAGGGGAGAGATTACCTTTGCTATATTCATGTTTAAAATGACTATAATGACTTGCTTATATAGTTCATTTTTTCATTCCCCACCTATATGTGCTTATATGTTCATACTTTAACAAAAAAAAAAAAAAAAACAAAAAAAAAAGGCTTAAATGTTCATCTTTTTGAATTTTGTGCTCAATCTTGAATATCTTTCTTGTTTCCCATTCATAGGAGAAAATTATACTTTGTAATCTTAATCTCTATGAATTTGATTGCTTATCATGTGTACTTTCACTTGAAAATTTGTATTTTCATGATAAGTTTCACTGTCATGCCATATATCCTAATAGTTAGCCATATTAGGATCAAATGTCCATTTCTATGCATGACAATTTAAGAATATATTTTTAACTTGAAATATATATATTCTTGCTTATCATGATGAGTCTATACTTACACATCACCTCATGATAAGATTCTAATAGGAATTTTAAAAACAAAAGGGGGCTTATCATGCTAAGTCTAAGACTTGCTTAATTTCTTTCATGATAAGTAAAATATAAGCTTTAACTTGCTAATCTATTACTATATTATGGGTCATAGGGTAGATTTATATTGGAATTATATATATACTAAGATATACCCTAAAAAGTTGTGCTAAATTTGGAATGTCTCTTTGTTTTTCCAACATAGGCTTGATTTGTTTTGTGTCATTCCTTTCCTATGTTGATTATCTCTTATCATGCCATATATACATTAATTTAATTGGTAAATCATGACAAGAAACTAGGGGGAGCATCATATTCTCATTGTATATCTTGATGCTTTATGTATTGTGCTTAAGTGCTTAATTCTTCCTTTTTGCTTATGCCAAAAGGGGGAGAATTTGTATAATTGATTAGATCCATTATCATATGCATTCTTGTATTATACTTTGTTGAATATATCTCATGCATATGTTGAGGGGGAGTAGTCATGATTAAATTGTCCATCTAATCCTCATAAGAGGTTCCTCCCACCTATCTAATCAATTTGGTTTGTCATCATCAAAAAGGGGGAGATTGTAAGCCCAAGGGTTCCTCAAGGGTTCCCCATGGGTTCATTCAATGACCTTGTTTTGATGATTAACAAACACAAATTGATTAGTCGTTTATGGACTGATCAGTTGCCTTGAGTGTTGTGTCTTAGACAGGAACTTGACATGTCATATCGCCATTACACAATGCAACACAACACATGCTTGAGGATCAACATGCAAAGGAGCTTGAACACATTGGTGGCATCATCCTTGGAAGATGTTAAAGCAAGGAGCTCAAGTGAAGATCCCACAAGCAATCCAAGAACCACATTGAAGATCAAATGAAGATTGGCTCAAGAGTTCATTCAAGAGAGTGTTCAAAAGGGTAGTATGTATCACCTTTCTCTCTTGTGTTTTCTCTTGATCAAGGCACATCTTAAAACCCCTAAAATATGTTTTTCAAAGAGACTAACACACCCTTTAAGGACTTAAATGGATAAGTGAATGGCCATGGTGGTGTACCAACATGTTGGGACCCATATGGCATTCAACACAAGAATGAACAAAACAGAGTTCCGAAGCAACAACCTGGACCAGCAACTAAATCCTATCAAAACTTATTTAAAACATTTTCAAATATTTTTGAAAATATTTTTAACAGATAGCTCTCATTTTTCTCATATCCGTAGAGTATAGGAACGTCAAAATCCGACGAGAAATGAGGGAGATATGAATTTTACAAGTTCAACACTGTTTGCTGGAAACCAGTCTCGGAACTCCGAGAATTATTCTCGGAGCTCCGAGCTCGGAACTCCGAGAAAATTCTCGGAGCTCCGAGAAATGCACCAGGTTCTTAAACTTAAATCTCTGTTTGGTTTCTCGGAACTCCGAGAAACCCTCGGAGCTCCGAGCTCGGAACTCCGAGAAGTGTATTTTCTCAAAAAATTATAGCCGTTGGAGGCCCAACGGCTAGTTGATTTTTTGACCCAGTTTTGACTGTTTTACCCCCCAAACGGTCACATGGAGTTGGGACTTTATATATACCTATTCAAGGGTTTAAAACACAACATGAACATGTTCCAACCTTAACAAACCCTAGAAACTTATTTGCAACCATTTTTGGGTTAATTTTTCTCACCAATCCATTGTGCCTTGATTTTGGGAAAATCATTTGAGATTGGTTTAGGCTTTCATTTGCAAATTATTTTTGAGGGTTTGTTAAGGTTGGAACATGTTCATGTTGTGTTTTAAACCCTTGAATGGGTATATATAAAGTCCCAACTCCATGTGACCGTTTGGGGGGTAAAACAGTCAAAACTGGGTCAAAAAATCAACTAGCCGTTGGGCCTCCAACGGCTATAATTTTTTGAGAAAATACACTTCTCGGAGTTCCGAGAGTTTTCTCGGAGTTCCGAGCTCGGAGCTCCGAGGGTTTCTCGGAGTTCCGAGAAACCAAACAGAGATTTAAGTTTAAGAACCTGGTGCATTTCTCGGAGCTCCGAGAATTTTCTCGGAGTTCCGAGCTCGGAGCTCCGAGAATAATTCTCGGAGTTCCGAGACTGGTTTCCAGCAAACAGTGTTGAACTTGTAAAATTCATATCTCCCTCATTTCTCGTCGGATTTTGACGTTCCTATACTCTACGGATATGAGAAAAATGAGAGCTATCTGTTAAAAATATTTTCAAAAATATTTGAAAATGTTTTAAATAAGTTTTGATAGGATTTAGTTGCTGGTCCAGGTTGTTGCTTCGGAACTCTGTTTTGTTCATTCTTGTGTTGAATGCCATATGGGTCCCAACATGTTGGTACACCACCATGGCCATTCACTTATCCATTTAAGTCCTTAAAGGGTGTGTTAGTCTCTTTGAAAAATATATTTTAGGGGTTTTAAGATGTGCCTTGATCAAGAGAAAACACAAGAGAGAAAGGTGATACATACTACCCTTTTGAACACTCTCTTGAATGAACTCTTGAGCCAATCTTCATTTGATCTTCAATGTGGTTCTTGGATTGCTTGTGGGATCTTCACTTGAGCTCCTTGCTTTAACATCTTCCAAGGATGATGCCACCAATGTGTTCAAGCTCCTTTGCATGTTGATCCTCAAGCATGTGTTGTGTTGCATTGTGTAATGGCGATATGACATGTCAAGTTCCTGTCTAAGACACAACACTCAAGGCAACTGATCAGTCCATAAACGACTAATCAATTTGTGTTTGTTAATCATCAAAACAAGGTCATTGAATGAACCCATGGGGAACCCTTGGGGAACCCTTGGGCTTACATTATTTGATTTGGGAGTGGTGTGGCCTACACTGCATGAACCTAAGACTAATGCGGAGGCCCTATTTGCCCTATTTGCATTTTCAATGTGTTTGCTACTTTGGGAACCTAGAGTGCTTTCTAAGTTCTCCTATCCTGAGATTTTGAAACCTAAAGCTTTTAGAGATTAGGATTTCCCTTTCAAATTTCCATTGTTGCATTCCAAGTTCATCAAACATCACTAAACAAGCAAATTATAAGTAAGCAATGACCTAAACAAAAGGGACAAAGCAAACAATCATGCAATGCAAAAACTAAACATGTAAACTGGCAATTTGTAAGACGAATGGTGAAAAGATTAGAAGAATGGGGGGAATGGGGAAGATGGGAGAGTGTGAGGGAAAGGGAAAGATGGGGAGGATATGGCTGCACTTGGTGGTGCCAAGTTGCCTACCTACCCCAGTGGTGGGGATCAAGCCGTCGTAGTTCCAAATAGGGAATGTGGGGTTATGGATGTCTTTTGGATGCAGGGAAAGAGTTTCGGATTGCTGTTTGGTTGTAGGGAATGGCTTCCGAGTATTGTTTGGGTTGCTGAAAATAGTTCCTGAGTGTTGTTTGGATTAATTATTGATAGATGGGTGAGTATAAGCTATGGGGATGGGCATGTGGTCAATGAATCTGACTAAAGTGTGATGATGGGTCATGGGTAGGTGAGGGTGAACCGATTGGGTCAAGTAGAGTGACTTCGGTTGGGTGGGGCTGAACCGATGTGAGGTATGGGTTGAACCGGGTCCGGGTAGGACCCTGTTAGGTGTGGCTTGGATTAAGGTCAAGTTAAGTAGGGACAGGTCAGATTGGGTTTGGATTGGATGTATGCAGATTGGACCGGGTGGGTCCACTTGTATAGGAATGGCTCGGCATACAAATTTAGAATTAGATGACTTGCATGCATGCACAACATACATGATTCACATGTTTTGAGAATTTATTTTCTCTCATGTATGTACAGTGCACAAAATTCACTTGGTAGTTGGATAATTTGCAATGCGTAACATACATGATTCACATGATTTGAGAATCTACTCTTATTCATGTACAGTGCATGGGTTTGGGTTGGGCTGAGTTGGTGCGAGTTGGAGGGTACCAAAGGGAGCAGCAGGGTGGTGCAACCCGAGTTGGGTTGGGTTGGGTCGGGTTGGTTGAGACGGGTTGGGTTAAGCCGAGTTGGTTGGAAGCGAGTCACATTGAATTGGGTTGAATCGGGCTTGACTCGGGTTGAGTCAGGTAGGGTCGGGTTGGACGCGAGTTGGTTCGGGTTTGAGTTGTGTTGGCTTCGGGTTAGACCGGGTCAAGTAACGTTGGGTTAGACCGGGTTGAGTCAAGGGTTTCGGCTCGGGGTCGGGTTAGGGTGTGGCTTTAGGGCACGGCTTAGGGGCGCAGATTGGGGTGCGGCTTTAGGGTGCGGCTTAGGGCGCAACTTTAGGGCGCGGATTGGGGTGCGGCCTAGGGGCACGGATTGCGGTGCAGCTTTAGGGTGCGGCTTAGGGTACTGGTTTTAGGGTGCGGCTTAGGGGCGCGGATTGGGGGTGCGGCTTTAGGGCGCGGGTTAGGGTGCGAGCTAGGGGCGTGGGTTAGGTTGGGTTGGGCAGTTGCATGAGTTGCGGGGCCTATTGAGTATAATGGTATGGGGATGGTGTATGTATGGTGGATATATGGTGAGGGTAAGTAGGTGTAGGGGTGTGGGATGTGAATGTTTTAATGTGGTATGGGTTATCTACTATAGAATTAAGTGGGTAGGGTCGGTTGTAAGTTGGGTCGAGTCATGGAATGGGTTGAGTTGGTGGGTCGGGTTACGTGTGGGCTGAGTCGAGTTGACTCAGGTTGGGGTGGGTTGAGTTGGGTTGGACCGAATGGGTCCGGTTTGAGTTAGATAGGTTGGGTTAGATCCATCTTAGACCCAGGTTAACTCGGTGATCCTAGGTGTTGTAGGGGTTGGGTCAAATCAGTTGGATTGGGTGAGTTGGGAGTGAGTCAGGGGTAATTGGGCTGAGTTGGATGCGTATAGGGTAGTTAAATGGGGCTGGGTAGGGGCGGTTGGGTTGAGTGCAGGGTTTAATGGCGTGGGTTCAGGGGTGAGAAAGGGGGAATCGGGTGCATTGGGTCTGGCCAGGGGTGGGTTAGTTGCTTGGGGTTTTGACATCCTTATCGTAAGGGTTTTGCTAATGTCCATCACAGCAAGCATATTTCTAGAGGGTCTGTTGCAAGTAATAGCAGCCACTAAAGCCTACCTTTCATCAGATTTTGTCTTCATTACGAGATGGCTGCTCACACATGACACAATCATCTGTGAAATGCCTTATTTGACGGATGCTAGCAAACCCTTTGTTATTAAAGAGGAATCATCAACGGATGATGGTGTTAATGTCAGTTGCTACCCCCTTTTTTTTTTTTTTTTAAGGGATTTGCTAAGACTCATCACAAAAAGGCATTTCATGGAACATTTGCTTCAAGAGAGAGCAGCCACATGGGCTGACGTTTCAACATATTTTGTCATTATTCACAAGATGGTTACACTCCCATGCAACGGACCAACTGTAAAATACCTTATGTGATAGACCCTGACAAGGTTGCGGGTTCGGGTTAAATGGCAGTAAAATGGTCTAGCAATTTAGGTTGGGTTCATTCGGTTGATCATAGGTTTTGGCTTACCTCTCTGTTGTTTGGTGTCGATCCTCGCTTCAAGTGATGATCCCATGCGGCTTGATCTTTCGGCAAAATTGGTGACGGGAATGATTGGCCAAGTAGGGGAGAGAGGGCTGAAAAATAATGTAATGTCCAGAATGAAAGGGGGGAGGGGGTATTTATAGGTGAGGGATGGGCTAAGATGCCATCTTTAGGGCCAAGAGGTGTAGGGTAGAGATTGAGTGAGGGAAAAAGGAAGGGAAAAGAATGGCCAAGATCGAATCCTTCTAGAATATTCTCTCCCTTTTTTAGCAGTTTCTCATTTGGACATGGCCATGTAAAAAAAATGACAAACATTTGTGCGGCCAGGATCTAGCACTAAAGATTCTGAATCAATTCAAGGTTCAGGATGATGCCATTTATCCTTGGAATCTTTGTGGATTTGGAAGCAAATTTCAAGACAAGAGAAACGTCCAAATTGGTTGCCTTTGTTAAGAATGGCAACAACTTGGATGGCTTAGATTGCCTGTAATCTTTAGGAGATCGAAAGAATGGACGAGATGAGATTTCCAAATATCCCGGAATCTTCAAAAAAAAATTTCCAAATATTTAGCATACAAAAATCGCTCACCCCATGTATTTACACTTTTTTCCAAGTGGGAAAAACATGTGGAAGAGGAGAGAGAATGTGGGGGGAAAGAGTAACCTTGCGGAAACACGAAAACGTCGTTTCTGGGAGATTTTGGCATCCTATTTCTATAATTCTTTCGCCGTTGGAATCGTTGCTTTTTCCTCTTTCATTTAAGTCCAATATTTCCATAGAAATACAGATTTTGAAATTTTCGACCAGTAAGGGCCCCCGATTTCCGTCTGTAGATCATTTTTTCAAAAATCAAGTAAATCGGCGATCCAAACGAACCAACCGATTCGATCAACTTTGGGTCAACAATTAAAACCATTAAACCATGATATTTACAATAATTGAGATATTAAAAAGTTCTGTTATCAATTATTTAATAGAACGATTTCGATGGATTTCATTCATCCTGCCTTGATCCGTGACTTTTCACTAGTTTTTGGCTCAGTTAAGTAACCCAATGTTTAACTCGGATTTCAGATTAATGTTGATTGATATTATTTGACTAAATGATCACAAATTCTTGGTAAAGAAATAAACTCAGGTCAAGATCTGCCCTCGATCTAACGATTTACGGAAATCAGGTCTCGGAATGGAATCAGAGCCCGGGTTGTGAAGTGACCCTAGCTTCTTTTGTCCTAATTGATGATCCGTATAGTCAGATCAAGATATTAATGACCTAAAACATATAAATCCATGATAGAGGGACTCTCACATGGATTTAACAGACTAAAGTCACAAATCAGGGTATTTTTTCAATTTTTCGGATCTAATCATCTTACTAGGTACATCTCTTTATCATTTTGGTTTTCAGGGAATGTGAGGATGCATATTTTACCAGTGAAATTCCACGGATCAATATATTAGGTATTGTTGGTTAAAGTGTAGCAAAATGAGGGTGTCTACAAGGATATGTCTTGTAAGTGGGGAAATTGATGGTTGAAGTGTAGCTACCTTGTCATTGTATTTAAATGGTTTTATTAAAATGGAAAGGAAGAGAAAATATTACAGCAACAAAGGAAACTTTGCTTTAGGAGAGTCGTGGTTCTTCTTGAATTGACCCTTAGGAGGTCCGGTTGCCTCAAATCAACCTCTTTCCTCATCTTTTCTATCTTTTCATTGTTTATTTATGTTACGGCCAATTAGGTTTGCAACAGATGACCAGTTTCATAGGTTATTCCCCTGAGCTTAGCTGACACAGCATATTGGATTGGTATGCCTCGCACCCTACTTCATCCATAGGGATTAGATTTACTTCCCACACCCCTTCATCCATAAGGATCATTCACCTCTTTGATTGACTTGGCTGAAAATTTATCTGAAGGTTTCTCTTTAACCCTCTTATGGTATAGGGAAGCCAAATGTCTCTCAACTGCAAGCTGCAACTCAAAAACCCGACGAATCATTTATTGAGTTCATGTTTCATTGTTGAAATTTAAAAACAAAACCCCGAGTTCTTATCAAGTGTTTAGTGATTTAGTTGAGTTAGCCTAACTCCCTATCGATTTGATTCGAAGTTTTTCAGTTTTAATACTACAGATTGAATCTATCACCATAACTTTGCAACAATTGGGTTGAGGGACTGAAAACGATGCAAGTCATTGATTGTTTTTTTAGCCCGAAAAGAATGCGGCCCATGGGCAGACCACAAATTTTATATAAGGCTCTGTTCACTTGTTTTCTAACTGCAGGAAAATAAAAAAAAGGAAAAGAATCTGACATGGAAAACTTGAAAAGAAAGGAAAAGAAACTGTGAGAAAATTCCGTTGTTCACTTGGCCGAGAAAGGAAAAGAAAGTACGCAGGCAAAGTGGTTTTCTCAAGAAAGTGATTTTCTCATCTTTTTTGTGAGAAAATTTAGAGGGAAAGTGCAAGAAAGTTGGTTTTCCACATCATTATTTATATTTTCCACCTGTGTAATTCCGCTTTCCAGAGAAACGAGTGAACAACGGAAAATGTCAAGTCATGTCCAATCACGGCAATATTTGGCTTACTTTCTTCTCCTTCCCTTTCTCAAGAAGGCAAGTGAACAGAGCCTAAAAGATAAAGCAAAATGAGTTTTTATATGGTGTAAGCCCTTATAGTCGCATAATTTTCAAAAAGTACTGTAGGGACAACATTGTAGGATGATCCAAACCTTCCGTCAGATGGAAAACAACGTTGTTCCCCGAAAATCATTTCCATAGGATGATCCCAACCCTCAGATCTATAGAGGAACATCATATTATGGAAACCTTTATAGATCGAAGGGCTAGGATCATCCTATGGAAATGATTTTCGGGGAACAACCAATTTACGCTATGTTCCATCTTGTGGACGGTTTGGATCATCCTATGATGTTCGTACTGTGCTCCTTGAAAAATACAGGACTATAAGGGCTTGCACCATATAAAATCTCAAGCAAAATTACATAGAAGAAGGCAAAACGCCAGCCATAAGGGCCAAAAGGAGGTGAAACCCTAAAAAGCAACAACAAAAGGTGTTAAAGTATAACATATTAAATAAGCTGTCTCCAACAGCATGAGCTTTTATAGTAATTAGTTGTTTCACATGGTAACAGAGCAAAGTTCCTGAATTTAAAACTCCTTATATTAAAAATCCACATGCAATGGCCAACTTAAAAGGGGCCACATGTGCCATGTGTAGGCTAACCCAAAAAAGAGGGGCCACACGTGAGGGGAGTCTTAACAGTATAAAAGATTGAATAATTAACCCCATCTCCAACAGAATAAGATTTTGGAGTAATTGGTTGTTTGACAAAAGGAAGAGGAACCGAAAGTCATTTATTCTTTTGAAAACAATGCAAGTCTTGAAAAGATTAATCATCCTGTCATCCCCCATTACTTTATTGATACAAGCTTGATTGTCATGATGTGATAGGGTGTGCCCGTCTTCGAGAAATTAAAATTACAATTAATTAACTAAAACAACAATAATCTATTTCATCAAGCAAACGACAATGGTGAGAATAAGATGATATTCCATGAATCATCTTAATCCCTTTATGCTTTTTTCTTTTGACAACCCAATTTAAACTACAGTATGACAACATCTTCTTCTTGGAAAGAATAAATAACAAATGCATTTGTAGACTCCCTTGCGTTTAAGGGTATCAATTTTGGCTCAGGCTCGGAAGCTCGCTCGAGCTCGGCTTGAAAAAAGCTCGGCTTGAATCCTTAACGAGCCGAGCCGAGCTGGCTCGTTAAGCTTAACGAGCCGAGCCCGAGTTAGGCCAGGCTCGGCTCGGCTCGGCTCGTTAAGAATTTAATATATTTAAATATATATATTATATATTAATATATACATTAAAAGGGTTGTCTAGGGAGTGAAAGGGGGAGGCAAAATATGTCACTTCTTTTTTGGAACCCCATTTGTTACTTGGACCACCCCCTAGTGTAAAAAGAGTAGTAAAAAAACACTAGATAGGGCTGTCCAGGGATGATGAGGGGTATAAAATTAATATAATTCGAGCTCGATAAGGCTCGCGAGCCTGGCCGAGCCTGACCGAGCCGAGCCGAGCTTTTGAGCTTAACGAGCCGAGCCGAGCCTAGCCGGCTCGTTTACACCCCTACTTGCGTTTAAGACCAATACAATATTATTTAAATATGATATACTAATGATATAGTTGAATGTAGACAATTGATATAAAAATAATTCCTACCGTAGTGAGTGTCCATGTCATTAAATAAAGAAATGGGTGTGCGATTATAAAAAATACCCTGATGAAAAAGTGGTGTTTGATGGTCGTCGCTTCCTTCTGTCAAGTCATGTTTAGGCCACCCTCAATCACGGCCTCTTTCTGATTATCGTCATTGAGTTGACAGAATGTGGAGTTTTGGTTCTTTGCTTGAGGCTCTTTCTGTGATTATGTCCTTGTTAGGGGTTATTCTCTACCCAGTTTAAGATATTACTTACAATCTCAGCCCCTTAAAAATTTTAATCACCAAATGTCAGAATTGGGTATATTTTTCTATATCCACTGACATCTAAATCACATTTTGTGGTTACATGTATACATTAATGCAACATAATGTGGGTGATCTTACGGAAAGCGAGTGTCTATCGTTCAATTGATGAACGGGTCAATCAATCATAACTATTAGATAGGCCTTTTTCTTCGTCGGAGAAAGTTTGATATATGAGAAAAGTACGGAATGGGGCTCATGTTTAGAGAAATTACGGATTGGGGGCACCTTTTAAAACAATAACTAAATACGGGCTAATCTTCAAAATCGGGTTGGAAAAAGACCCCAATACCCTTCTGACACCATCAGAGGTCCTCATATGTTGGTCCTCATCATTCTCTTTTTCATTATTTTACTAGCTTCTTCGGAGGGAAACCCCCCTGTATTTAATAAATCTCACCCCATTTACGTTTGGCGCACTGCACGAGGTTTCGTTGGGTTCGTTTGAATGTATATTTGAACCGACAGAAGATTGGGTTCGTTTGGATCCTGGCCGTTGGAAATAAGTGCAGACGGAAGGATGCTTTACACTTCGTAAATAAACTTTTTCAAACGGTGGCGCCTTTGTTGATACCTCGTTTGGTTTGGAATCGAAATTTCCCTTTGAAGCCATAGTCCCTTGGGTTCGTTTAAATCTTGGTCGTCGCTAATATGCATAGATGGACGGATCAACGACACATGAACATCGACATGGAACGGTGGCATCCTTTACTAATACCACTATGTTGAACCTTGCCTAAAATTTCTGGTGCCGTTATGTCCCTGTGTCCCAACCCTTACATAGTGATGAACAAAACATTTTGGTGAGGTGTCCAGAGCCTTTATACCGGCTTATCTAATATTCACGCCGGCATAACTAATATTCACATCGGCGTAACTAATATTAACGCCGGCGTACCCATTATGTACGCTGGCCTACCTAAATTCATGCCGGCGTACCAAATATGATACGGTGGCGTACCCAGTCTTAAGGCCGCCTTACCAGTTGTTTTGGTGGCGTAGGTGAAATTTACCCAGTTAATCACTATCTTCTGATTTCTATCCGCCTTTATCCAGGTAATGAATCTGGTTTGGTTTTTTTACCCATTAAATTATCTAGAGAACCAATTTGGTACTTAGTGGAGTTTACCCAGTAAATTATGTTATGGTGAGAGAAATATACTTGATGTGTGATGTAAGCAAAACTTAATATCAAATGGATTTGGCCTTGACGACATGAACGGAAGAAGGAAGAATGGTATGATTAATCAATTATCTATAGAAAAATGGGTTTGGACAATCAGTCATCTACTACTACACATCTTCTAACAGTCAGCCTTCCAAACATTTGTAATGAACATCTCTACTCCCTGCATCTTATAATCCCCGCGGAATCTGCAGTACTGAAGAAGAGAAGCTACATGTGGCTGCATTCCCAATTCATCTCGAATGTTCTCTCCACGCGTAGGGGACGTATATCCTCCTGTCATAAGATACAACTGTAAGTACTCTGCTAATGAGTAACTTCTTTATATGCTTCTAAGAATTAGTACCTTTGTGAACTCGAATTGTTTGTAGTGGCATAGAGCTTTTATGAACTCGATGACGAACACCCCACAGTCGACCCTACCAATACAAATTGTAGCAGTTGATATTATGTAACCTGCACCTAGAAATAGATGAAGAGTAAATTGTCTTAACAGTGCAGGAGGAGTACTCACGCGTTTTCTTGTGTTGGTCTACTTGTTTCGACGGTATCTTCCCACGTATCCGCCACAGGTTGAAATCTTTTAGAGCCCACCTAAAGAAAGTAATCTACACGCTGAGATTATTGAAAATCTATCCAAACATACTTAACTATGGAATATCACTATGCAGGAAACCTACCATTCCCCTTGCAAGCTTCCTATTGTGAGCTCTTGTCAGTGAATCATACATTATATATTTTCCTTCGTTCATACTGACCATTAATAATATCCAGCGTTTCCCATCGCCTATTGGGGCCAGGATTCTGTCCACCCTATTCATATCGCTTCGGAAGGAATTGATGATGGTCGCATCTTCCTTACCATGCTTTACAAGCTCCTAAGAACCATGGCAATTGAAGGGCAACGCATAAGCATGGGATACAAACAGAGGCTATGGTAATGGTAAAGCATTCAGGTGCAGAACCTACTGTGACATAGGTAGCGAGGCATACGCATTGTTTGTCCGCTGCCTTGGACATGGAAAGATTGCCATACACATTTATGACCTTCAAGGGAATGAGATTTATAGTGGAACGCTAAATGAGATAAATTACTTGAAATATGCATTAGCTATATATATATATATATATATATATATATATATATATATATAGACTTGGGAACTTCCCGAGCTGTGGACTAGACCCTCCGGATGATACAGTGTCCTCATCTCCTCCTTTGAGCAGTGACTTCTACTGGTAATTTGTAGAGTATTACTGAAGAAAGAATCAAATTATTTAGTGTACACACTATGGAACAGAGTAAATGAATTATGTTATGGTTCTAATTTACATACTCGAAGTCGTTGCTGAAGTAATCGGAGGTAACTTTCTCCTGAGTGTGGGGATCGAGAGGTCATATGTCAATTTCTTCTCCGCCCACGATGTTCTGTATTGGATCGTAAATTTTGTACTGACATCCCCCTCTTCCGATGATTCCATTTGTAAGTGAACGGCCTCTTCCCCGTGTTCCAAAATTTTCATTTCCGGCTCAACCACAAGTTGGCCGCCCTCAGACAATTCCATCTACATCTCAACCGACTGTTGGCCATCTTCCCTTTCATCGAGAATGTAGTCTTCATTGCTTAAATATAGGACGACAGAATGAACAACATACATTATCTTTCATTTTATGCTTACCTACTCATCGGGAGTTGTAAGTAGATGGAGCTCACAATCATCTGGAATTATCTCCAATCGCACCTAATAGAGAGACAATTACTCAGAATTAAAAATTATGTAGCCCGCTTAAGGAAATAAGATAATAAATAACAGTGTTTGATTATTATACCTCGTCATCCTGTAGCCCTCTCACCATCTCCACTAGATTGGCTGCTTTGCGTTTAGATTTTGTCTCTTCTCATCTGAGGAATCTGGGATATTTGTTGTTAGCACTGGTATAGGTCGTGAGGTGCTCGTATAGTCAGACCTTTTAATAAGAAATAAACAAGTGAGAGAGAGGGTATAACAGTAGATATGCATTTTACCCCTATGGTTTCCACTCTTACCTGCATACAGTAGTTGCAGCCAGGGAGGTAAACCTCATTTTTGGATCCTCCACTGCACGAGATCCCCATGCATAGTTACCTAAAGTAGTCAAATCATTAACATATCTAACGAATTTGTGGTTTACAGCGTAGGCTATGTCGGGAAATAGGAACGATGAGAACAGATATAAAATTAATAACTTCGCTGCGGTTTCTGGCTCACGGTCTCTAGTATTCTTTATTGAGTTCAATATATCTACACTAGTTATGTGTTCAGTCTTACTAAAAAAATGGGTATGTAGTGGAGATTGCACGAGCTGGGTCTCTAAAGAAACTTCTTCTCCGACGTTACTCAACCCTAATATTACGCTAATATCTTCTGCGCTGAATGGAACATATCTCTCCCCTAATTTAAAGGCCGTAGTCTCTTTGTCCCACAAGGAAAGCATAGCAGCCATTACTCTCCTATGAAGAGTAGGAAATGTAAACATGTGTGCAAAGGGGTTTTTGTTAAGTGCAACCTGGGCCGGCGCTCCAAGGTTTGCCTCCACTACCCCATCTTGCAATTTATTGGTGGAGCATCGTGACTTTACGGACGGAGGATCTATTGATGCATCGACCTTAGTTGACCTTTTCCTCCTTCCCTCAGCAAATGACATTCTTCATTTCTTTGTCTAGAATACTTGAAAGAGACCATCCAATCCAAGTTGACATTAACCCGCAGACCAACCAAAGAACGAAAAGCAGGAAAGGAAAGCCTTACAAATTTGTAAACAATGTTGGAGCACCTGAAGAGGGAGTTCTCTCCGTCTCTACACATAGATCTCCAACAATGTCTGTGTATTAGGGTTTCTGGCTTCTTGCGGCTCGGAGGAGTATTAGGATTTGAATATGTAAAAGTCGAGTTCTAAACCCTTTATCGATGGTTCGAGTAGTTGATAACGGCGTCGGTAAACTGACAACTTCCAGCGGCGTACCGTTAAGAATTGAAAATTCTGCTGGCGTACCTTTTCTAACCGGCGGCATTAGGTTATATACGGTGGCGTTATTATTATCCGGTGGCGTACCTAATGTAGAAATTAGAAATGACAACTTCCGGCAGCATTATTTTTGCCGGCGGTGTACCTATTCAGTCAGTAGGGGAATTTTCATCTGATACACAAACGGTGGCGTACCAATTGTAGAACGGTGGCGTGTCTACTGTGACAGTGGCGTACCTGTTGAAACGGTGGTGCCCATTTCGTAAATTTGAAATTGTTGTCATTAGGGTTTGAATTGACAACGATGGTGTACCTAATGTAAGCTATCGTCCTTTAAGAGACGAACCCACTTTAGGGTTTTAAAGGTTCGTGGGTTCTATCTTCCAAACCGTATGAAGAGTGGAATTCGTACAGCCAATATTGCGTTCTTCAAGCTGTAAGATACTATTCCCTGATCTTTCATTGTTGGTAGGGTGAGCTGAGGACCATCTTGCTCGTAAAACCGAGTGAAGCTATGAAACGGAAACAGACAGACGATGCAGCCACCGGGGCAGGAGTACAGGTGGTTTGGTGCCTTTTCGTATATGGAATATATATCCCATGGAAACCTTACTAATCCACACATTCTTGGACCACTTTGATAATGCAGGGAAAAGGAAAAGTTAAGTACGTGATGACTAGATGCTCTCCAAGGAATTTTCTCTCGCATCTTAAGGGTCTACAATTAGAGCTTAGGGATGTTCACTATGATGCACTGTGTAGAACTCCATTTGGACATATATTCCATCTCGAAGGCCTTGTATTACATAAATTTATACTGACAATGCCGCTAGGTTTGTGGGATTGTCAGAGTAATTCGATTAGATTAGGTGGTCAGTTAATTCTGTTTCATGTATCGGATGTTGCATTAGTATTAGGCCTACATATCAGTGGCAAAAGAATACCGATGAGACGGAGCCGCAGTGCAAATGTGCCTTGGTGGATGTTTACCAAACCGTTTGTAAAAGCGGACAAAATATGTGAGAAAATCAAAAGTTTAGTAGGCAGCGATAAGGAGGACAATATTGAGTTGGTTGTTAAACTTTTGTTGTTGCTACTGTTCAGTACATTTATCTTTAATCAGACTGACCACAAGGTGGATGCGTTGTTTTTCCCTTTTATAGACAATCTTCAAAACATATCAAAATTTGCATGGGCATATGCTGTCTACGACTACCTTCTTCAATCTATAAATAAAAGTGCAACTGGCAAAGGTCATCTCGCCAGATGGTCGATTGTCCTTCAGGTAAGCCATTACATTATGGCGAATCGAACAGTACAATTGTACGATCTTACATGAAAACCTTAAAATGTATATGCGCATTACTTCAGGTTTGGTTGTTTGAGCATACTAATATGTGGCATTGCAATCACGCTGGAGTGACCCCACGAATATTTAAATGGAAAGGTACTGTACACGGCAGGAGGTCTGAGCATAAACGAATGTTTACATTGGTGAAGGAGATGCAGTAGGGTGACTCCCAGGTGAGGCATCACAATACTTAGTTAATTTAATGTGCATGTAATCTGCATGTTTTATTTCGTCTCAGCAATTGCTTGCAATCAATGTCTAGGCCATCAAGGTTCTAGCACCGACTCCGGATGAGGTTAGGTTTATGCCTCCCATGGACCCGGTAATGTATCATCGTCACCGATATTATATACATTTCATCCTTCGGTACATCGAGATTTGTAACACACATCCCTTGTTGTGACAGACCACGTACGAGTTCTTGAAGATAACCATGGCGAAGCGAATCAGTCGAACCCTATAACAAATGCTGACAATCTTATGACCCTTGCTTCCGTTGCACATGAAGGCGGCGATACTACGGATGAACTTAATGATAGTTTCGTCCAATAGAACCAGCGGCAGACAGTGTGTATGACCTTCACGAAGAGATGTTACATGAGAGGTTGCTAAGGAAAACTGTGGAGGTAGAGACTTTGGCGATGAAGGGAGAGCTACATGCAATCAAGTCAAAATATCAGGAATACGATCGGAAGCTAAGTGAGCTAGCCGGAGAAGTAAATGTGCTTAAGAAGGGGCAAGCCCAACTTAACCGTGTCGAAAGAGTACAAAGGGAAGCAGATGCTATTGATCAATCTGATAGAACAATAGTGGTTGAGCGTCTGCAGATCCATGAGTCCAGTCGAGACGAGAAGTTGGACGCCTTTTTCTCACTAGGAGAAGCGTAAGGATGAACTAAAAATCCCATGTCTTTTTCTATTTTATTGTTGTTAATCTTTGAATGAGATATTGGTAATGTATGTACTTCGATTGAGCTGCCTTCTTGACTTTTATAGGAAAACAATAGTAGATGTAGAAAATGATTTTCTAACGAAGAGCTATCTTATGACTCTATAAATTAGACGGGCTTGTTATAGATTCGGTGAGCATTATTCAACACCTTCCTTACAATGTGGTGCTTGATCCTTGACTTATGCTAACCGATTTTCTGTGTAGGTCATTGATGTTTATGGTGAGCACCTTGATCGAATGGATGAAAGCGAAGCACAGGATAAGAGTCGGTGCATTACCCTTCAGTGCCGCCTAGTGGTAGGTGAAAGCCACCATGGATTGCCTTCTAACTAGTTATATGATTATCCATTCCATGCTTATTATAATGACTACCTTGTAAATGCAGGCAAAGTTAAATCAAGCCAACCTCCCGACCATGCCATCTCTAGCACCATACTTCAGGGGCTTAGACCGCATTCCCATTAATGACATCAAACGAATACTTCTTCCGATAGGCGACGGAGTACATTGGGTTCTTCTTATGGTAGATATGGAATGCAATGCATTCGTAAAGTTCGACTTGTTAGGCTTAGAAGGCACCCAACCTGTGGAGAGTGTTGTAAGTGTTTCCTATGATTAATCATATGCTTATCATTTTAGTTGGAAAAAACCGTACTAACAGTATATATATAATCAATGTCGGCACAGCTAAATTTTTTTAAGGTATACTCGACAAACTGCGGAAAAAATCCCGCAGAATGGCCAATTATGATTGCAACAAACCAACCATTGTAGAGCAACCAGTGAGTGTATTTAAAAGGATTCTCTCTATGATATGATCTCCCCTACTGAAAATTATTTATGCGTACCACATCTTTGCGTGCAGATTTGATTTTGGGGTATTTGTGATGAAGTACATGGAGTGCCTACTGAACGACTGTGACTTTTCCCCCATGGCCGACGACATACCCGCTATAAGACGCACCCTATGCAATCAATTTTTGGCCGGGGTTTACGGAAAATGTAGGATATAGGATGATGAATCAAGGATGATTTATCTGTATGTATTCAACTTCCGCTAGAGATTTTCTCGCCTCCTATTGTAATTAAGAGAAACGGATCACCCAACATTGTTAATGTGCATGCTTATTTCTACCACTGATCATTCATCGTACATTGTCGAATGTAGTCAATATTTTGCTATTACATGAAGGGAGTTCACTAACCGGTACCAATTCTTAACCGAGCATGTGAAGAGTTAATATAATGAAAAGAAGAAAAAACAGAACAACCTTTGATTCAAATATGAGACTGGAATCCCTATTTTACCACCACCGTAATTAATTCAAATATTAAAATTATCAAGTCGCCGGCATTTTTTAATTTCTAACGTGGCGGGCCAAATGAAACGGCGCTCTGTTGAAAACACGGCGCTATTTAAAAGAGGCTGGTGCTATTTAAAGACGACGGAGTTATTTTGACAACGTCAATGTAATTTTGAAAATACCGGCATTATTTATAAAACGTCGGCGTTATTTATAAAACACCGCCGTCTTTTAAATAGCGCCGGTGTATTCCAACCGAGGATTACGACCCTAGACACCGCACGAATTTACCCACACACATTCTGATTTAATTCACCCACACATTCACTACAATACTAACACTTATGGAATTTGCCCACACATTTTCTATAATCCTAACACTCATGGAATAATTCACCAGACAGACATCTCTATCGTCATACCAACACACATGGAATAACAGTTCATATTTATATTCAAACAACACACATGAAATACCAACACACATGGAATAACAGTTCATATTTATATTCAAACAACACACATGAAATACCAACACACATGGAATAATTTACCAAAAAGTTCATATTTATATTCAAAATTCAAACAAACAAAAGTTCATATTTATAAAATGTTCATATACAATCTAAACCTCCTCCGCCTTGGGATGAACCTGGGAGCCATCCTCGAGGGTGGCGACCCTGGTCATCGGAGGAGGGGGAGGGGGGCAACGGCGAGGGGGAGGAGGGGGAGGGGGATTGGAACTGGATTCCTTGAGGAGAGGTTTCGACTGGCATGTCCTCTTCGCCACCAGCGGTCCAAAGTACTGCCGGAGGTATTTACTGTCTGGTAAAGCTTCCACATTAACTAAAGGGAATCTTGGCGCGAATGAGAGGTGGTAATTTCTTTCGGATGGTTCTCCATCCATTGTTGAGAGAAGGGAGTTGCAAGCTTACAGTAGTTGCAGACAGTTCGAGTGGGATGGGAGAGAAGAACCCAACTTACATCTATAGACATAAATAAGTTGGCGACGGTTCGAGCTTACCGCCTCCTGGAGCAGCGCATCATAATGATGGTGCCCTTTCCAATCAGGTCATTAATTCTCCATAGGTACTCTACCGATACAAGGTATATATGCCACCGGTACGCTATGTGGGCGCCATAAATACATCCGTTGGCGCACTGCACGAGGATTCTTTTGGTTCAACTGATTGATTGTTGATTGAACCGATAGAACGGTGGCGCCTTTCTTGACAGCTGGTTTGGTTTGCATTTCAAATTTCCCTTTGAACCCAGACTCACTTGGGTTCGTTGAAATCTTGGCCGTCGCCAATATGCATTTCTGGTTGGATACACGACACTTGGACATCGAATTAGAACGGTCACGTCTTTTAGTGTTATCCACCACTTTATTCATTTGAACTCTTTCATATCATCTCTACCGTATATTCTGGTGGCGTACCATAAATAACGGTGGCGTACAGTATATTCCGGTGGCGTACCATATGTTTAGGTGGTGCACCAAAAATTCCGGTGGCGTACCATAAATAACAGTGGCGTAACATAAATTCCGGCGGCGTACCGTTTTTTTAAATTTACCCAGTTAATCAATTTCTTCTGATATCTATCTACATGTATCCAGGTATTGAATCTGGTTTGGTTTTTTACCCAATAATTATTCGGTGGATAATCGTGGACATGAACATAACAATTTAAGATTTGTATTGATATAATGTAACCACAAGTTCATATCAGATGGATTGGGCTAGATGACATGAACATAACAATTTAAGATTTGTATTAATTAATCAATCATATATAATGGGACTTAATTACATACTGGGGCTTCAAGGCCAAATTCTATTAAACAAAAATAAAAGTAAACAGAAAACAGAAGGTTGGTAGTGTAGCGACTGAAACTTATATACAACTGGCAAAAAGGTTTTTCCGCATCCTTAAGAGTTGCAAAGAAGGACTTCTCGGCTCCTTGATAACGAGATCTGGATCCTTAGGGAAGAATTGCAAAGAAGAACTTCTCGCCTCCTTGTTAACGAGATCCGGGTCAGACGAATCCGAGTGAAGGAAATCACTCGGCAAGGTCTGCCTCGGGAGGAACCTCCGCCTGTGAAGGACCACCACCCACTGATGAGGCTTCGAGCTAGGCCTTCAGAACCGCGTTCTCTTCCTCCAGGAGCGCGATCTTCATCTAGAGGTCACATACATCATCCTCCAGTTGGAGGAACTCGGTGGCGAACTCCAGACCCCGAGTCTTGGCGCGTCTCACCGATGGTTGGAATTTCCCAGCAAAGGCTCTGAGGCGCTTCTTGCAGTACATCTCACACGTATCCGGGGATGGAGCGAGAGATTTCGAGGAACCTTTCTCCGGCTTCTTTATGCTCACCGGAGGTGGAAGGACTGGGAGTTCAACCTCCGGCAACGAGTCCACGTCCACTATTAAAGCCTTAAAGAGCCCTGGTGTAGAAAGATCGAGGTCTTGCGCCATTGTTGAGAGAAGAGAGTTGGGGACGGTTCGAATGGGATGCCAGAGATGAACCCAAGGCACAAATAAATAGACGTAAGGTGACGGTTAGGTTTTACCGCCTCCTGGAACGGTGCCTCATAATGACGGCGCCCTTTCCAAAAGGTACGTCACCGGTACAAGATATATACGCCACCGGTATAATGCAGATACGCCACCGGCACAATATAGATACAAGAAGAATGAATTTGCAAACAGAATGGTCCAAGTACCATGGACCAACATACAAGGATGATTGACATCATTTTAGAAGGACCAACATACGAGACTCCATCATGGTCCCGATGGTGTCAGAAGGGTATTGGGGTCTTTTTCCAACCCAATTTTGAAGATTAGCCCGTTTTTTATTATCATTTTAAAAGGTGCCCGCAATTCGTAATTTCTCTAAACATCAGCCCGCATTCCGTACTTTTCTCTTGATAGATTAATGTGAAACAAACAATTACTCCTAGGCCATGAGGCAATAGCTGATCTGACATCATGTGAAGCAACCAACTACTCCAAACTTGTTATAGGTGCTATTTAATCCTTTGAACTTTAACAATTAAATAATAGATAATGGTGCTTCTTCTTCTTTTTCAAATTTTAACATGATTATGATGGTGATCCTAGTTTGGAAGTTGAAACAGTCTCTAATCATTCAGTCAATGCACAAGTCGATCAATCTGATCCGTGAGATGAGCTTTTAGTTTATTTTGGAGGAATGTTAATTCAATAATTGATAATGGATGCCTCTGATTTATTAATTGTATAACTTTTGACATCTTGCATTGAGCCTTATTCATCAATAATAGAGCCCCAACTTTTTCTTGTCTCTTTCTAATTGTGGGTGTGTTGAGATGAGAGAACTAGTTATTTTGCTATTCTTTTTCTATAGAAAAGTACGGAATGAGCGCACATGTTTCAAGGAATTACGGATTTCGGGTACCTTTTAAAACAAGAATGAAACACGGGCGATTCTTCAAAATCGGGTGGTAAAAAGACCCTGGTACCCTTCTGACATCGACAGAGTCATCCTTTTTCATTATTGCCTATTAAATTGGCGTACTTCACGAGGCTTCTTTTGGTTCATTTGAATGTGTATTTGAACCGACAGAACATTGGGTTCGTTTCTATCTTGGCTTTCGGAAATAACTAGAGACGGATGGATGCTTGACACGTGTTGGAAAACTTTTTGGAACGCTGACAACCCAAAGTCAATCATTATCTTTTCTCACTTCTCTTTTGGCTTAGAACGGTAACATTATTGAATATGTCTCTTTTGGCTTAGAATCCTTTCACTTCTCTTTTGGTCCTCACTTCTCTTTTGGCTTAGAACGGTAACGTTATTGAATACGTCTCTTTTGGCTTAGAACGGTAACATTATTGAATACGTCTCTTTTGGCTTAGAATCTTTTCACTTCTCTTTTGGTCCTCACTTCTCCTTTGGCTTATAACGGTAACGTTATTGAATACGTCTCCTTTGGCTTAGAATTTTTTCACTTCTCTTTGGTTTATAACGGTAACATTATTGAATACGTCTCTTTTGGCTTAAAACGGCGACGTTATTGAATAATTAATTTTTTCTCACGTCTGTTTTGGCTGAGAATACCATCGGAATATCAAGTACGCGAAACACCCATCGTTCAAAGATATCAAGTATGCCACCGGAATATAGAGCACGCCGCCAGCTTTTCTGGGTTCAAACATGTGTTTCAAATGTATCGAGTACGCCGCCGGATTCTAGAGTATGCCGCCGGAATATTAAGGGGTACGCCGGCAAAAATAGGGTGTAAGCTTAGGGTGTACGCCGGCAAAATTCAGGGGTACGCCGGCGGAAATAATAGTGTACGCAAACGGAAATAGGGTGTACGCCGGCGAAAATAATGGGTATGCCGGCGGATTCTAGAGTACACCGCCGGAATATTGAGTACGCTGCCGGAATTTTTGGGTTCAAACATGTGTCCCAAATGTATGCAGTACGCCGCCGGATTAAGAAGTACGCGGCCGGAATATCAAGACGTACGCCGGCGGAAATAGGGTGTAAGCAGAAATAATGGGTACGCTGGCGGAATCTCATGTAGAGAGGTGGTATTATTAGAAGACGCCACAGTTCCATATAAAGGCGCCAGCATTCTAAAAAGTTTTCCAACACGTGTAAAGCATCCATCCGTCTCTAGCTATTTCCAACGGCCAAGATAGAAACGAACCCAAGGTTCTGTCGGTTCAAATACACATTCAGACGAACAAAAACAAGCATGGTGAAGCGCGCCAATTTAATGGGCAGTAATGAAAAAGGCGATTTCTGTCGATGTCAGAAGGGTATTAGAGTCTTTTTACCACCTGATTTAGAAAAATCGCCCGTGTTTCATTCTTGTTTTAAAAGGTTCCCAAAATCAGTAATTCCTCGAAACATGTGCCCGCATCCATACTTTTCTACTTTTCCTATTGTAGTCAGTGCCAACACAATCCATTGTAAATAATAACGTTTTGCATACATGTTTCTTGGTTTAGATAAGGGTTCGGAGTTTTGATGTCATGGCCAAGTGGGTGTTTTTATACATCATCCGTGTTCGATCACCTAGGTCTTTTTTTAAATAGGTTGTCTTTTACCTAAGTTTCTCAAGACATGATGGTGAGGAAGAGGAAATTCTCATTGTTCTTCCGAACTACGAAAACCATTACTGTTAGAACATCAAATGATGAGAGAAACAAGTAAATATTCTTCTTTTCTCCCTTAAACGTCATCTATGTAGAAAGAAATGTTCCTTTTACTTTTCTACACATCATGACTTTGTGCCAATTAAAACAACTTCCTTAACTTAGTACATTTGGATTACATCGTTTTACTTGCACATATAAGTCCAAACCTGAAACTTTTCATTGTCATTCATTCTTTTCATGAAAAATTGTAATACAAAACTTTTTCCGTGGAAAATTTTTTTCATGAAAAAAACTTATTGGAATTTTTTTCTATAGAAATAAATTTTCTAAAATCATTTTATATGGGAATTATTTTCACTATTGAAAATTCTCCCTAGTTAATGGCTCCTAGTTCGTCAATGAGAAAAGAAATTAAGGAAAATTATAAACACCGGATATTTTTCCATGAAAAATTATTTTCCAAGACACTTTTTTACACCTCATGTTTTGATGGCCATGCATGGCATGTGTGGTGTAAGTCCAATGGTTCAACTCTTGGCAATCTTCTAGTCTTGTTTTGATGATTCCAAGCAAAAGTTGATTTCTTTTGTAATACTATTGAATTGTTGTATTTTAAGTTGAAATTTTTTTCTAACGTTCAAAGTCAAGGAGCCATGGATCAAGGAATTGAATCATACTTGAAGATCGAGATAGCTAAAGAAGAAAAGATTGAGATCCATGAAGAAGAGAAGGCTTGAAAAATAGAAGATTGAACTTGAAGATCAATAGTCAGGTCTTTTTCTTTAGAGTGTAAAAACTAATCCCTCAATTAGATATCACTCAGAGGCCTTCAAGGGCACTTAAAAGAGACAAAAACATGTTAGATATATGAAAGAAATCAAGTGGAGCAAAGCCCATGAGCTAAAGAGAGCTTAATGGAAAATGGACCAACTTGGCACTTGTTCGGTTGACCAAAGGTCAGTATCTTATGGTTAATATATCTAAGAAATTCTTAGCTAGTTTTCTAGTTATTTTTTTAACAGGAAGTAGACTTCCTTCCTTATCTTTCCGGAGAGCACAAGATCATCAAAATCGGATAAGAAACAAGCGAGATATGAATTTCCTAAGGTTGTAAATAGAAAAAAATATGTTTTTCGAAGAAAAAAAATTCCAAACTCTTCACATTTACCAAATTTTTCAACAAATTTGCCTCAACCGAATTAATTCCAAGTCAGAACTTTGTTACTATGTTAGGGACTCTCATTTCAAAATCTCATATAAGATCAGATGGTCTTTTATTATTAAAGGGCTTGACATTTTGCCCCTTATCATACTTTTCTCTACATATAGAATGAATTTATCATTTTCAAGGAAGGAAAAATTCAAACAACCCATGATAACAATAGGCTTCCATTTCAACATACACAAGAAAGAAAGAAATAAAATGGTGTGATATATTATCGGTAACCTATTACTAAACTAATTTGAGTGTTGGTTTTTCTCAACCAACGCACAAACAAATGAATAAATTGGAAAAGCATCTACCTGTTTCAAATCATGTCAACCTATTCTAACAAATAGAGATCCTATCATGCAGAATATAATTTTTAAAAGTGAAAGTCAGCATTAAAACAATATGTTAACTTACGGATGATGCAAGATGGGTTGTCAAACATTTTCTAATTAATTGATCGACTCCTTGTAGTTCATTGATTCCCTTACAAAAGGTTAAGGAAGCTATGCTGATTGTGGAAATGGTCACCTTAAAAATTCGGGTTACATACCTGTTTTTTTAATATGCAGAGGAATATGGCCCAATGCGGACCTCAAAATATGATAGATTAGTCAAGTACATGAGGACTAAATGCCTTGCCTCAGAATGTCGCATCTTTCCACAAGTTCATATATTCTTTCAGTTCCCAAATTATCAATTCCGGATTTTCTTTAGAGGTTGTAATGTGGACATCTGAATGATATCGAGATTCGAGTTGAACTATTGTGCTAGAGTCTCTTCCAATCTTGCAATCTTTATGGTTGTCTAGGATTATCATTAAGGTTTGTCTACTCATTGATTAATCTAGGAATATGTCCTCTTAGTTTAGGCTATGACGGAATGTTTCTCGAGCCAACCATTCCCTTCCTGCCTTAGGGTTTTCACAGGTTAAGGGATTTCTTCCTCTTTAGGGTCCGTCATAGAGTCATAGGAGTCTATCCTTCTCTCATAGAGTCATCGAAAGGCCCATTCAGGAGACCATTGTGGTCTCCTTAGAAGTTATACTAGGAGACTACTCGAGTCTCACACTTAGTTGCTTGTACTCCCTATTAGTTGGAGACCGACTTGGTCTGTTAGTCGCGTGTACCCTTCTTATGCATTGCAAGGGCGATGAAGGCGCTAGCCCAAGCCCATCTGTAGGGGACTTGCTCAATCCTAGTAGAGTTTCCCCTCTTTTATTTAGAGACTTCCCCAAGTCTTTTAGATACCTTTAGATAGATTTTTTCCTTCATTGCAAGGGCAGTAAAAGGGTCATATAAAACTCTCCATTTAGGAGACCATTGTGTTCTCATTAGGGATTTATATTACGAGACACACTATGTCTTATTAAGACAATTCCCTTAGAAACAAGCCTTGTCGTTTAGAGCCTCCCTCTTTGGGAGTTTGCTTTAGTTTGGTAGAGAGTTTACCCATAGGAGGCATGCCTTGCCTCATTTATAGAAACCCCCTATGTTGGTGGTTTTTTATAGAGAGTCTTTAACTCATTTGTCATTTTAGTGGTTTATTAGAGAGTCTTTGACTCATTTGTCCTTTTTGTAGTATTCTTAGAGAGTTTTTGACTCGTTTGTCCTTTTGGTGGTTTTATTAGAGAGTCTTTGACTCACTCGTCCTTTAGGTGGTATTATTAGATAATCTTTGACTTGTTTGTTCATCTCCTTACTGTTATCAGTTAGGAGTTTCTCCTTAGTGTTGTCATCACTCTTCTTTGTTAGAGACTAACACGGTCTCATTAGAGCTTTGCCTTTTGGGTTTTTAAATCATTTCCTTATCTTTGACATTAGCTTACCTGGTTTAGGAGTTTTCCCTATTAGCCCTAGGGTTTGGCCCTAGGGTGTTGCTTTGTGTATTCCCTTAGGTCTTTGACCAAAAGGGTGAAAACATCAAAAATTTAAAACATAAAAAATATTTGAATATTTTAAAACCCAAAAACAATTGAATATTTTAAAATCTCAAAAAACATCAAAAATTTAAAACATCAAAAACATTTGAAAACATTAAAAGCCTTAAATCATTTGGAGTGTTTACTTTTAGTGGTAGTTAGGAGAGTTTCTTTCCGAACTACGTTGGCTTGATCCTCTTTCACGAGGTACGTAGTGCAGCTTGGGATCTTTATCCCAAGTCCAGCCAAAGTTTGTAAATAAAAAGCTTTTCAAACCTTTTGAAAGCATAAAAATTTTCTAAACTTTATTTTCGAAAAGATCTTCCTCTGGAGTTAGGACTTTATCCTAGGTAGAGAGTTTTTTTTAGAGTTAGGGGTTTGTCCTTGATGTATTGTTTGTTTGTTGTGTGCTTGTTTTAGAGTTAGGGGTTTGTCCTAGAGTTATAGGAAAGCCTCCGTCCGGTCAGTTGGCGATCCACATCGCCGACTGATGACTAGAATAGGATGCGTTAGTCCACCCTTTGTTTTCCTTAGAAAATACAGCCTAGTTACACATAAGTTGTAGGAACCACCTGCATTAGCTTAGGGCTAACCTGCATTTAGTTAGGGCATATAGGGTGTCCTAAAATCCACAATCCATTGGAATTTAAATAATTGCACAAGAAACTTTAATAACTAGTCCGGTCTTTTAGATCAAGTCTAGGATATAGGTCTAGATGTCTTAGGCATCATAGTTTAAAATAGGTGCGAAGAACTATGTGACTCTGATTCTTAGGGAGGTGGGGATACGTAGGCTTCTTTGGATGAACATCAGACCATCCAATGACTCGGGTTAAATCGTTTAGAGTTTAGGATTTGTTGTGTTGTATCATATGTAATGTCGAGTTGTGTTGTATATTTTGTTGTGTTTTCTTACTTTCCTGTACAGACCTTATACCTTTAGCTATAGCATGCATGTGTTTTGTCCACCAGAAGTTAGACACCAATTAGGCATGATACTCGTAACCTAGCTATGCTTAGGTGATACTTCTTTCATTATTTTGTGTGCGCTTATTATTCCATCCCCGAGCCATGCATGTTTAGGTAGACGTCCACTTGGGGATATTTGCTCCCATTTTACTTGATTTTCACCCAAAACTCTTTAAAGTTAATGACAAATGGCATAAGAGACCAAGTGCTTGCACTCGGACGAATTGGGGGTGCTCTTTGGACCTTCCCCATTCGTAATCAGGCACGAGCCCATATATATATTTCTGGTTATCCATTGCACAGAGGATTTGTTTTGGGGTTCCATGGCCTATCCATGGATGGCGACTTTGAGTTATTTTAGGTGCGTCTTGGTTTCGAGCCTTGGCTTCGGATTAAGAGGTATCTCTTTCTTTTTATATCGCCACTCGAGCTATGCTATGAGGGTGGCACCGTTTCGAGAGTTTCTTGGTAGAGCTCTCTTTCATGTGGATGATCCAGAGGATGTAGGGACTCACTTCCTCATCATCCTTGGATCGGGGTCCCCAAGGATATCGTCATTACCAACATCAACTAAAGTGGTTATGTACGGATCAACAACGTATCGATATTGTATCGATAGTAACACCTCCTTACTTATACTCCCCTTTGTTTTGCGGATAAGATCTTCAAAATCTAGCAAGCTAATCCGACGGCTCACCAAAATCAATGACTTCCTCCCTCCGACATATTTCCAAGAAACTTCATCCTTCAAATAACCATCATAGTGTAAAAGAAACTCAGGCATTTACGAATACCTGCAATGACACGAAATGAACACAATTTCAATCATGTGTAAAGATCAAAAATTCAAAAAGGATTGTCAGTTATAAAGAGGGGTTATAAGGGACAAATAGGGCTTACCTATTGCATACATGGCCTAAAATATTAACAATTTCAAAAAGGATCCCTTATGTCAAGTCTAGAACAAATTATAAAGACTATACATTACAAATATCACAATTGCAAGCAGATTGGCAGCTCTAACCAAGGGGTTATGAAATACACAAAGGTGTTATCTATTGGATACAAGGTATATCTGCTATATATCATTGAGATAGCAACTATGAATTGTGTACAAGGTAGTTTTGAAACACATATGTAAAAATATTACAATTTCAAGTCAAGTTTGAACATGTAAGCAAGGATTATAATGTATAGATAGGGATTATGTATTGGATACTAGGCCTATCTTCTATTTATGAATCACATATCAAAATTTTAAATTCTACAAACAAGCGTTATCCTATCATACAAAGGGGTTATCCTGTTATAGACAAGGGTTATCCAATTATACATAAGGGATGCCAAGTTAAACATATGGGATGCCAAGTTATACATATGGTATGCCAAGCTCAAAGAGGGCCTATCATCTGGTATTAAGTATAAACAAGGGTTTTCCTATCATACAGAGGGGTTATCGTATTGTAGACAATGGTTATCCAATTATACATACGGGATGCCAAGTTAAACATATGGAATGCCAATTTATACATATGGTATGCCAAGTTCAAAGAGGGCCTATCATCTGCTAATTAACTTTAAGTAGGGCTTATCAACTGATTATTAAATATAAACAAGGGTTATCCTATTATACAAAGGTTTTCAATTTATACTAAGATTATCCAACTCTATACTGAGGTTTATTCTATACTGAGGTTATCCAATTCTATACAGAGGTTATCCAATTTTTACTGAGGTTATCAATTTAGATACAAGGGTTATCCAATTCTTTACTGAGGTTATCAATTTATACCATACCAACTTCTTCAGAACACACCGACAAAATGAAACTAAAAAATTCAAATATCAGTTATTAGTTTTAAAATAGGTTTCAGATCATAAGAAAAACAACATTTCCAAATATAAATGGGTGTTATCCAATATTTATAGGGGGTATCAAGCCTAAACGATGGATTGTCAATGTAACCCAACATCTTCCCCAGAAAGTAAGCCGGAAAAACTAGTGACATAAAAAAACTGAAAAAAAACTTCCACTTACCTATTTAGGAGGAGAGAGAGTAAAAGGAATTCGAACTCTCCATGATTTGAAAGAATACAATTGAGGTTTTCTTCTTTCTTCTTGTAAAAATGGCTTGGAGTGAAGAAGAAGATGAAAATATGGTGATTAGACAGTTGAGGTTTTCTTCTTTCTTCTTGTAAAAATGGCTTGGAGTGAAGAAGAAGATGAAAACATGGTAATTATACAGTTGAAGTTTTCTTCTTTCTTCTTCTAAAAATGGCTTAGAGTGAAGAAGAAGATGAAAACATTGTAATTATACAGTTGAGGTTTTCTTCTTTCTTCTTGTAAAAATGGCTTCGAGTAAAGAAGAAAATGAAAACATGGTTTACTTGCAAGGGAAGTAAGTAAAAAGTTTTGATTTGACAAGGGGCATTTTGGTCCATTTTTCAGGTGGGAATTGGGCCTCAACACCAATTAGACATGTGCAAATTCGGTGACTTCAATCGAACATTTTCCTATTTTTCCGACGTCACATGGAAATTTTTCCTAACGTTTTTGAGTCAATTCATGTTAAAGGGTGTGAATTACCCTACAAGGGAGCGAATTTATCGTCACCCAAAAAAACATGAATATCCTGACCAACTATGCCAGGAAATGGAAATGCATTTAGGGATTCAAATTTCTAGAATTCGCTACTACATTTTTTCCCTCTTCCTTTGTTTATCTCAATCAAAGTGACACCAAACACCAGAAATTTTGAACTGGGAATTAATAAAAACATCAAGTACATAACAAGATGGTGCAACCCTAGCCCAACCCAAGGTGGCACTTCCTCAACCCTCAGGTCGAGGAGGGTCCACCCTAACCCAATCCACATTAAATCTCGCAACCCTAACCCAACCTTTCAAACCTGATTTTCAAAATTGGGACGGTTTGGTTATGGTTGAGTTCGAGCTAGATCGGGGTAAAAAAGGGAAAAAATATATAAGAGAAACCATGAACCTAAGATTTTGAAAATCACAATAAAATTAGTGGAAATCGGGTCGGATTCAGGTCGGGTCGAGTTGCCCAATGCATCAACACCAAAACCCAACCCGAAATTAAATCGGGAGAGGGAACCCTAACCCAACACGAGGAAACACCAATCCAACCCGAGCTGAATCGCGTTGAACCCATCAGTATCGGGTCGAGCTTGTCCGGGTAGATTCGAACCCATCCCAAGTAGCACCCTTATAACAAGAAGGAAAGAAAGGATGCCAAATGGAAATAAATAAATCCAACACATCGAAATTAGAGAAATAAAGTAAGATAGAATGGAAAAACAATCCCAACAAATCTCCGACGTGCATTTATTATCGTTCTCAGCATCCAACACCTAGTGGTACAAATTTACAACATCCATGAATACAGTGAAATTAGCGCAATCCAAGGTACCTCGACTCCTCGAGAATGCATTCTTGGAACATCCCTTGTTGAAACGCTTCATAGTTGGAGACTAAAGGAGGATAAACTAGTGAGCTCATATCATCCCAACTTATGGTCTCAGCTGAAATACTACCACTGCTTTCACTAGCCCTTACCAATCCATAGAAGCAATCCAATCCTTGTAATCTCTGTGTCTCGCAATAGGCAGCCTCATCAAGTTTGACAGGAAAACCCTTGTATTGGTTGACTAGAAAAGATGAACAATTTTCTGTGAAAGAATTGATGGAGGCGGAAGCGGTGATTGAATTGCTAGAATGTTCATAGAGATTTTGGGTAGTGGAAATATCAATTGGGAACTGAAGATTTAGCCCATCATCATTTGGTTCCTGAGGATTGTTTGAGAACCTTCCGCCAAGCTTAATTAGCAATTTCCTTATCGAATTGAGATCGTTGAGACGAGGTTCTTCGTTTGGGTGCTGTACTGAAATTGGAATTGGTGGCTGGGGCCAGCATGGGTTTTGGTTCCCATATCCAGCCACCATGAACTCTCCATCCCCTTTATTTATCTCTTGCTTTACACCACAAGCTCTCCTTGCTTGTTGTTCCTTTCGCTGCTTACCAAAGAGCTTCTTCTTCAATCTAGTGTTCCAGTAGTTCTTTATGTCGTTATCGGTTCGTCCTGGTAATTGTGCTGCGATTATAGACCACCTATTCATACAAAGCAAAAGAGGAAGCCCATAAATCATGAAAGATCAAAACATTCTACATAGGGGTGCAACTCGGGTCGGGTTGAGGCCAACCCAAACCCGACCCGAGCAACCATTTGGTCAATCCGAACCCGAACCCGAACCCGACCCGAGTTCCAACCCGACAAGGTTCAACCCGACCCGAGGAACCCTTTTTGCCAACCCGACCCGACCTGACCCCAACCGATATTTTTAGCTTAAATTTTTTTTTAAAATATTAAAAATGTCGGGTTCACTAGGGTCAGGTTGCCCAAGCCCTCAACTCGAACCCGACCCAAACTCAACCCTACCCGACTTTTTCCCTGGTTGAACCCGTCAGGTTCGGGTTGAGCCCACCCAAGTTGCACCCCTAAATTCTACATGACCTAAAAAATCCCAGGTAGATATATGGCTTTTTTGGATAACTCTATTGTTTTATGCATATAATCTTATATGAAAATATTCTGAAGTTAAATATGATTATTTGCAAATAATGGTTAATAGCCTTAAGCCCTGTTTGGCAACTGTGAAATTTTTTTCATATTAGTTCGTCAAGTGGTGAGAGGTGGGTATAAAAGGTGGGAGAGGGACAGAATTCTGAGGGCTGGAGTGAGTAGATGCTGCAAAGTGGCAAAAATAGGAATAATATATAACACTCTTTTGAGTAGAGTAATTGTTTTTTCAGTCACTTCTCTCCCTTGCTTCGCGGATGACCTCTCAATTCTATCCCTCTCCCACCTTCCTTGACACACTCTCAGTGAGGATCACTGGATAAAGTGATAAACTAATACTCTATGGAAAAATAATTTCATGGGTGCCAAACATGGCCTCAGTTTCTCATTTTAAAATCAAATTAAATTTAGAATCGATAATTACCTGCTTCCAATGCTTACATAGAGGCAGCAGATGATGTTATCTTCTTCTTCAGAGAATCCACCATGTTTAATATTCGGACGAAGATAGTTTAGCCATCGGAGGCGACAACTCTTTCCGCATCGCTTAAGGCCTTAATCCCCAAAGACCCATATAAGTAGCATACATCAATTTATTTGAATTGACACACATATATACTTAGTGAAAATAGACACAATGAGAAAAAAAAGAAGGCAAAGCTTGTAATAAGTTAATTCTTCCTACCAATCTTCTGCGGCAGAGTGATCCAGTTGCCCCCGGTACCATGTTCCTCTATATAGCCCTTGAGCGTGGCATCTTCTTCAGGTGACCATGGTCCTTTCTTAACGTTAGCTTTGTCACAACAAGGAGCTCTTCCCATGATTTTTTGGGCGTCTTTGCCAAGGTTTGAGCTGCTTTTCTATCTCTTTCTACCGTGGGATTCTTGTTATATGTATCAGTGAGAGAGAGAGAGAGATGCGATGCACAGACCCTCGAACAATCAAAATCTAAAATATTTAAAATGGGTGTGGCGTAAAGATAATCCCTTGCATAAAAAAATGAAAGGACTTAGAAATTTCAGAAGAGGAGACGGGTTTTTCTTCTTGTCTTTCTTAAATAAGTATCCATTTCATGCATCCATCAGCAAGTGGACCCACCACTTTCTTTTGTTCTTAATTAGAAATATATATTCAAATTCAAATTCCGAAAGCATTAACGTGACTAGAAAGGCAGCTTGCTTTCTAGGGGTGCAAAGTCTGGCTGTGTTGGGTGGGGTTGAAGCCAACCCTAGCCCAACAGAATTCCCTCAACCCTAACTAGACCTAACCCGAGTCTTGGGGTTGAGGATGGTCAACCCTATTACCCAACCTGTCTCTAAATCTCTCGATCCTAACCCGACCCATCTAACCAGTTTTTTCCAACTCAGGTCACTTTGAGTTGGTTTGGGTCCAGTTGCCCAAGGACTCAATCCTAGCCCAACCCAAAGTTAAATTGGTTGGCTTTTCCCAACCCGAACGCAACCTAGCACGAGCCGAAATCAAGTTGAACCCATCGGGTTTGGGTTGAACCCGACCCAAGTTGCACTGCTATTGGTCATATAACCCATCTCTCAAAACCATAAAAATAAAACCTTCATGTCGAAGTTATCTTCATCGTCTCGATCAGGGCCCTTTTCCATCCTCATTTTATTTTAATAGATTTCTTTGCCTTTCAAAAAAAAAATAAAAAAAAATACCCTGTATGTTGAAGAAAATGTCAATTTCTTTTTGTTAGATCACCGAATGGCCAAACCTAATGGCCAATGGGAATTTAATAAAAGACCCAGAGTACATATGCACGCGATCCGGACCGTCCAATCTACAAAGGAGCACTTCCACCGCTGTAGTTGTTTGTTCAATAGAGGTATTTTGGTCCGTTAGTAAAAAGTTATTAGTAACTACAAAATTTGCCTGACTCTGTGTTGTCTTCATTAATTAGTCAATGAAAAACACTTTTGACTCATTAATAAAAAAATAGACTCCATCAATTATTAACTAAATCATTGTTCGAAACAGCTGTTCTGAAACTATCCAAATCAATCATGGAAACCCTGATGGACTAGGTTTTAGTTTGAGCTAGAGTTTCGCCATATAGAACCAAATGAAAGAGAAATTATATTATGAATGGGTGTACAAACATGTAAAGGTGGTATGAACACGATGGAAGAACCACCCTGATATTTGATCCAACTGCGGCTTTTCAAAAAGTGAGCTGCTGTTGGATCAAATATCAAGGATGGGTCGATGAGTACGTGTTTGTACGCCCATTCATCGTATAATATCTTCCAAATCTAGAACTCCTTTTACTAGCCCGAGTTAATTAAATATTGACCATGTCAGTCATCAATCAGCAATTGGCTAAACCTTAATCCGAGTCTGAGCATTTAAACATATGTTACCTAGTACACTCAAGTATCACATCTTATTGTGAGTAGGTTGCCAGAACTAGCGAATTACAAACCTTCATGAAAGATATGCCGAACTATACCTAATTTTGACCCCCAACTTCCATATTTTCAGCTCTAGAACATATTTTCCACCTCCTCTCCCATAATATACCTCTCACCTTACATGTATATAGGGATTTGATATGAATTTGATTCATTTAAGAATTTATTAAACAATTAAGTAGAAATAAATTAAAGAAGCCCAGACTAATAAGAACAATTTGCATGAAAGTTTTGAAACCTGAACTAATGTGGTTAGTTGTTCTAGTGGTTCCTGTACGGATGAGATACAAAGATGGGTTTCACCCCGAACCAACCGAACCGACATATTAGAAACTTTATTAATGGGTAATAAAATACTCTGCCTGTGACCAAAATTTAATATCTTATCCTATAGTTGGATATTGTCAATTGTCACGTACAAGGCGCGTTTAAAGTAAAATAGTTTTAAATTTTCTTGAATTCTTAAAATCTAAAGTTTAATCTCTTTCCACCCTTCCCTTCAGACTAGTTGCATTGGTCATGGGTGGAAACTCTCCTGCTGTTCACATACAAAACACAGGAGTGATAGAAGCCGCAAATCCAGCTGTCACATTGGGATTATTACAAGTGTCTTGAGAGAGGAAGAGATGGAGGGAGGTTTTATTTTATCTACTTTTAGAGATAAGGGTGATTTGCTGAAACTGACCAATGGAAGCGTACTTGTAGCTGATTTTTGCAAGGGCGCCCTTTATTCTATCATTCCTCGTGTTTATATATAGATATAGGGAAATGATATTCACATATCCTTATTTTGATAATGACACTTCTGAATTTATTAAAAACTTCTTTAATTGGATGGTGATAATTTATTGAAAATTATAACAGATTTTACCAACTGATTAGGAAAGTGAATAAGGTGAGGACTTAGAATATTATTATTAAAACAAGGGAGAGACAATATCATTTCACCTAAATATATAACTGTAACGTAAAAAGGTTACAAGGCGTTTTCAACACGGAAAGAAGGAAATGGTCTTCTTAGGTAGGCCTCGTCAATCAGATCTCGATCACCCATGTTATTTTCAACTCTCTCTCTCTCTCTCTCTCTCTCCACCACACCATGGGCCTACATGTTTGAAAGTACATTTTCCACAATCTTCTACTTTATACAGCTAAAACCAAACTTTCATCGAGGCTTTCATTTGTTGGTCTTGACATAACCCAACTTTGAATTGAAGAAAAAAGATGGATTCAATGCACCCAACAAACACTCCACAAAACACTTAGGAGTCTAAAATATCACTTGATAAATGACATTGACAGTCTTAAGACAATAGAAGACTATAAACACAACATTTCGGTGTATGCTAACATGTGTTGATGACTGTTTCTTCAATCACAATCGAAGTGTCTGTTAGTCTATGTTTGTTGCTAGGGAAAAGGAAAGCTAAGGACTTTAGTGGAAAATGTAGGCACAGACCACATGCACGTAGTTAATGCAGAGACTACACCCATTGCCAGGGTAGGCACAGACCCTATGTTTTTACAAAAGACTAACAATAGTATGGGGTATTCATAAGTGATAAATTATATAAATAACCACCTCTACTTTGAGGATATAGGAAAGACCATTATTTGCAATTTGATGTCAAAAGGCCACTTTTTTTTTAATGGTAAAGAATTTAATTAACAGGAGAAAGGATCACGGAAGCAGCCTGACGATTGAGAAGATCAAAACACGACAACACACAAAGGGAAATGAAAACAGTAAAAAGACAGACCCGTCAAGGGGGCATGAAATCTAAGATTTCCAAGGCCACCCTAGAGGCTCTCTCCCTAGTTAGTCTATCAGCCTCATTCGCTGATCTTATATGATGAAAAGAGATGGATATTCCTGCCACGATCCAAGATCTCATCTATCTAATGATCAAACATCAACTTATGGGAGAGACTTCCCTTCAACCATCTAATAATATTCATGAAGTCACCCTGCAATATAACTTGGTCAAGAATGTTGGGGTCAATTATCCTATTTCCTTGATGGACTGCTCTGATCTCCGCCTCACTTGGTGTCAAGTTGGTGAATGAAACTAGAATGGCATGGGTTTTGATCAACAAACCCTCATTACCATGAAGACTAAAATATCTCTTATTTTTAGTCGTTAAAAATTCATTGTTTTAAACAAAATAAAGTGCCCCTTTCTAAAGAATTAAAAATAATAAAAAAGGGTGGCCCAGTGCACGAGGCTCCTGCCATTGCAAGGTATGGGGAGGGCTGATGTATGCAGCATTACCCATGCTTTGCAGAGAGGCTGTTTCCGTGACTCGAACCCGTGACCACCGGGTCACATTGGAGCAACATTACCATTGCGCCAAGGTTCACTCTTAAAAAATTAAAAATAATAAAAGTCTAAAATCCTAAACCCCCCTTCCTCTCTGCAACTAAACTGGAAACATCTCCGTTTACATATTTTCATTTTCCTTTTGCTTCCTCTACTTCTTCTTGCCCGGATTTTGGGGCATTTTCTTTTCTTTCTTTTTTTCTTTTTTTCTTTTTTTTTGCATGTCTTTTTGTGTTTCTACTTCTTCTTCTTCTTCTTCTTGCATGAATTTTAGTAATTTTTATTCTATTTTATTTGGTTTTTTCCTACTTCTTTGTTCTCGAATCTTGGGATCTTTTTCGTAATTCACCATTTTTTTCCTTTTTTTCTTGCCTCTTTTCTTTTTCTTCTTGCATGAATTTTATGATTTTTTTGTTTTTAATTTTTCTCATTCTTGCCCATTTTTAAGGTTTTTTGTTTTTTTCTTATTTTTGATCATATAGGACTAAATATCTATCCCGTAAATATTTGTTGGAAAAATTATTAAAAAAATGTGAACATTTGCTGAAATTATGAATCAAGGGCAAAGTTCTCAAAATCATGAGAAAGCGGTGTCAGGTATGGTCAGAGGTGTTTTAGGACAAGAATACCCTTCTCTTTCTTTTCCCTCCACCTTTTAGGAAAGGATCCCAGTGCACTTCACCAACCCTTTTCACCTTTTTATCTTCTTCTTCCCCAAGCCATTGCCATTGCCATTGTCATTACCCTTCTCTATCTTTTCCCGCCACCTTTTTTCTTCTTCTTCACCAAGCCAACCATTTCCACACGGTAAAACTCCACTGCCATTGCCATTAGAGAAAAACTCCATGGTTTCTCTTTATTTTGCTTTGGGTAATAAACCTAAGCGTAGGTTTTACATGTTCTTTGCATGTTTTCTGTTTACAATGATATGGTTATTTTCATCCTCTTTACAATGGTCTCTTTCTTTGCTTATATGTTTCGTTTGACCTCTCTCAGTCTCTCTAGAGGAAAACCCAAATGGAACTCTTATCTATACAATGATTAGAAGGGCTCAAAACTAGTTTTTAAACCTCAGAACCACTATTTATACCACGGCACCACTGTTTATTCTTCGAAACCAATCAATAGTGGTTCCTAGAGTATACATAGTTGTTCTGAGTATATAAAAAATAAGAGGCATTATTTAAACATTCAGAACATCTATTTATACAGTTTGAACCATTATTTAGACCTCTGAACCACTAAATTATGGTTTCAATAGTGTAAATAGTGGTTCATACATTCTAATAGTAAACATTATAAAAAATCAGATGCACTATTTAAACACTCAGCACATCCATGTATACACTTGGAACCTTTATTTAGACATCGGAATCACAATTTAGTGGTTCCGATAGATTAAATAGTGGTTCATACATTCTAATAGTATTTCATTGGTTCTAAAAGTGATCATGATTGTATCAATAGTAGTTTAAACACTCATAATTACTATTTAAACACTTGGAACCACTATTTATACGTCAGACCACTAAATAGTGGTTCCGAGAGTGTAATAGTGGTTTATAGCTTATGTTTTTTGAGGACTGAGAAAAGGATGAAATCTTTAACCTCGAGTTAAAGGCCATCCACCAGGGAGTCCAGCTCACAGTGAAGGACAAAGCAGCAATTGTTTAGCTTTAGTCAGATTCACTATTTGCTGTAAACATCTTGAATAAGAAATCAAACATTCCTTGGAAAAGCTACAGCCTAGTAAAGGACATTCAACGTAAGCTTGATATCATGGAATCATGGAAGATTACCCATATCTGGAGAGAAGGAAATGCTCCAGCAGATTACCTATGTAAAAGATCATGCCTTGTAAAGGGGGTGAAATTCTTCCTACGGATTTACTCCTTGTAATTTGTCTTCTTTTCTTTATTTTTTCTTTCTTTTGTATCTGGTTTGGGGTCCTGCCTAACCCCCGCTTAATCATCCAAAAAATATAAAAATAAAATAAGTCTTCCTTTACTATTCGATCTGCTCCTTGCACAGGCTGATCTTCTCAAGAGTCATCCCAAGGTAAACAATGTAGCTGCTTCAACAAGAAAATTCTAGTACTAGAACTTAAAGATAGGGCGAGGGAGAGATTAGATATTTCGAATTTTCTTAGTGGAGGGGGAGTCCTTCTGGTGGTACTCTAGGAGATCAGGTGAGTAAAAATTCATAACTAAAAGGGGACTCTCCCTTTTAGAACTCAAATAATTGTACAAATTTGGGACTTAGTGGCTTTGATCAACCCCAAGATTCACCACATGGGATGGTAGCACATGGTTGCAGCATCCAAGAGAAGGGTCCACTGTAAAGGGTTCCCAGGTTCCCAGCTAGTGCGGCCTCTTGTGGCCTCTCCTGTATTTGTTTGGGGGACATCTTGTCCCAGCCTTTGTATATGCACTACTTTTATTAATGAAGTTACCTTTCAAAAAATAAAAAGAATTTGCAGTAAAAATTTGGGTGGGGAGGGCCGGGCTTTTACTAACCCTGACTCGACCCAATCCTAGGAACCAACTACCCAACCCGAGCCCAGATCAGGTCGAACCCATCGGGGGGCTTCTCCTACCCTAACCCGACCCAATCCGAGGAACTGGCAACCCAACCCGAGCCCAAATCGGGTCCGGGTTGTGCCAGGCCCAAGTTGCACTCCTAATTTTATCCTTTTTAATTGGCTCTTGCAGCAACAGGTATTTTGTTTCGTTGTCTGATTGCTTCTTGCAGCCTCACTTCTGATTGTTTCTTGCTGTGTTTCTTGGGAATTGTTGTGGAACAAGAACTCATATTGGACTTTAGCACAAAATCCCTCTGTTTGGTTGCCGGGTTTTTTTTTGTTCCTGGGAGTTATGTGGGAGAAAAAAATACCCTGAGAGATAGGTGGGAAAAAAAAAGTCCTAGAAATATCATGGTAAAATAAAAATCCCATGTTTGGTTGACCGGATTATGGTGGGAAAAAAAAAAACCTTTGTTTGGTTGCTTGAACTGTTGGGTAGAAAAAAATTCTTCTCAAGCTTAATTTTGGTTCCTGAGTTTATTTTTGTTCCTGGGGTTATTTTGGGATGGGATGAAAAGGCAATCATTACAAAAGTGAGATTAAAAAATTCACCACACAAGCAATATTACAGTAAGATTAAAAAAAACCTAGTGCTAAAAGGCAACCAAACATGGGAGGGACCAAAATTTAACTAACTCTTCCTGGGACAAAAATTTAACTGGCAACCTTTGCAAATTCATGGATGAAATGGGCAACTGAGGGCGTCGTGGGCAACCATTCTCCGCAAGGTTTCTCTCATTTTTGCCTTGACGAGAATGATAAAAAATGGGGACGAGTCGTGGTCATATATCCTTGTAAACAAAACATTGGGGTTCCTTATAACTAATAAATAAAATAAATTCTGCTAGCCCACATCAAAGTATATGGTGGAAACAAAAATTGAAAAGAGAAGTTGGATCATTTTAGGGCCATGCACCATCCCACATTGGAATCCACTGGATACAAATTAACACTCTAGATTCACTGCAAAAACCAGGATATGGGTTTTAAAGCTTTTCATTTTCTTTCATTTTTTTTCTTCACCTTCAATTGCTTCATGATTTCAGTTCAGCCCAACTGGCTTTTTTTTTTTTTGATGGGTACGCTGGGGTTAGGCAGGACCCCTACCAGATATATTAAAAAGAGGAGAGAATACATGAAGAGCACAAAGCAAAACCCTATCCGTAGGGTCAGGGGACAAATAACACAGCAAAAACAGAGAACAAAGAGCAAACAAAACTACATCAAAAAAACAAAAAGATGCAGAAACTACCAAGACCTACCAGGCCGCACAAACACACTTAGAGAGGGAAACACACCCTCAAGAACCGGACATAGCTAGATCAGTGAGTCGCCAAGCTGGCTATATCGTAACCGTGCATCCTCCATGATATGTCATCACAGGTGCGGGTTATCCACACAAAAAAGGAAAAAAAGAGAACTAGGAAATGATTCCAAGTATTATTATCACTAGCATAACATGAAATGTCCTTTTAATGATGATCATGTTATATTTACAACACACAGGAGATCACTTGGGATGGATGTTTACCAGGAATAATATGATTGTTTGCTTCTCGAACAAAAGCAAAGTTCAGATTTTAATGCGGAGAGTGGGGCTTAACAATCTCCATCTCTAAATTTCAAAAGACCCTTTCTTTTCGTCGTAGTAGTTGCGTATCCAGCCATGGATCAAGTTGATTTCTGAGTTCCTCTGATCTATTAACCAATCAGGATCTTCATCAGTTGAAGCACGCAAATCTATGTGATGTGCGCCTGAAAAAAAAAAACAAAATCCAAATTTTGGTTTACTAATTGGCAATGGAGTCAACATCTAAACATAGTTGTATCAAAAGAAAGAAAATGACCAACACATACTGCCACCACCACCATTTATAAACTCCCCAAAGCCAACTAGAATTCGGTTTTACCTAAACTGAGCTTTCGTCTTCGTCCAAGTTTTTCCCTACCGAGTCAATTGGAAACTCTTTCAACTAGTCTAAGTTAATGAAAAAAAAAAAAACCATGTCAATCATTGACACACGAGTTGAGTCAGTTTTACCTTGTCCGAGTTCTCGTCGAAGCCTGAGTTTTTAAACACGGGCTCCCACAACAGCCATAAGATTCATGTAGGTAGAACTACACTACCTAGGTGCAGCATATTACTTCACAAGAGCATCTTTTACACTTTAACATTACAAGCATCAGATGTGGGCATTGCAATAATGGTAGTATTTGGTTAACATGGGATTTAAGCAAAGGGGCTTGCATGAGGAGACCATTTGGAAAGGTGTAGGTTATGACTAAGAGCAACTTGGGTCCAGCTCAACCCAAACCCCATGGGTTCAACCCGAGAGCGTGCGTTAGGTTGGCATTTCCTCATGCTGGGAAAAGCCAACAGGATTTAATTTCGGGTTGGATTAGGGCTGAGGCATTGGGGAACCCGACCCTAACCAAACCTGACCTCCATCCTCTAATTTTATCCTGGTTTTCAAAATCTTATGGTTAAGGTTTTTTATCTGTACTTTTCTGTTTTTGAGCTAGGCTAACCCAAATCTAACCAGGGTTCTGGCGGAGAGATTTAGAGGCGGGTTGGGTTAGGGTTGACCATTGTCGACCTGAGGCTCGGGTTGGACCAGGTTAGGGTTGAGGGAATGCTATCTCAGGTTAGGCTAGGTTTGGCCTCAACCTAACCCAACCCGGCCCGAGTTGCACCCCTAGTTGCGACAAATATCATTATGAAATCCCGTTTTTCAACAAGAGATTTGTAATGCAAGAACAAATAATGATTCATCTTAGAAAAAAAAAAAAGCATGTATTAGTGGAGACAGAAATTGGGGGTATATTTCCAGGACAATACCTTCTTCTGTAACGAGTGCAATAATGCTTTCAGACACGTTCTGCAGAACACTAAAATAGACAATGGCAAAATCCATCAAACTCAAATAGCTAAGTAATGAAATGATAAATTTTACTGGGAGTGATTGAATTGAAAACTTAGACTACAAAATATAATTAACTAGAACATAGCTCACCTCCCACCGCTCCAAGGATCCAACAGACCATTTGAGAATATGATGTTACTGCCAAACATCTTCAAGGTCGTCAACAAATCCTTCACCACACACAAATTGAGCCATATGATAATATCTTCCTTCACATGCCTTGATGGTTATTAGTGTCTAAAGGCTACTGGATATGCTAATTAAAGCACTGGGTAGAAAGATAACAAGGAAAGCACGATAACTTAATCTTCATAATACCATTATAAACTGAATTTGAGAATATGATGTTACTGCCAAATGTGTTCAAGGTCGTCGTCTAAAGGCTACTGGATATGCTAATTAAAGCACTGGGTAGAAAGATAACAAGGAAAGCACGATAACTTAATCTTCCTAATACCATTATAAACTGAATTTTGGCAAGGAAGGAGGGGATTATAAGACTGAGACATGACATTACCGGAAATCCTACGCATCAATAGAGGCTATATTATATCATGTAATAATCACTATCATTTGGGACTACCCATAGAGTACGTGAACGGGGAAAGAAATCTCTTTGACAGACGCCACAGGGGGGATGCCAGGCCAGGACAGCCTTTGGCTGTGCATGTGGGGCCAGACTGTGAAGGTGGACTGACCCACATGCAGGGCTTGCAGCCAGAGACCATCCCGGCCTGCTTCCGCTTCATGGATACTTCCATTGGTCAGAATAAATATCATGCTTCAAAAATATATCTCTCTTCAAATTAGCTATCAAACTTTTTGCTTGTTAATGTTGCGTATTTGAAATTATAATTTTGAGTATGTGATACTCATGGATGCCAATTTAAATTTATTATGAAATTTATCTGTGAAGTTAAATCTAGTTAAGTTCTATAATAATATGCACTTGTCTCATGTGTTATCTCATAGCATGATATACTCATATCCATAATTCCGTATACATGTCCTAGACTTTGGGAAAATGCCGAGTTGTATCTCCATTTACAACTCCGTTCCCTTGTCCGTATCCATATCTGAGAATCGTAGCATAGAACACCATTTTTCCAAACAATATTAGCAAAAGTCATCCTTCCTCAACCCCTTCTCTTTTTATTCATTTTGACATCTGGGGGAAGTCCATGTGATGGTTACAGTGGTTATAGATGCGTAATTGATGTAGAACATTTGCTTCGAGGTTAGTGCACATTAAAAGTGGAGATCTTGGAGTTGGGAAATCGATAGACCCGGACACTTGCTTTTGCGGTAACACCATTGAAAGTTTAAAAGGATTTTTATCTGGATTTGATTCAAGCCAAATATAACGCGAAAGATGCACTGGATACTTTGGAGCCGGAAAAGGATTGCGGCCGAAGGAACCTAATACTGATCGCCTGATCGGAAGGGGGCAATATATCAGGAAGAATGGTTCAAAAAACCCAACTTCAGTAGAGGAAGGGCACACGGAAGATGGGAAGAAGGCTAAGAGAGGGGTGACAGGTTCAGACAACAAATTCGAGAATGGTGAGAGAAGCGCATGAAAAGAGAATCATCGACCTAAAACAAGGAAGCAGAAACCACCAACATCTAACTTACAGGTCCTGCCGGGAGACTGGCTGTGCAAGGCATGTGGATATCACAACTTTAAAAGGAGGAAAGAATGTAGGTGATGCGGGACCAAGCTTAACCCCCATGTCCAGATCAAGAAAATAGACAAGAACACAGTAAGAGATGCCCTATCGCAAGGGCCAGAAGGGGGTCAAACCGCAGTCGCAAAGGAGGGTAATCAATGTGCAGTGATAGTGGAAGACAGCGCAAACATTTTGAAAACCTGTTTAATGAGGTATATCAAGAATCCATTCAAAAAAAATGAGGTATATAAAGAAGAAAGGGTGCAAGCTGGAAGAGCTCCATGATAAGGCGAGGTGGTTTTGGGGGGCGAAGATGGCTAGGGGAGAACGAGGCGCTATTCGAGTTCAATTCAGAAGAGGACAAGCGACAGGGGCATGTTTCCAGAGATTGGAACCCTGGAACAGAACTTACCGAACTGGGGGCAAGGTCGGTTTGGGTGTGGTTTCTTGGAATCCCCCTTCATGTGTGGGACAAAACTATGGTCACTGCCAATGTTTTAAAATACGGATGCGGCACGGAACGCGGCCGAAGAAAATCTTAGTCGACTCGGCACGACGCGGTCGAGTACTCGGTTGACGGTGCTGAGTAGTGGTCATAATTCGGGAGAGTCAAAGGAGTTTTTACTAACCTGTAGGGCAACATGCGGAATGCGGATGCGGTGCAATGCGGAACACGGCCAAGGTAAAAGGGAGTCAACTCGGGAGAGTTGATGCGGATGCGGGGGAGTTTTAAAACTATAATTTAGATAACAAGAAACTAGATGATTCTCAATATTTTAAAATTCGAACCATTAAAAACAAAAGTTATAACTGTTTTGGAACTGTATGAGTAACTATCTGGATAAGAGGACAAATACAAAATTGGATATGTATGGAACATGAAGGTTGTCTATTGCAAACACAAGAAAAAAAAAAGAGGAGAAATGAGAAATGGGAAAACAATAAAAAATTCTATGAGAAACGTCTTAGGAAATACATTAGAAATGTTTTAGAAACAACAGAAATGTTAATGAAAATGCATGTGAAACACAAGGAAAACATAAAATATATGGTCTTGTAGATTTAAATTTTACTAAGTTCAAATTTCTATTTGGATATTTCTTACTTTTAGTTTTTATTACGGTATACGCTGTTGTTTTCCTTTTTAATATCTATTCCATAATTTTTTTTTGTGTTTCTTTCTTAAATAATTTTCGTAAGTTTCACACATTTCCCACACGTTTCACATAGGTTTTCTACAGGTTTCCATATGTTTCTCACATGGTTCATATAAGTTTCTTATATGTTTCTCATGCGTTTCGGAAACGAGTTTCCCACCGTTCCGAAACGCGTTTTAGGGGAACGAGTTTCCCACCTGCCCAAGGAATTCTGGTCTATTGGTTAAAAAGGTCGAAGCCTGGTTTGAGAGATTCAACGCTACATAGTGAATGGGGATTTGCTAGGGACCATCACACGAGGCATTTGGTGGAGCGTCTGTTGCATGAGAGCAACCAGGATCAATTAAATGAATAAGACAAAAAGTGAGCCTATGTGGCTGTTCTCTCAGGCAACAGCTGCTCCGTGAAATGCCTTCTGTGATGCCCTAGCAAATCCCTTGCGAATGATCGTCTAATGGACAATCAGGTTGGTCATTCTTTCCTGGGGGAAAGGCAAATTCTGGATTAGTCAGCACACGTTTCTACATTGTTCACAAAGAGATCACAAGTAGCAATACTTCTAAAATTAGCAGTGTCCTGGATAGCTTGAGAAACAATTTTTGACTTGAATACCTTGTCTTGCCAAAGTAACTCCTAAGAAAGGAGATGATGAACCAAGTGATGGAAGTTTTCAAACTTGTGTCAGTGGTATGGAGACAAGCAAACCACCACATACCTGTACTAAATTAATCAAGAAAATTTTCTTCAAAGAGAATTATTAGACAATCCAAAACAATATATTGCAGCAATTTTTTTTTACGTGATCACAAAAATTTATTTGCAGAAGGAAAGAAAACTACAGAAGGGGAACACACAATACCCTTCACAAGCAAAAGAATCTCATTCACCTCTTTCAAAATATGTGAGCAAAGATAATTCAACTCCAATGCAAAAATCTGTTGAAATAGGTTGGTAGGAAATATGGATAGTAATGCTTGAGGTTCATTGCGGTCGTTGTTTTCTTTAAGGCAACATCTGCCCCCTATGGGGTCAATGCTCCGGGTTGCAAAAGGGTTCTGGAAAGTTCGACTCCAAGATACAACAAACCCCAAATAAAAAGAGTGGAAATTGAATGCTTGATTGAACACCAATGATTTGTGGACACGGACACGAGTGTCTCATGTCGACACAGACAGGGAGTGTCGAACACGGCAAACCCTCAAAATTTTGAAATGGGGGCACGGCTAAAACATAAAGTTTATATAATCATGATTTGTGGATAGAGATTCGTGTGTTGAGTTTAGACACTGATACAAAGCGTTTGACATAACAACCCATACAACTTTCATTTAATAAACTAATAATATTAGAATTAATCATTTATAATCTAAAACAAAAATGAGATAATCAAGTAACGATGCATTCATCAATTTAATCTCAAAATGCAACGAGAAAGGAAGACCAATATAATACAATGAATATAGTATTGGAATAGGAGTCTGTTTACGGTTTTCGGATTAGGTGAGGGGATGTAACAACAAATATTAGTTAAAGAAGAACTAAAAGATGAGTTTATAATAAAAGAAGAGTTAATAATAAAAGAAGTAAACACAATATGCAATAATAAAAAAGAATGTCACTCTACACATGGGATAAAAACGTGTCGACACGCCAACATTACGTCTGACACTTCTGGCGGTATATTGAAAGGTGTTGAAAGCAGTGTTGACACATGTGGACATGCGTGCCGTGTCGAACATGACACGACAAGTGTATTGGCAATAAATTCAAAGTGTAAGCTAAATCATGGTTGAACACAAATGCCTACATAAAGAAACGCAAGATATCTATCTTTTCACAAAACATGGAATAAAAATTGCTTTAGAAGTTTTAGGGATTTTCAAGAGTTTTCAGGGATTTTAATTTCTACATATTTTCCCAAAATTTATGTTCTTTTACACCCACAATACTTCCATTTTATCATTTTTTATGGTAACTTCCCTATTATCATAGTTTTAAATTCCCACTAAAACCGACACAACGTCCATCCCCACCGAAGCAAATGAAAAAAACGAAACATATAGCAAAACCAAAATCGTAAGTGTAATGCCCCGCATTTTTTTACCCATATGGATAAAACTTTGAGAAATTAAACATAAGCTTTTATGGGGTAAAAATTAAAATAAGACATAGCAGATTTGTGTTCTAGCTAATTATCAACTTATTAACACGAATTACTATAATTAAATTGGATTTAAATAAATCAATGTGGGCCTAGAGAAACTATTTTTACTGAATAGTCTGCCCTAGAGAAATCGGTTTTGGTCGTTTTGGACAATTTTTCCCCTGTAGTGAGTCACAGTAAATATTAAGCTTTATGTAAGATGTGAGATAATTATTAGGGTTTTCTCTTATGGCTGTTCCAAATGAAAACCGAAGTTTGGAGGAAGAAGGTTAGCAAAGCTCGAATGGATTTCTGAAGAATCAGATTAAGAGATTACTCATTTTTCCCCTTGTCCTTTTTTTGGCTTCCTTTCATCTGTTTTGCTTTGGAAATCTGTTAGGATGTATTAGGGTTTTCTTGATCCCTTCGATTTCAAGCTTTTTGTAGAATATTTGCTGTTAAATGTAGTTTGAAATAGTTCTCTAGGTATTGTGAAAATCCTTTATGAATCTCGTATGCCTTGTAACCCTGTTTTCTGTCAACTTCGAAAAATCATATCTCCCTCATTTCTTATCGGATTTTGACGTTCTTGTGCATTTTGAAAACATTAGATGGTTTATTTTCTATTAAAAATGATTTCAGAATGATTTGAAAACAATCTCTAGTAGTTATAACCATGGTTTTAAATTTCGGTCATCGGATTTCGGTGGAGACCGACACCGAAATCACATAAACCGGAAATGGTATTTTATTTAGTCCGAAATTTCGGAATTTCGGTCGAAATCTCGTTTTTTCAGGCCATTTTTTCCCATCTCTGGCGGCTTGCTCTATTTGTCCCGGCCCGTTTTCTAGAGACAAAGAGAGAGTTGTAATTTCTCACGTAATGTAAGTCCACCTGACGTTACCCATCTCCACGTGACCTAAGTCCTGAGGTGTCACCATCAAAATAAAAGAGAGTTGTAATTTCTCATAAAGAACCCATCTCCACGTGACTAAGTCTTGAGGTGTCACTATCAAAATAAAAGAGAGAGTTGTAATTCTCATAAAGAAAGGAGTGTTGTACACGTAGCTGTTGAGGTCTGACAGATGTCACAATCAAGTTATAAAAGAAGAAAGTGGGTTGTAATCTGAAAACTTTGTAATATTTTACCAAAATTTTGACATTTTGTATAGAATAAAATAGTGTATTCTTTGTTTCGCCGGATTTCGGTCGAAATTTCGTCAATTTCAGTGGGGTCCGAAACCGGTACCGAAACCGAAATTTAAAACCTTGTTATAACCCCTACAAATATTGTTGTCTCGTATGGGTGGAAATACTTTGATTCAATGCATATATCTGAGCTTCTGGTTATTGTTTGTATTTTTCACATTAGGGAGTGTTAGGATTTTTATATCATTATCATTAAATATGAACAACCCGTAACGAGGGCAGCGTTAAATTGTCTGGCCTTGTCCACATGGGTAGGTTAAAAGTGGTTATACCTTAGAAGCACGAAGCGGGTGTGGGTACGCGGGTGGAGGCGAGGAAGTGTGGGGGTCTAAAAGAGTAAGTTTGAGAGCGCCATGGGAATGTGTATGTAATATTTTCTTTATATATCTTTCAAAATTCAATTAAAAAAAATAGCAATTTCTAACCATCTTCATATATATCTTTCAAAATTTAAGTACGTCAAAAAAGAAGTAAGTTCTAACCATCTTCATTTTCGTGCCATCTTTCCTTGTGCCTTCTAAAGATGCATTTGTGTTTGCTTCAATGAAGTACTTTGTGGAGTTTGATGCAAGAAAGTTGGTGGTGGGACTGATGGAGTAATAGGAGCAGGTTGGGAGCGTCATGTACAGTTTCCGTCTCTTCAGAGTCGCACTCCCTGGGAGCTCCTTCCTAAGGAACACCGAATCGCTGTTCCGGGGCGGGAGCGGCACCCACGAGGGAAGATTCCTGCTTCTAAGGGTTATACCATGAGAGATGCTGGTATTTCTCGCTCCGGAGTATTTTTGTTCTAATTTATCTAGCCTTCGGGCAGTGCTCGATCTGGGTCATTAGTCCGCTTATGTGATCATGTTATTTTTGTGTTCACATTGATATGATATTTCTATATTCCGATTTATTTGATACTTCTGTATTCTGATATATTTGATTTAGACTTACATGCCATGGCTGATCAGTTCATTTCCGCACTTCTCTTCTGAAATTTCTACTGTTGTCTAATTAGAACTATTGATCTGTATTCTAATATTAGATCCGTCCTTGATCCGGTTATTGTTTTATGGTATGCCTATTTTCGATTCTTGGAGTGCATGTGTATGAACTTACTCAACTACGGTTGCTCACCCCTTTACCTTAAACATTTCAGGTTAAATAAGGTTGATGTTCGAGTCCAAGACGTTCATAGTCGGCTTAGCAGAGTCTTAGAAAATCGTTGGTTCCTAGAAGATTTACCATGCTTTGCTTTTAGTCGTCTTTAGTTGTGTTCAGATATTATGTGATTTGTTTGTCAGAGAAAGACTTTAATTATTTCAGTTATGTCTTTTCGTTAAGGACCCCTTGATATTCGATTTATATTAGGATCTTTCTTTGTGATCATGTTGTCTCTACAGTATCTCTGTGATTATTCCGGATCAGCGCTCTCAGGCCGCGACAATTGGCATCAAAGCAATTGTTTTCGGGTGGGGGCGCTACAATAAGTGTATTAGTGATATACGAGACTGGTATGGTATATTTATATGAATTGCATGTGATAGGTACATGTTTTATGGGTAAATATTTATATGAATTACTGGTGAAATGTGGTATACACTGAATTATCGGGCATGCATGACTGCACATGTCAACTAGGTGTTCGATGTTAAATCATTATGGATGGGTTTTTTTCCCCTTGTGTGATGGCTTTTCAGGATGTATTCATGCTTATTCTAGCACCTCCTGAAGTTTCGTATTAAATATCCATTACGTTTTTTTAATGGTATTAAATGCCAAATATTTGCATATATTTCATGCGTTTCTGTAATTTTATAGGATTCCCACAGGAATTTTCATCCAAAATCGACGTATTTCCATTTCCGTCATGACCGAAACGCATACCAAAATCGCAACCTTAAACCTTGCTTTTTATCAATAAGGAAAACCAGTAGATAAGCCAGTGTTTATCAATAGAAAAGGGATTTGGATGTGGCATCTCTTTAGTATCACCTTTCTAAGATTCTCTATTTGCTATAATAAACATGGTTAAACAAGTTATCTAAAAGTTCACATAGAAGTAAAAGTACTACTTATAGATGGAAACATAGGTCACCCACTAAATCCAGAAACAGGAAGAACCAATCTCAGCTACGTGAAGATTAATGAAAACAAAGAATGTAGTTAGTTACTTTCAATGAGACAATTTATATCAAAAATATTGCACATCTGTCTTACATGGCCTCCAAATTCCGTGGTTATCCATCGTGGTCTCGGCCTGACACCATAGGTCTGAATGCACTGGTTTTGATAAGAAGCGTAATCAAAAGTATACGCCGGAAACATACTACTCTCTTGACTACTGGACATTGGCATAACCATCTCAGTGCAAGCCTATCAAATAAAAAAAGAACCAAGAAATATTCAAATCAATTTCACTATCATTCCTAGGAATGACATTTTCTCAAAAATCATTCCTAGGAAGTCTTTGAATGGGACTTACGAGGATGCTACCACTCAAAAGTTGAATGGCAAAACATACCTGCCAATTCCATCCACTCAGTCCATGAGGATCATAACCCAGGTCAAAGCAATCGACAGCTCCAGTATAATTGTAGTAGATGCTTACCCCTCCAAAAATACGGTCCAGAACATTAGTCCCACTAGGATAGCCATCAATGACTCGGCAGACCTAAAAAAGCAAACAAAAAAATAATCAGTGAGGTATATGCTTATTCTATTTAATATATTACTCACTCTACAAGTTTAAAATAATCAAGGTTTTAAATTTTGGCCGAAATCCGAAATTTCGACCAGGGCCGACACCGAAAGTACATTAATTCAGTGTCGGACAAGATTTCGGCCGAAATTTCCGAAATTTTGGATATTTTGGCCAAATTTAATTTAACTTTTTTCACAAAATTTCCATTTTTGCCGAAATTTCAGCTGAAAATTCCAAAAATTCGGCCGAAATTTCGTAAATTGCTTAAATTTGTTTTTTTTTACCACGAAACCGAAATTTCAATTCATGAAAATAATTTCACACCAAATACATAAACGAGGCAGAATAAATCCTACTAAATCAGCATGAGAATACTCAAGTATTCGTGTAAGGTCACTGTCCACTACAGGTTTCATATCCTTAGAAGATTGAGTATCGTCCAGAGACCAAACGATATGATTGAATTTCATCTTTTACTCACATGTTCCAGAAAATAAAATGACATTTAGGGTCCGTTTGGATACGCGGATTTTAGAATCTTCGATTTCCTCAAAATTGTAGATGGGAGACGAGAGAACAGAGCAGCCATCGTTTTCTGATTTCTCGCCCTTCTTTCTGACAGCAAGAGAGCAGGAGATCGTCCCATGTTTCCAGGTTTTAGAAATCTCAGGATAGGGGAGAGATTTCTAAAACCTGGATTTCTTACTTAAAATCCAAGAAATGCTGTTAGGACAGCATGCAGCAGCTTGATCATGAACCCTCTTTTACACTGTTTTCAAGCTAAAACCTAGATTCTAAAATCCGAGTATCCAAACGGCCCCTTACTGTTTCCAAGCATAGATTCGTATGTACCTTTATTTTAATGATTCCTTTATATATTTCCAATCTATTTTTATCATTTAAATGTAAGTTATAATGTCCTAGTGTCCTGGTGAACCCATCATAACAGTCAAAACATCAATTGTCTACATGTCCATCTATTCTCTTTTGTCCAACTGTATCTACTACAAGAAATAGAAGTCTAGAAACAAGTTAATAATTAGCATTATAAGTACAATACACTCGTAGGCAAGGCTTTAAATTTCGATTTTGGTTTCGATTGCCATGGAAATGGAAACGTTTCAGTTTCAGTTGGAAATTTTGGTGGAAATTCTGTAAAATCACGGAAACGCATGGAAATATATGCAAATGGTAGAATTTTAGGATGAAACTTCAGAAAATGCTGGAATATGAATCACATAGGCAAGATAGACATCAATAATGGTCCAACAACATCAGACACAGACACCCAGTGACATGTGTTGCCACACATGCCTGACAATTCAATAGATACCAAATTTCTCACATGCAATTCATATATATTAAAAAACTTACAGTTTTAGTTTTGGTATACGTTTCAATTTCGGTGGGGATGGAAATGAAAACACGCCGGTCGTTCGTATCAGTTTCGGTGGAAATTTAAAGCCCCACACATAGGCATGGGTCAAAGAATGTCATAAAAAATGAGATGGAAGAAAATATGAAAAAATTCTAAAGAAAAAAAGGTGTAGCAAAAATGGGTACATAAACCCATAGAAGCATGCATGGATCTAAAATATATGAAAGATGAACATCAACTTATTTGAAAAAAGAATGCAAATTAAGCACGAAATAATGAAAAAGGATTGCACAAAATGTGAATAAAATGAAGAAACAATGACCAAATAGATACATAGACACGTGGATCTAGCCTTAGAAACATGTAAAAGCATGAAACAATAAAAGCTGTTAGGAATGGGGTTAGGGTTATAAGAGAGGAAGAAGAAGAGGAGTGAAGGATGGAGAGTCTCCACTAGGGAGCTTCTCATGACTATGATGTATATATAGGCCCAAAGTAGGACAACATTGTACAATGACTGCAATACCCCTAACTACTACAAGTAATGTCTAAACTACTCTAATACATTATTCGACACTCCCCCTCAAGCTGGAGTAGATATGCTATGGACCTCCAGCTTGGTACAAGGAAAACTACAACAAACAACTAAAATAAAAAAAAGTACATAATGTCATACACACATCCAGCTTGGTATAACACTCCTCATGCTGGTGTGGGGAATACATAACGAAAGCATAACAAAAGATAACGACCACCATGAAAGTACGGTCGTCAAGATCAGCGACCACCAAAAAGGAACAGCTCCCCCTGAAGTATCACTACGGCAAGAGCAGTCACAACCGGGTCTCCTCCTGAACGAGAACCCTGCATATAAGTCTGGAACTACGAAGGATCGAACTGTGCACCTCGGCAAGGGAATAGCAATGATCCATCGAGCAAAAAGGCACACCAAAGGTGCGCATGTGAGCAACGGTAAAACACCACAAGCAGGAACACCAGCTAAGCAGCACCACGCCAATAGAACATAACCACCGATAGGAAAACCATCGGAGACAAGGTCGATGGGGAAACCGTCGCCTGGAGAGGAGAGAGAGATAACCAACCAACGATGGGGAAACCATCGTCTGGTGACAAGGTCGACGACATGAACATCGTCGCCTGAAGACAAGAAGAAAATGAGGGAAAAGATAAACCAACCAACAATGGGGACACCATCGTCTGGAGACTAGGTCGACGGCATGACATCGTCGCCTGAAAAGAGCAGACCAACGATGGGGAAACCATCGCCCGGAAAAGAGAGGTCGACAGGAAAAGATTGTCACCTGTAATAGAGCCGACCAATGAATAGATATAGAAGCCATCGCCTGGAAAATGAGGGAAAAGATAAACAATCAACGATGCGGAAACCATCGTCTGGAGACAATGTCGCATGAAAAGGAGCCGACCAACGATGGGAACACCATCGCCCAAAAAAGAGAGGTCGTTGGAAAAAGATCTTTGCCTATAAGAGAGTCGACCAACGATAGATATGCAAGCCATCGCCCAGAAAAAAGAGGCCGACGGGAAAAGACCGTCACCTGTAAGAGTCGGCCAACGATGGATATGGATGCCATCGCTCGGAAAAGGAGGGAGAAGATAACCAACCAACGATGGGGAAACCATCGTTTGAAGACAAGGTCAACGGCATGCACATCGTCGCCTAATGAGATGTCGATGGGGAAACCGTCGCCTGAAGATAAGAAGAGGAAAAGGAAGAAGATAGCCGACCAACGATGGGGAAATCATCGCCCGGTGAAGATAAGGCATAAAGCCGGAAAGAAAGATGAATGCGTAAAACTATGCCAAGAGAAGGCATGAAGGCGAAGACAACATGAAGAAACATGAAAACAAGACAACACTTCCTCAAGAAGATAAAGACAACACTAACAACACTCCCCCCAAGAAAAAACAACAAAGAGGACAACCCTCCCTCAAAAGAAAAGACAACAGAAGAGAAGAACTACATGACAACACTCCTCCTCAAATACCTTCAACTTGCAACGAAATGAAGACAATCAAGGCACCACACCTCTGTTAGACATTTTATCAAACACCCAGTGTGCACCTTTGACATCAACACGAAAGGCATAGAAGACAATGGAAATAAAGGGATAAGAGGTGACAAGAAGATAACCATAAGGCAACAAAAGAAAATAAACAACACCAATTACCACAAAAGAAGACTTTCAAGGCACCACACCTCTCTTGGACAGAGAGATAGAGAGAGAGAGAAACGAGGGTTTTAGGAGGTGCGCACACAAGAGGGGAGAGAGAAATATGAGACAGAGGCGAGATAGAGAGATAGAAAGAAAAATCCGAGAGATATTTTAGGGTTTTGCTATTAAAACCAAAGGCAAAAGAAAAATACGAGAGAGAGAGAGAAGGGAAACTTGGATAGGAGAGAACTCTTCTTCTTTTCCTTCCCTGGGATCTTGCTTTGATACCATGTTAGAAATGGAGTTAGGGTTGGAAGAGAGGAAGACGAAGAGGAGTGAAGGATGGAGAGTCTCCACTAGGGAGCTCCTCATGAATATGATGTATATATAGGCCTAAACTAGGGCAACAATGTACAATGGCGACAATACCCCTAACTACTACAAGTAATGTCTAAACTACCCTAATACATTATTCGACAAAAGCAATTAAGTTTTTGAAGTAAAGAGCCATCACTATCTTCTTCATGTAAAGAAAATAGGAGAAGAGTTGAAGGAAGATAGAGAAGAGAAGAAAAAGCAAAACGAGAGAAGAAGAATTTTGTGTGGGTTGAATCCCCAACCCAACGAACTGATGTATTTATTATCTTTACTTAATCAAAATTACAATATGTGCCATTAGGGCCATTTAAGATGAACCCTGTCAAATCAACATAAGTAATAACATTCGTTTAACTTAAACTCTCAGCACTCCACCTTAAGCTAGGGCATAAAAGTCATCAACACCGAACTTGAAACAAAATGCTTCCAAATTGGCTGCAAGCAAGAGATTCTCTCTCTCTCTCTCTCTCTCTCTCTCTCTCTCTCTCTCTCTCTCTCTCTCTCTCTATATATATATATATATATATATATATATATAGAGAGAGAGAGAGAGAGGTGTATCTACTTGATCGAGTAGATAACTTATCTACTCCGTCGGCTTAAAATACATTGGGGGCCCTCATTGTTTGGGTGATGCAAACCATTCATTTGATGGGCCCTCACATAGATAGGGCGTGCTCAAAAGATCAGCTCCATAGGATCATCCTAACCCTTCGATTTGCGGAGGTTAAAATGGACGGGTATAAACCTTCACAAATTTGTCATTTTTTACCTTCACAGTTCGAAGGGGTTAGGATGATCCTAAGGAGCTGATTTTTTGGGCACACCTTATCTATGTGAGGGCCTATCAAATGAGTGCTTTGGATCATCCAAACAATGTGGGGCCACTGTGTTTCTAGCCGACGGAGTAGATAAGTTATCTACTCAATCATGTGTGTGTGTGTGTGTGTAGAGAGAGAGAGAGAGAGAGGCTATTTCTTTTTTGGGGTTTGCTAACGACTAACCTTATACGAGTGCTCTAAGGTCACCGGTTAAGGTGCATTGGAAAATAAATTTTCCAATCATTTTACACATACTTTCACACTTTTACACCCGTTTTGAGATTTCTTTATAAAAACATGTGTAAATTTTCTTTCCCAGTGCACCTTAACTGGTGCCCTTAAGGCACTCGTTAGCAAAACCCTTCTTTTTTAAATGGTGAAAATGTACCCCAACCCAACGAACTGATGTATTTATTATCTTCACTTCATCAGAATTACAATATGTGCCCTTAGGGCCATTTAAGATGAGCCCTATCAAATTAACATAAGTAATAACATTCATTTAACTTAAACTCTCAGCACTCCACCTTAAGCTGGGGCATAGAAGTCATCAACACCGAAGTTGAAAAGAAATGCTCCCAAATTGGCTGCAAGCAAGAGATTTTCTCTCTCTCTCTCTCTCTCTCTCTCTCTCTCTCTCTCTCTCTCTATATATATATATATATATATATATATATATATATAGAGAGAGAGAGAGAGGTGTATCTACTTGATCGAGTAGATAACTTATCTACTCCGTCGGCTTAAAATACATTGGGGGCCCTCATTGTTTGGGTGATGCAAACCATTCATTTGATGGGCCCTCACATAGATAGGGCGTGCCCAAAAAATCAGCTCCATAGGATCATCCTAACCCTTCGATTTGCGGAGGTTAAAATGGACGGGTATAAACCAAGGTTGCCAGAGCGGGAATCGAAGGCTCCCAGGGAAGAATCCTGCTTCCTTGGTATAAACCTTCACAAATTTGTCCATTTTTTACCTCCACAGTTCAAAGGGGTTAGGATGATCCTAAGGAGCTGATTTTTTGGGCACACCTTATCTATGTGAGGGCCTATGAAATGAGTGCTTTGGATCATCCAAACAATGTGGGCCCACCGTGTTTCTAGCCGACGGAGTAGATAAGTGATCTACTCAATCATGCGTGTGTGTGTGTGTAGAGAGAGAGAGAGAGGCTATTTCTTTTTTGGGGTTTGCTAACGACTAATCTTATACGAGTGCTCTAAGGTCACCGGTTAAGGTGCATTGGAAAAGAAATTTTCCAATCATTTTACACCTACTTTCACACTTTTACACCCGTTTTGAGATTTCTTTATAAAAACATGTGTAAATTTTCTTTCCCAGGTGCACCGGTGCCCTTAAGGCACTCGTTAGCAAAACCCTTATTTTTTAAATGGTGAAAATGTATTAAAACCAGATAAAAAAACAGAGCTCTAGACTAAGATGGTTCCGAAAGGAAAAGACAAAAAACAAATACAAGGCAGCCTGCCAGCCTCAAGGAAAGTCAAAACCCAAGAGGCCAGATCTCCAAATACCACTACAAGCCAAAGTATCTTCCTCACTATTTGGAGTGACCCCCATCCATGAACTGCCACTAGTAACCCTTCCAATCCTTAATCCACATGATAACATTGAGAAAATTACATTCCACAACCAAGGAATCAATAGAAGGCCAAAACACGAATGGCATGCAGCAAAGCGAAGATTTCCGCCTTATTGGAGTCAGGCAGGCCTAGAATAGGACGACGTCACCAACACCACGGGCTTAGCATTGCCCAAGAGACAACCAGTACCAGTAAGGCCAGTGTTCCCAAAATTTAAACCGTCAAAATTGTGTTTGAATAATCTCGACAGCAACAAATCCCAAGGGGGAGAGGTCTATCAGAGGAGTGAAAGGCACTCTGCCTAATCTCATCCAACGACTATCGCAAGCTCGAGCTGGTTGCAGATCACTGAATAATGGTAGAAATGATCTGTTGCTGAATGCGCCCAACATTCACGCTAGAAGCCCTATAGATCCTACAATTCCTTTCCTTCTAGATCACTCACAATACCGCAGGGAGAGCAAGATGCCATAGCCTTTGCACTTTTGTGGGCCAAGGGGCAAAAGATTAGGCCTCTAATAAATCTACAATACCTACTGTAACGACCCAGTTCCATAACCAAGGTCGATACTAGCAAAAGAATAAGAAAAGCCAAAATTCACATAAATTTTTTTTTCAAACATATGAGAAAATAAATGAGCACTCTTATTCCAAATTTAATTGTCTGTTACCAATTTGAAATTTAACTTTAAAATAAAAAAACTACAACTGAAAACAAACCATATTAATAGTCAAAGTCCATTAAACAGAAAATAAACAACTAATGGACATGACATAACTGTCATCCCCAAACAAAAATTCTATGAGTGCTCTCCCCATCCTATGTGCCACCTAGATCTGTTCATCGACGAACTCTCATTCACCTTCCTCACCGACAAAGTCTGAAAAATAGTCTAAGTTAATAGCAAGGTCATTTGACTGGAAAGTGTAATAAAAGTACAACACAGATAATTGCAATTGAAAGATAAAATTTCTTATGACTTCCACTTAATGAAGAGTAACTAAATAAAGAATAACAAGAACATATGAAGATGCCAAATTTTAGATACGATAACATGAAGTACAGTCCAATAAAAGATGTCTTAACAAAGCATAAGCTACCTAGGGATCTAGAAGTACAATGATAATCATGTCATGTCATGTCAGTAAGTCATATAGGTCCACTAGCTCCTCAACTCCTCATAATTATGTACACGATAGGGAATCCTCAAGTACCAGTCCATAGATGGCCACACGTATTTCTATGACCTACCCGTACTTTAGTACGAGGCCAATATAAAAACATCGTGTATATAAATTATGGCCTAAAAATAAAAAGTCCTACCACAAGAATTTCTATGGGAATAATCATTAAATTCAATTGTCTAAGTAAAATAAGCATACGCACAAGCAATAGAGGTGAGACATGAAACAATCATAAGAAATAAAATCCTCAAAACAATATCATATTTATAACTAAGATTACAAGTTTCAGTCATCACTTGCCTTGGGTTCTTGAATTTGGAGAAGTTCAAGTGTCTCAAAGTGAGAATAGGGAGAGATCAACCTAAAAGCGAGACCACATACAGGTATACTAAGTTTCTTACAAGATTATATTTTATTCCAAGATTATTCGAGGCGTCGTTAATTCACAGAAATATCTTATTAGGTTACCCTGTCTGGTGTGCATTAAATTTTCTTTTTCTAACAAATTGGGTTTATATAACAACCTCAACACTGATTATTATTACAACCATAATAGTGTTGAAATCAGCAGCTTGCCGCATTTAACAAGAAAAGACAAGCTGAGTTTGTGCAGTTATGAAACCATTGGAGTGTTAAAATCAATAGCCTTGTTACACTAAATAAGAAAAGACAACCTAAGTTGGTGTAGTTATCAAAATTGGGTAGTGCATCATCATTAGCATTTATCTTCCTCTATTCAAGTGTTTTACTTACTAAGTAATATCAACTTAACCATGTTTTGATATCTACACTAACTCATTCCGTTTCTCTTATTATTTAAGAAGCTGCCAAAGGTTCTTACCGTTCTCAAAAGCTCTCTCTCAAACCATTTAATAAAGAAAGATAATCTAGGGCCATGCAATTACAAAAGGAAGAATGATTTCAACATGAGCATGTTTTGATAGTTGTATTAACTAACTTTGTCTTTTTATTAGTTTAAGTGCTGTCGAAAGGATATTACCATTCTCGAAAAGCTCTTACAAGCCCATTAAGAAGGAAAAGACAAGCAAAGTTTTGTCCAGTTATTAAAAAATATAACAGTGTGAGCCAGGTGCATTGCTTTACTAAAAGCCTGTGATATTGACGTGACAGCCGCATCTCATCATACGGAGAGGCCCCTGCAGATTGAGGGCAGGGCATCGATCATTTGTTCATGGTCAAACAAAGCGAGGTCTGGGGCTCATTCAAAGTCAAATCAAGGGGCGGGGTACGATGAGTACATTGATTATCTGGGTCCGTCTAGTCTCGACAAGATGGGTAGGGGCTCCTTCGTTGCCTTAAGTAAGACCAAAGGCGGGCTAGCACGTGTCAGGTGATGACGACGCCGTAGTACTTCGATCTGGAATGGCCAATTCCCGATAATAACGCATTCGATTGATTGCCTCTTATCAGAGTCCTTGAGTTACCCGTTTAGCTTCTGAACCCGAAACCTACCAATCCACCTTTCCTCAAATGCTAGGGCCGATGACCCTCTTTCGAATCATATTCTTTACCCGACAACCCACTTTTTATTCGTTTAAGTGATGTCGAAAGGATATTATCATTCTCGAAAAGCTCTTACAAGCCCATTAAGAAGGAAAAGACAAGTTAAGTTTTGTGCACTTATTAAAAAATATAATTGTGCTAAAATCAACAGTTTTTCCCACAAATAAGAAAAGACAAAGTGAGTTAGTACAACTATCAAAACATGCTCATGCTGAAATCATTCCTCCTTTTGTAATTGCATGGCCCTAGATTATCTTTCTTTATTAAATAGTTTGAGAGAGGACTTTTGAGAATGGTAAGAACCTTTGGTAACTCCTTAAATAATAAGAGACGGAATGAGTTAGCATAGATATCAAAACATGGTTAAGTTGATATTATTCAATAAGTAAAACACCTTGAATAGAGGAAGATAAATGCTAATGATGATGCACTACCCAATTTTGATAACTACACCAACTTAGGTAGTCTTTTCTTATTTAGTGTAATAAGGCTATTGATTTTAACACTCAAATGCTTTGATCGCTGCACAAACTCAGCTTGTCTTTTCTTGTTAAATGCGGCAAGCTGCTGATTTCAACACTATTATGGTTGTAATAATAATCAGTGTTGAGGCTGCTATGTAAACCCAATTTATTGGAAAAAGAAAATTTAATGCATACCAGACAGGGCAACCTAATAAGATATTTCTATGACTTAACGACGCCTCGAATAATCTTGGAATAAAATAGAACTTTGTAAGAAACTTAGTATACTTGTATGTGGTCTCACTTTCAGGTTGATCTCTCCCTATTCTCACTTTGAGACACTTGAACATCTCCAAATTCATGAACCCAAGGCAAGTGATGACTGAAACTTGTAATCTTAGTTATAAATATGATATTGTTTTGAGGATTTTATTTCTTATGATTGTTTCATGTCTCACCTCCATTGCTTGTGTGCAATGAAGCACGGATACGGGTACGGGGTGCGGGTACGACACGATACGGGTACTTGGATACGTGATTTAAAAATAAAAATAAAAAGGATACGGGTACGTTGGGGGTACGCTGAATATAATATATTTTTATATTTTATTATATATTTATAAAAATAAATATTTTGTTAAAAAATTCAAACAATTTAATTGGAGAACAATCAAATAACGATAACATCACCAAAATCTAATATTACTTCTAAGTTGTTAGGTTTTTATTTATGGGATATATATATATATATATATATATATATATATATATCTATATATATTATAGATATTTTGATGTATCCAACCCCCCTTTTGTTAATTGGGACAACCCCTCTATTGTAAATCTGTAATTTTCGATTTAATTTGAACCGGGTGCGCACCCGATACGTACACAAACCCGGGTGCGTATCCGGTACGCACCCAAAGAGTACCCAAGAGCACCCGCACCCGATACGCACCTGACACGGGTACGTTGGCCTCCGGAGAGTACCCGTGCTTCTTAGCTTGTGCATATGCTTATTTTACTTAGAGCATTGAATTCAATAATTATTCCCATAGAAATTCTTGTTGTAGGACTTTTTATTTTTAGTCCATAATTTATATACATGATGTTTTTATATTGGCCTCGTACTAAAGTACGGGAAGGTCATAGAACTACGTGTGGCCATCTACGGACAGGTACTTGAGGATTCCCCATCGTGTACAAAATTATGAGGAGCTAGTGGACCTATACGACTTACTGAGATGACATGATTATCATTGTACTTCTAGATCCCTAGGTAGCTTATACTTTCCTGAGACATCTTCATGTTACCGTATCTAAAATTTGGCATCTTCATATGTTGTTATTCTTTATATAGTTACTCTTCATTAAGTGGAAGTCCCAAGAAATTTTATCTTTCAAATGTAATTATCTGTGTTGTACTTTTATTACATTTTCCAGTCAAATGACCTTGCTATTAACTTAGACTATTTTTCAGACTTTGTAGGTAAGGAAGGTGAAGGAACCTTCATCGATGAACAGAGCTAGGTGGCACATAGGATGGGGAGAGCACTCATAGGATTTTTGTTTGAGGATGACGGTTATGTCATGTCCATTAGTTGTTTATTTTCTGTTTAGTGGACTTTGACTATTAATATGGTTTGTTTTCAGTTGTAGTTCTTTTATTTTAAAATTAAATTTCAAATTGGTAACGGACACTTAAATTAGGAATAAGAGTGCTCATTTATTTTCTCATATGTTTGAAAAAAAAATTATGTGAATTTTGGCTTTTATTATTCTTTTGCCGGTATCGACCTTGGTTATGGAACGGAGTCGTTACACCTACTCGGATTACTAAGATGTTCCACTCTCAAAATCTTGTCCAGGCAAAGAATCCAGCAAAAAGCAGACACCCTAGGAGGCATAGAGGATGATTAGGCGCGCCGGGATGAAGATAATGGCAAGGGGGCGGAGCGACACCCTAGGAGACATAGAGGATGAATAGGCACACCTAGCCAGAGATAATGACAAGGGGACGATCCAAATGTGAACACAACATCTTGTATTTCAAACCCAAACTCTGTAACCGGACCTTATGCATCTAAGAGATGCCAACTCCAATCGAGAAATTAAGGCTACAACATCCAGTCCACAACCTCCCTCTCAAAGAGCGGACTGCAAAAAAGGAATAGTCCCTCCCACCCTGCCATCAGTCCGATGGAACAAATCACACACTAGCCTTATATTGATTACAACCTAAACAAGTCATGTCAGTCAAATCTCAAAGGTCCATCCCCAAATCAGAGGTCTTTCCAGAAGGGCACATGAGGCCCCGAATGGAATCTATATCTTAGACCAGCTTCGAAGATATCAATGGAGGGAACGAGATCCCTCCAAATTGTGAGCCCTGAATGATGTACCTGTCCAAGTGCTTCCATCCACTCAGGCTAGCACCATACTTCTTAGCAAACACTCCCCTCCGAAGATGATCCAATTCTTCCCCAAATCTTTGCAACCACATAGCCAAAAGAACTCCATTCGTAACCTTGAGAATACAACTATCCAATCTGCTAATTGCTTTTGGTTTGTAAACAGACTCACTCTTAGTTGACCAAGTGGTATTTTCAACCCCAATATTAATCACTCCATAGGAACCTCTTCTGAAGATGTTCAAGGCACTGAATGACACTAAAGGGGGACTGAAAAAGAGACATGTAAGTAAAGAGGTGAAATAGCCAAAACTAGCCTTGATAAGCAGGTCCCCCCGCCCCAATCCAAAACAAAAAACAAAAGGAAAGCGTGCTTTTCTTCCAAGGGGAGAGCTTCTTCTCAACTCTCTCAAATACAGGGTCCGAAAGACCTTTGGAAGGCCGCCCAACACATAGAGGATACCTCAACTAAGAATTGGGAGAGAACCAAAACGATAACCCAAAATTCCCGCTACCCTTCTAACCTCAACCTCTTCCAATCTCACACCCATCACTAGAGACATGGAATAGTTCGCCAGTTGCCCAGGAGACTGCCATAATTTTAATTTTCGGCCGAAATATGTCATTTCGGCCAAAATATGTCTGTTTCGGTTCAAACAGAAGCAAAATCAATATTGATTCGGAAAATCACAAGATTTCATCAAAATTTCGGTGTTAATGTCGACATCCAAGCGCCAAAAAAAAGTGAAAAGGGGGAAGATTTAGGGAATCTTACCTGGATTCGCTGGTGATTTCCATCGCTAGCTGTCTTCATCTTCATTTCTTCATCCAGCAATCCCCGAGGTTGCTGCTTTTTCAGAGATTCACAGATTCTTCATCGTCTAATGGGCTACAAGTGGGGGTGCAACTCGGGTCGGACGGGTCGGGTTTTCCGAAACCCTACCCTACCCGAGAATTATCTCTGGTCGGGTCTAATTTTTTACAGGAAAGCCCGAGATTCGTAAACCCGACCCTACCCAAGATAATTTCTTGGGTCGAGTCGGGTTTTCATTTTTTAGCGTAGGATAGTGACTAATTTTAAAGATTGTAGAAAAAAACAAATCTTCACCCCAAAAAACTCTTAATTTATATCATCAACTGTATAAATTTAAGGACAATATATTTTCACATAACAGACATGATCACCTCAATGAAAACAATTGTATCAATATATCGGAAAATAATTTGCTATGTTATTCAAGAGATATTTAAGAAAGTCACAGTACACCCATATGAGTCGGGATGGGTTTCGGGTTTCGGATTTTTTTCTTTAAACCCGGACCTACCCAAGATTGAGTCGGGTTTTCCAATTTAAAACCCGACCCTACCCAAGACCCATGATCATGGTTTTAAACGTTTCGGCCGAAATATTTCGGTTTCAACCCGACCGAAACAAAATTTACATGAAGTCGTTTCTTTACAAGATTTCAGCGAAATTTCACCACAATTTCGTTTTTAGCCTTGTTTACAAAATTTCCACCAAAATGTTATAATTCCCACCAAAATTTATGAAATATTCACCAAAATAGCCAAAATTTCCACTGAAATCGCCGAAATTTACACCGAAATTTTAGACATTTCGGTCGAAATTTAAAAAAAAAACGAAATCATAATCATCTCTTTACATGATTTCGGCCAAAATTTCAGCCCGAAACCGAAACGGTGACCGAAACTGACACCGACACCGAAATTTAAAACCTTGCCCATGATTTCTAAACCTGACCAACATTATTTTTGGGTCGGGTTGATGCGGGTCGGGTAAAACCCGACCCAAGTTGCAGCCCTAGCTGCAAGTTTCAGCCGCAAGCTTCCCACAGCTTCCTCTTCGGAAGAATCCCAAAAGTCGCAGGTATTTCAGAGAATCGGCAAGTATTTCCTCTTCCTGGAGCTTCAACTACAGCTTAGCGTGTTCCCAGAGATTCAGCCCTGTTCGCATCTTCCCAACATCGACAATATCCGTCTGTTCTCATGTCTTCCCACAACAACAGTAAACTTCGAGTGTTCTCGGAGATTCTAGCCTCTTCCAAACAGTCCATAGGTAACTCGATTAAATGTGCATTTATTTTTTCTTTATTTTGTAGCTATTATATGATGAAAAAAGCCCAAAGGAATTAAGAAAGAGAAGCATTTAGAAGAGGCGACTCGTGCCAAATTGATGGAGTAAAAGAGGTAGAGGCAGACCAAAAACAACTTGGGTAGAAACATTGAGGAAAGACTTGATAGCTAGGAACATAACAGAGAACTTGACCTTGGATAGGGTAGAATGGAAGAAAATGATCCACGTAGAAGAACCCAACTAGAACCAGGATTAGAGCCGGGTAGATTCCTTTTACCTTCTTCATGAATTTTTTCTAAAGGATTCATTTACTCGACCCCAACTACTTTGGGACAAAGGCTTTGTTGAGTTGAGTTGAGTTGAGTTGAGTTGAAGCATTTAGAAACAGGTTTTTTGGTAAAAAAGGAGTTTGGTAAGCGTACTGTTTGATGAAAAAGCTGCAGGATTTTTCTGTAATGTTTGTCGATCAAAGACCTTTTTAGGTTTATATTTTATAGTATGGCAAAAATCCCTAAGAACAGAAACATCATGAAATGGGTTTTTTGGAAAAAAGTGTTGTGTTCGTAAGGGTACTGTTCGAAAAAAAAAGCTGAATTTTTTCTGGAAAGTTTGTTGATTAATCACCTCTTTAGGTTTTACTTTATAGGTTTTACATTTTAGTATGGCAAAAAATCCATTAATTAATAAAAAACAGAAACATCATGAGATAGGTTTTTTTTGCAAAAAAGAGTAATGTTTGGTAAGGGTACTGTTTGACGAAAAAAGCCTCTTTGTTTCGGTTGTTGGAATTTTCTGGAAAGTTTGGAAAGGAAAAATATTTCTAAAGGCCCTATTTGGATTTCAGAAGTTTGAAAAACTTTTCCAAAAAAGTTCCTAAGGCCTGTTTGGATGGTAAGAAAACCATTTTTTTCCATGATTTAGGCTCTTGAAAGGAAAAAAATTAATTAGAAAAGTTTTTCCTTCAATCCAAACAGAGCCAAAGTTGGTAAAGACTAGTTTGGATTTCAAGAAAACATTTTCGAGAGAGAATTCGGAGCAGAGACCTTTGATTGTGCAGGAGTGGGAGGCGCCAGCTTCTGCGTTCCTGAAGCTTAATTCTGATGGCTGTAGTCTTGGAAATCCGGGTACGGCTGGCATAGGGGGAGTCCTAAGAGATGATGAGGGATCAGTGAAGTGGGCAATCGCAGGCCCCATTGGAGTGGCCAACTGATGTAGGATTAGGAAGATAAATAGGAGAAAGGGGAGAAAAAGAGTAGACAAAGAGAAGAGAGAAAAGAATAGAAGAAGAATAGGGGAAGAAGAGGAGAGAGATAATAGACGAGAAAGAGGAGAAAGAATAAGGGAAGAAAAGAATGAGAAGAAGTCTTGAGCGAGAAGAAGAGAGGGAATTAGAGGAGAACTAGAAGTAGAAGAAAGAAGAGAAGAGAACTAGAGGAAGGAGAAGAAACCTGTAGAGGGAGAAGCCAATCAATATTTATTTATCCAAACTTATGATTTCTAATACAATGAGTCATATATATATATATATATATATATATATATATATATATAGAGAGAGAGAGAGAGAGAGAAAACGGTTCCTACACATATGTGTAGAGAGTTCTCTACACACTAGCTTAAAATACAGTGGGGGCCCACATTGTTTGGGTGATCCAAGCCGTTTAAAGGCCCTCACATAGATAGGGTGTCTACAAAAAATCAGATCCATAGGATCATCCCAACCCTACGATTTGTGGAGGTAAAATGGATGTCTTTAAACCTTCACAAATTAGTCCATTTTTTGCCTCCACAGTTCGAATGGTTAGGATGATTCTATGGATCTGATTTTTTGTGGACACCCTATCTATGCGAGGGCCTTAAAAATGAATGGTTTGGATCACCCAAATAATGTGGCCCCCACTGTATTTTAAGCTAGTGTGTAGATAACTTATCTACACATATGTGTAGGAACCGTTTTCTCATATATATATATATATATATATATATATATATATATATATATATATATATAAGCAATGTAATAAAAATCCATGGAAAATAAAAGCCCTAAAAATAACATGGAAAATAAAATCCTAGAAACTAAATAACATGTAAATAAATCATAATATCTACATCACCAACTCAAGTGAGGCGGAGGTGTGGTCCATCAAGGCACCAAGTTTTTAGTGGGAAAAGATTTTGATAGAGTGGTGGTAGAAGGGGACCCGCTCAATGTAATCTGTTAGCTAAGCAGATCACATGTTTTCTCATGGAGATTTGTAGAGCTATTTGAGGAGATCAAAGATATTTTGGGTAATTCGAGTGTCTCCTTCCGCCCTATCAGGAGATCTGCCAATGGGATGGCAGATAGGCTTGCCAGGGATTGGTTCGTTTGGTGGCCCTTGAGTAGTTTGATTTTTTACCGCCTTGAGTTTTTTCAATCCTTTATTGTCATGAATTTTAATCTTTTCGTGTATCTTTCTTGTTTTCTTCTTTAGTGCTTGTATTTGACCATCTCGGTCCTTCTCTTTGAATGAAATTTTAGCCATTCAAAAAATAATATAGAGAGAAAACATATAGAAGATAATATCAAGCAAATGTACTTTTAGAAATGTTTTAAATATTATTCTAAAAATTTTACCAGTGCACCTTATTTGTTTGTAGGGAAGTTGGACTTATTAGTTAAAAAATATAAAAAATAAAAAAATTATAAAAAGAACATTAATCAATTGGAAAACTATTATGGATGGCTTTCATGCTTTGAGTTTATATTTCACTTTATTGTTCCAAACATGAGCGATAGCGCATATCACAAGATGTTGACATTGTTAAACTATTATGGATAGCTTTCTTGCTTATGTGATGGTTTCTACGTGTGTATTTGTGCTTATTGTAGCATTTCCTGAAGTTTAAACCTAAAATTGTATCATTAGAATATGTTTCTATACGTTTCCGCGATGTTACAAGATTTCCTCCTTTTTTTTTCTTTGAATGGTAAGATTTCCGCCTAAATTTCCACCGAAAGCGAACTTTAAAACCTTGAAGACAACTCATAAGACCTCAAAACAGCCAAGAGGTCCATTACCTTCTGATCACCCAAGATGCTAACAAGCAAGGTATTGTTAGCGTCTTGTGAGAGATCTAGACTCTCGGGGTTCATACTCTAAAATTGGCTATCAAGCCCAAACCCCTAGCCTTGCCAATCATCAGACTAAGCAACTCAGCAACAATGGAGAATAGAAATGAGGATAGAGGATACCCTTGACTCAATCCTCCAATGCTTTTAAAGAAATCCCCTGGCAGATCCATTCACCAAAACACAAGTGCCATACAGAGGAAACACAAGTTTGCATCCAACCACGCCATTGAATACCAAAACCCATCTTCCCAAAGAAGTAATCAAGACATCTCCACTCAACACGATCATAAGCTTTCTCTATGTCCAGTTTGCAAAGGATGCCACTGATGCCACTCCGGTAATAGTAATCCAAAAATATTAGCAATCAGAGCCCCGTTCAGGATCTGCATCCCAAGGATGAAAGTGAACTGAGTCTTGGAAATTAGAGAACTCAAAACCAAACAGAAACAATTAGCTAACACATTTACAAGAAACTTGTACACACGACACACGGTTAGTCAAAAATCTGTCTCAGTCTCAGCACCATCCCTCTTAGGGAAAAGAGTGATTGAGTAGCCCAAATAATCCTGCTCGAGCTCAAAAACCACCATAGAAATTACTAAAGAAAGTCAGGTTTCTGCGTACCACCTTCCAATAAAACTAGAAAAATGTCAAATAGAAGCCATACAAACACGGTGCCTGATCACCCTTCAAAGCAAACATAATTTTCTTGATCTCTTCTACCCTAAAAGGCTCCTCAATCCTGGAAAGATCATCAGAGTCCAAAGATTCAAACTCGATTCCTTTCGAAAAAGGCAATTGTCTAACATCGGAGTTGTACAGAGACTGGTAACATCTAACCATCTTAGAGAGAATTGGTCACCCTCAATTAGCAAAGACTGAATACGGTTTGACCTTCTTCTAGCACTAGATATACCATTGAAGTAGGTCGTGTTCTGACCCCTCTTTCAACCACTTGCACCTGGAGCCTTGTCACTACTTGATTTCCTCATGCAACACTAATCTATCGAGCTCCAACTTCAGTGAAGCGCTCCCAACCAAGTCCATAAAACTAAGAGGGGCAATCTCTTTTAAAGAAACCAAAACCTGAATTTAACACGACGGCATAACCTTGTAGGTCTCAATAACACGAAGCTTTGACCTCACCCACTAGTTTCACTTAGAGAGTTATCGTATCTAAACTTTTGAGCAATATCCGCCCAACTCAAAACCACAGCTTCCGACCACCAAACTTTGATAAGCTCACAGACCTACTGCTTTTCAATCAAGAAAGCTCTAAACAAAAAGGAGTAGGGCCCCATGATACCACCCTAGGGTCTAAAAGGATGGGTCAATGTTCAAATATGGGTTTAAGCAGGATTGAAAAGAATCTGGTGGAGACGAACACCACGGAGGACACAACAGAAACAGATCTAATCTGCATTTCTGGTGACAGTGACCTTCCACCCAAGTGAAAAGGGCATCAGAGAGTTGTTGATCCACCGGGGACTGTCTTCCCACAAAGTTGGAGAAATCCTCCATCAAGCTGAAAAGTGCAGCCTCTGTCTATCCGTTCACCCAAGAATCTAGGACGTTAAAAGCCTCCCCAATGCACTAAGAATGCTGCCACGGGGCTCACATGAGATAAAGCTCTGCCAAAAAGTCGATCTAAGACCCCAAAGATTTGTCTTGTACACAGCAGGAAAAATCCATAAAGAATTATATGATATTAGACGGAGTCTGACCGACACGGATCAGTTCCTCCTCCAAGCCACCAAGATTCCCTCAGAGGTGCCTTACAAGACAAGAAAAGTGCACTGAAATCGATTCTCATACCCCAAATTCCTCCTATCAACCACAGAGAAGGACTAAAATTTAGTCTTTTGAATAAAAAAACTATCTGACTAGTCATGTACGACCACATCCTTACCATGGGTCTTTTTCGTAGGGTCTCCAAGTCCCATGATATTCTAGCACAAAACCTACATTTGGGAACAAAATTCGAGTTCTTTCTGCCTTAGCATTTAATTTTTGGAGACAGTGATCTTTTCTCGAATAAAGTGATAATATATTTCAATACGCTTGGTCCTCTCATGAAACATACGATTACACACAATCAAAATGGCTGCTTGATTGTCGCAGAATATCTTCATCGACTTGTAAGCCACAAAACCTAACTCTTCACACGAGTTTTCACTCACATTAATTCAAAAATTGTGTGATTCATTGCATGATACCCTATTTCTGCACTAGATCGTGCAACCGCAATTTGCTTCTGATTGCGATAGGTGACTAGATTACATCGAAGAAGGGTACAATATCTGTTGATTGTCTATCAGGAGGAGACCCCCCAATTTTCTTCTAATATACTCTTCAATCGCAAGTGACTATTCTTCTAGAAGAAAGTCCTCTACCTGATGCTCCTTTTAAAAACCTCGGAACACATTGAACTACTTCCAATGATCAACAATAGGATTATGCACGAATTAACCCACTGTATGTACAAGAAAAGTAATATTCGGCTAAGCTATTATTTACCTATGAAGAGGGGGGGCATCATTCATCTCCACCCCAGAAATCCCAATATTAATTGATTTGACTTTGGGTTTGTTTATTCATGTTTTTTATCCTCAATTTGTGTAACAATTACCAAAATTTGGTCAAGGGACCCTTCCTCTAAGAGGAAATGGAAAAAATCTCAAAAAGTGAAAGAATGGTGTTTATGTTCAGTTTTCTAACAAAATCTAATAAGTCATGTGGTCATAACACGATATCGCATCCATCGGTCAGACTCCCCCACCCCCCCCCCCCCCCCCCCCCAACAACACCATTTTCCCAAACTATTAAGGCCGAAATCATTATCTCTCAACCTTTGCACCTGTATACACAGTCCAGAATCCAGATCAGGCCCAATAATCTACACCGAATCATAGTCCAGACATATTACAGACCTGAGGATATTCTCAAATCCCTCTTTTCTTAAGTTTGTTCCAACACAGCACCAATTTTCAGTCCCTGCAGCCATACCATATCATCACAGTTCGCTTTCGTGGACTGTTCCCCCATAAACCCCGTAACCAGTTGACAATAATCCATCCTAGAAAGCCATAATCAGTCGACAATAAGCTTTCAAAAGCTCCCGAAACCTTACCAACATTCCAACCCTATTATAAAACCTTGCCAACTTCTGTTGTAATTTTCCAGCATCAATCTTTTAACTGTCCACTTTTGCAGCCTTTAACAGTCTCTAAATTCCTTTATCAAATCATATCCAAGACTGTCTCCTTTATCCCTGCTCATCTGACCTAATTACCATGATTTAAGCTCAATCATAGATAAAGTTTTTCATCAGTTGGTTGTCCTACATCAATTGGTATTAGAGTTAAATATAGTTGTATTCTTGTTCCGTCCTACTTCAAGCTTGTTCATTTTCCATGAAATCATAAGTCACAACTTATTCCCTTATTACCATCGCTTATCCATTTTGAAGCTCCGCCTAATATGGATCCCACATGCAAAACAAGGGTTCAAAATCACAAATGATGTGAAGTTTGAGGGTGGATGATGAGATAGTCAAAATTGACATCGTATTATTGTAGAATAGTTCATTTTAGAGACAGCTTAATGGACACCAACTTTGCCTTCTTCTGTTGCCTAATCTATGAAGCATGTCAAGCCATATTACCTTATGTCTGAAAGTACAATGAAGATATACCCAACGGGGAACTGGGTGCTTACTCAATAGTCAAGACAAGGGTTGTATCCATTGTGAAACCGGAGCCCCGCCTTGTCTTTCTCATGCTATGTTACACATGAATGAAATTTCTCTATTTATTGCATCAACTTTGTATCATTACCATAATTCCAATCATAGATCTGATGTCCAAGTTGTAAAAGTCATCACAATCTGTAGAAAAGAGGAAAGAATCCAACAATTCATGGGCTTCAATTGTATCATAAATGATTTCGATGTATAAACATCATTTACAGGACACTCCATAATAACAGTAGATTAAGTATGTACAGGAAACTCCATAATAATGAAATAAATCATATATGATATATGAGAATCGAAAATGATTTTGATGTATACACCTCAAAATGGGGGTCCAGAGAACAAAATGGGGGTCTAAAGAATAAATATAGGTTGAACTTTCTGCTGGTTTCAATGCATAGCAAAAGGATGCTTCTCTCTCAAGAATCATGAACCGAATGATACATTGAACGTTCCAAACAGTTTCTATCCCTCGGAACGTAGAAATTCCATTGTTTGAAGCAACAAGAAAGAAAGAAAATATAAAGAAGCCATGCTCAGAAGCTGCTAAGCCATTGCAGTTTCTTACATTGCTCTAACGTCATTCTCAAGCCCCAACTGACCTCTTTTATTGGGTTTCCTGGCAAAGGCATCATAAAGCTGGAAGGATATGGGTAATCCACCATCGCCAAATAGCTATAAGCATCGTCTAACCAATCTGAAAGTTCTTGGGTGCTATTCAGACTCCTGCAATTGATGATAGATCAGTTTTAGAAACCAAAAAATGGAAATGAACGCAGCAAGAGATTAGAGAGAGACAGAGATAAAACAAAGCAAAGTCACCATATTGACAGTGCACAGTTTCTCTTACTGGCATAGGTGAAATTTCTTGCTCAAAAGCGTCAACCCATCGTCTCTCAGACCTTGAGTTTCTATTGCATCCCATGAATCTTTAATAGCTTCAAAGCAGCTCACACTCTCACGCTGCAGAGCCAATATATGAGTCAGCTCAGTGTTTGGACATCAATATACCACCACGATCACAAAAAAGAAAAAAGAAACAAAAAACATAGAACATAGGGGGTATAGTATAGCCAAGTTGATAGTAGGGTAAGGTAAAACATACTCTGAAATCATTGGAGACGATGTTGTAAAATGTTTGCCATGGAACAATATTTTCAAATTGCAGAATCGGTGCTGAAGAAGCAAGAGCGCCGATGGCAATATGCGGATATTTTAGCCTCATCCATGCAGCCAACACTGTCTCAGCATTCAAAACAAAAGAAACAATTCAAATGAAAAATGGAACTCGTCAATTGTTAAGCTTATCAGGATAACACAACAATGGAGGATATAGTGTGCACAAGGAATTGTGACAACATGATAAAAATAAATAAACAAAGAAGAGTGAGAAGTATAAACCAGTTTCACCTACATATGATGTCAGCATAATCAGGACCCTTCATATGAGGGGTCCCGCTTCATAGAAGATGCCATAGCCAAAAGTCACCCTAATTGGACAGTCCTAACGATTTCAATAATGATGATTCAGTAGAAATTGAGCATAGAAATTGAGCAACTTTCCATAACCCCGCATTCCAGTCCTCCAAACGAATGATCTGGAATGTTCGATCAGAGCGATTTTCAAGCTATGGCATCTATACATGACAGGGCCCCAGGAGCAAAGGGTCCAGGTCATGCTAACATAATGTGGGTTGAACACACGGATTATAGGCTTCTCATTTGCTTGTTAAAACAAGTGCTTCTCATAGTATCATTCCTCAGCACAATAGGAACAGGAACAGTCTTACTTCCACCATAGGAGCCACCAAACAACACAACAGGGCAATCCTGCGCCGATAAATTCCGTTTCAGGTCAGTAAGCAACACCGAAAAGTCAGCAAGTGCTTGTTCGGTCGTGAGATGCGATAACGAATTAGCATTTTGGTATGCATTTTCCTTATTACCATACGGCATCGACTCTCCATAGTAGCGATGCTGCCAAATATAAGCCAAGACCACTAAATCAGAAAAACTAAAACAGTTCAATGCACACCCAATTCACATTTGGTTTCATATCAGTTTTGAAATCATCTAGTAACAATCTATCACATATTAAGATTCCATCATTCGATTTCAATTTCCTTGTTAAAGCCACAACTCAAACTCTACAGAAAACAAAAAAGGAAATATGTGATTGCTAACCACTTGTTTTTTAATATGCCACCCATTTCTTTTATTTAGATTTTTTTCCAGTGGGTCCATACAACTCGGTGTAAATTGTGGAAACCAATGAAATAAAGGAAATGACAAAATCACAGGCACTGTGATGCCCTTTACCAAACGACACTTACTTGGGCTCACTTGTGCCTTGTATGTATATGTGATAAAATCGTTGATCCTGACAGCAAGCATAACTCCAACCAAATGCTACTGAGAACTTTGATCCATCAACGTTGGAATTTATAAATCAAAATCAATGTTCCTTGTTTTGTGAAAATTCATTGTGGTGTTCTAGGGTAGTTATTACGTATTGAAAATTGAAGAGTCATATGTTTTCTAGGGTCATTTATGTTTAGGCTAGATTATCCAAGAGTCTCTTGGGAATTTCTATGATGTTTCTTAGGCTTCCTAAAAGAATCATGGAGAGTACAACAATGTTTTTAATGTGGTTAGCTATTTTAGGAGTGTTTTCTTTCTATAAGTGAGTAGTCATTTTCGCAGAGATTATAAGGTTAGCGAAAGAAGGATGAAGGAAGAGAGAAGAATAAGAAGTTGTAGAGATTTAGAAGGGAGAAGAACAATAAGTTTGTTGTAAGTGTTTTGATATATAAAAGTTTATATTTTGCTTTTCATTGTATTTTTGGTGGAGCTCTACACGGGCCTCTTTGGTCGTGTAACTCCCTAGCTCCCTTACCTTACTCTAATGCATTACAACGCTGCATAATCAATCCATTAAATCTGGGCCAACAATTTAAGTTCCGACAAGAAAAGGTAAACAGTAGATTTTTCTAGTCCTTTATCTTAAGCAAGGGATGTTGATTTGGGATGGGACCAAGATCACGTGCGTAGGCTCATGATGTTCTACAAGATCAATGAGCCCCTGTGGCACCTAAAAATTGCCTTTTACCATGGATCCCGACAGTGACTTCTCAAAAGAGTACATAAAATAGATGGGTTGATAAGAACAGAACAAGTGGGCAGCAAAACCAGCTCTTATAGTCAGTGGAATAAATTAATCTTACACTCTACCCTGCTGTGCATAGTTTAAATACAGAAATTCTGTGAACAAACCCATAAATTCATATCAGTTCTGCAGTCATCCGATAACAATTTATCAGACATTAAAGTTCTACCATTTGATATCAAATTCAGTTTCAAACACATGACTCATTTACCCTACAGAAAACAAAAGAAATGGGAATGTATGATTACTACCCACGAGTTTTTTTTTGGTAGATAATCTGGGATGCTAATTAAATGTTTTGTACTTGCCACCCATTTTTTTAATTAGAATTTTTTTCGTTGGGCACATGGAACCCATTGTTACTTGTCCAAACCAAAAAAATCTACCTGAAAGAGATGGGTTGCAAAGGCCAGAACAAGTGGTTAGCAATACCAGCTTCCCTGGTCAGTATAACCATGGTTTAAAATTTCGGTTTCGGTACCCGTTTCGGACCCCACCAAAAAACGAAATCTCGGATTTCGCCGAAATTTGGTTCCAAATTCCGGACCCAAATTTCGAAATTTCGGCCGAAATTTTGTAACACTTTTTTTTTTTAATAAATAATGTCATTAAATCGAAATTTAGGACCGAAATTACCGAAATTTGGTAAATGGCGAAAATTTGAATTTCGGAAAATTTCGGTTTCAGTCGAAATTTAAAACCATGAGTATAACCCAAAAACCATATTCTCCACCCTGATGTGTATAGTCTACATACCAAAATTCCGAGAACAACTCCCAGAAATTCTGAAGTGAAAAATGGGGGATTTGTTACGAACCCAAATCAGTTCGCAACGTGATTGATCTTTGATGGGACACAAATACGGCTGTGTTCCCAGATATCGCCACGTGTCATCCATGCACGAGCAGAGCCCAATCATCATGAGGAAGGGCGTTGGAAAACGGCAAAGACCACACAATCATGACACGTGTCACCCTCTCGCCGCCCAGGCCTCATCATCACAAATTATGGAAGGAAATGGCCGCCAAAGCCATGCGCGCTGGCGAAGCAGGGGGACGGCCCCATCCTGCAAAAGAAGGTTTTCTCTCCGTAATGATGAAAAGGGCCGCGCGACTCCCTTTAAAATGGAGGAAAAGGAAGAAGAGAGGGGGGCCCTTTCTCTGAAAAAAGGACTTCACCCATTCTCCACTCCAGACACCGGGAAAAGAGGCGAGGCAACAACAGAGGAGGCTAGGAACTCAATCCTACTCTCCCTGCTAGTCCCCTCCGACCCACTCACTCACGCACCCAGAAAAGATTCCGCACGCTGCCCCTGGTAACCCTGATCGAAACCCCTTCGCCCTCTCGCTGTTCTTTATATTGATTGGTCGAAGGATCTGACTTGGGTGTCGAAGTGGTCGTCCGGGACCCACCCCGGACCCCTAACCCCCTTTGTTTGTGATTGCAGACCCCGCGGAGGCCCTCTACCGACTGCGCAATCGCAAACCCGGATTCAGACGCCATCAATCTTCTTAGAGTGAAGATCAGCCTCTTCACCCAGTTTTAGGGAAGGATCAGTCCCAACCCAACTAAGACTCTTATCTGTACCAAAAAAAAGTAGATAGAAAATACCCCAAAATGTAAACTAATGCATTCTACCTAAGTGGGACCATCATGTAACAGAATTAGAGTAGAGCTCTTATGGTAACACCACTTACCAGTGGGACTGGGTACTACACGAATTCTCTTTCTGATGTGTATAGTCTATGTAACAAAATTCAAAGAACAAACCCCAAAAAATTCTGAAAAAAAAAATGGGGATTAGAGTAGAGTGACTTACTTCAGCAAAGACAACCATGGCTCCGAAACGAGGGGCAATCTCCCAAACGAAACCGGTATTTTCGGAGAACCACGCGATATCGCCTTCATTACCACAATAGAAGAAGATTGGGGACATGGGTCCTTGCCAGTGGTCAAGGCTGATAAGATAACGTTGTTGGAAAGTTGGCAGGTCAGAGAAACTGAAATGGTCGAGGACTTGAGTGAAGTATCGGGTGTCATATCGTAACGGTTTCGGTAAGGGAGTTTCGGGTTTTTGATGGGCGAAACGACCGAGAAAACGGGGGGCTGATTGGGAGAAAAAGTGGGGGTTTGAAGATTTTGTGGGTTCGATTAGAGAGAAGAAAGAGAAGAGGAAGAAGGAGAAGAGGATGAGAGATTTTCTTCTTTCCGGAGTCATTGTTTGCTTTTCCATTTTTTTCTTCTGGATGTTCGCTCATTATATCATTTACCTCATCATCAGAAAAAAGGAAAATTTTCTTAGGAAAGTTTTTTTTTTCTCGGGAAATGTTTTTCCTGCCATCCAAACAGTGATTTATCTCGTCACATGTGTTTGGTTGCACGATGGCTTATTGTTTTTTTTTTTTTTTTTTTTGCTTGTTTTGCAGTCCAAACAGGTATTTATCTAGTCCCAAGGATGTTACTACTTTTTTTTAAACCTGGAATTTAACTAGGAAACCGGGGCACATTAGCAAAACTACTTGTTTGGTTGCAGCATATGAGATTGACAAGTGTCACTTTAGGTTGCCATGTGTCACCATCACCACACTTATACAAAACTATAAATAGAAATAAGGAAGGAAAAAAAGGTCTTTAGATGAATAAGATAATTTATATAGCGGTTGTTCTTGACCCCTGACATAAATTGGAATTTGTGAAGTTTGCAGTTACTGCAATATATGGAGATGAAAAAGGAAAAGAGTTGGGGGGGGGGGGGAATGTTTGATGCCATATATGAATTGTTTAATGACTTCAACAAGGGCAATATCAACACCGTCAATACACCTCAACTTCACTTGGGGCAATCAAGTTCAAGTGAGAATTCTCAAAACTCACAATCTCAACAATGTGTGAAGAAGATGTTGCAAGAAATGTATAAGAAGCACAAGATTGAATGGGGTGTTGGGGATAACAAATCAAAGTTGGATAGATATTTAAGTGAAGGCGCCGAAGAATATAGTGATGATTTTGATATTTTAGGGTGGTGGAAGGTTCATAGTCCTAGATTTCTTATTTTATCACAAGTAGCTCGAAGTGTGTTGGCGGTTCCCATCTCTATTGTTGCCTCGGAGTCTGCATTTAGTACAGGAGGACGTGTTCTTGATACATTTAGGAGTTCTTTGACTCCTAAGATTGTACAAGCTCTTATATGTTGTCAAGATTGGCTCCGATCATCTTCATCTTCGGTTAATGTTGAAGAAGCTTTAGAGGATCTTGAAACAATTGAAAATGGTAAATTTGTTTTCTTTATTTCTAAATTTTCACTGTGTTCTATTTATTTATTTATTTTGACTTGGAACTTTATATATATATATATATATATATATATATATATATATATATATTTGTTTCTTATTTGCAGAATTTTCAAACATTGGGGTCGTTGGGGTCCTTGGGGATGTTTCTTCAACTAAAGATCTTTGAAGCCTAAGGTTTTTGACTTTTAGGTTTGGTCTTATATTATGTTTATTACTTTTTTTCTTGATATCCAATGTATATTTACTAGATTACTAGCATCTGTCTTGTACTCTAGTTGCTGCTGTCTTGCACTCTGTGCTTCTTTTTAGTTGTTATAATGTTATTGATATGTATCTGAAAGTGAAAGATTGACATGGAAGCACTCTTTATTATGATGGTGTTGAATTCTATGTGAATAGTGGTAGCAGTGACATACTATTTTCAGATTCTTGAGTTTCTTCATACTCATTTAGGCCCCTGTTCGTTTCAGATTGTCATAACCGATTGTGAGGGCCAATCTAATTATCGCACTCAAAATTTAGTGTAATTTTGAGACCAAAATTGGCTTGAGTGCTCACAATTGGTTGTCATAATCTCAAACGAACAGTGCCTTAGATTACAGGGTGTTGAGAAAGGAGTCTGAAAAATAAGAGAGCATGAGTGAGGAGATGGAGAGATGATGCAAAGGGGAAGGGAGAGTAGGAGAGGGAGAGGGAGCCAGGGAGGGCATGAGTGAGGAGAATGATGATGCGTGTCTGACAAATAAGGAAAACAAAAAGTCTATTTTGAGAAGAGTTTTTGTTTTCCCTGTTGTTTTTCTCAGCCAGGGAGGGCATGAGTGAGGAGAATGATGATGCGTACCATCATTTGTTAATCCAATAAGATTAAACTATGGTTCTCAAACCATCATTAGTCTTAAAAAATTTATTGCCACATCTTTATGTTTCTCTTTCTATTCATTGTGACATTCATCTTTGCAAGACATTGTACTTCTGCAGCTTTAAATTTCTACTGACTCAGTGATTCTATTTCTGTATGAATATCATGTGTCATGTGTGGATCCAACACTTGTGTTGCTAAGGCATTGGGCTCTTTTAAGTTTTGAGTTGGATTGCACTTTGTGAATCCTTTTGGTGTCCCAAGCATGTTTCACATCTAAGTGTTGGCATGACTGATGAATTTTCCTCTCTAATGTTTGTTATTACAGCAACAACACCTTCCTGTTGCCTTTTGCACTTTTGCAGTTCCCCCATGACCCTGACAAATTTTTTGAGAGGGAATTTTTTGTTCTCTCATGCTCTTGATCAAGAAATTGCTTGTTCTATTTATTAATGCAAGAAGTTAGGTATGATCTGTTTATGGCGTAGAAATGTGGAATTATCTGCCCTTGCTTGTGTTCAAATAGATCATGGATATGTTATCCCCTTGGCTGATGGTTGGATGAATCATGAATGATGATATGTTAATATGTTATGTAGTTCTTGCTTCTAAGCTTTCTGTTGGAGATTAGTATAATAGTATTAGATCATTTGGGCATGTGTTGCAGGTAGTGGTACCACAAGGGACTCCGGCACTACTGGGTCTTTGTGTTGAAAATTTATCTAGGGAAATGTTATCACTTATCAGCACTACTATCTTTTTATGAGGCCATGAGTTTCACTCCTCACTTTATTAAAAGTACAGTATGGACCGTACCATAGGATGATCCAAACTGTCCATTAGATGGGCCACAGCCTAAATAGGTTGTGCCTCAAAAATCATTCCCATAGGTTAATCCTAATCCTCCGATCTAAATGTAGAGGGTTGATCCTAACCGTCTATAGATCAGAGGGTTAGGATCAACCTATGGAAATAATTCTTGGGGCACAACCTATTTAGGCTGTGGCCCATCTAATGGACGGCTTGGATCATCCTGTGGTATGGGCCATAAAGTACTTTTTAATAAATTGAGGAAGTGACTCAAGTGAGGAGTGCCATCATAAAAAATATAGCAGTGCTGATAGCCTGATACCTTTATCTAAATCACTATTCATTTTTTACCGAACTAACAGGAAAAACCGAAATATTTATTCGATTTTGGGTATTTCGGTTATTTCGGTTGGAAGCAAATTCGGTTTCGGTTTCAGTTCACAATTTTAACTAACCGAATTAGGGTCGGTTATTTCGATTCAGTTAAAACTGAATGGACACCCCTAGATAATATGCTTCATATAATGAGGCAAATCAGATTACACTCCTTTGGGAATTCGCTTTGTGGCCAGCGAAGTTTCCCTTATGTCGTTGCTCAAAATTGCCCATAATTCACCTTCAATTTGGCAATATGGTGTTGTAGGGATTCCCTTATATAAATAAGGTTAGTGGGAGAATCCATATGATCCAAGATGCCAAATTGGGTTTCATGGATGGTATGGTTTTTATTTTCATGGTTTGTTTGTTTATTTTTCATGTGATGGATGGCATGGCTTTGTTTGATATGTATGTTTTACTTTTATGCAATGTTTGTCTAATCAAACATACACAATGATGATTGTAACTCCCACATTAAATAACCCTCTTAATAATATTAAGTTGATAAATGGGGTTAAGTCGAAAGGACAAGACCTTGTGGCCTTCCATAGCCATCTAATCGTTGGCTAGTCTAGGAAATAGGACGGTCACATGCCAAAGCAGAAGCTGATCATGTTTCTTGATTAGAGTAACTGTTAGATTCCTACTAGGATAAGGAGAATGTGCATGATACGTTGGTCACATGCCAAAGCAAAAACCATTGTAGATTGCATAGTTTTCCCAGGCATTGGGTATAACTTAACCAAGCAAAGGGTATTGACGCTTAAAGAAAATACATACTGCGATGCTTGGAGGCCGAACATAAATCGGATCTCATTTATTCAAAGTTGTTGAATAAGTTTCCGATGCCCATTGGAGAAATTATACAATTTCTCTTCATTCACACGGTTGAGAGGCCCGTGAATGAGACGCGCAATGAGCGGTTCCATCGTAGATCAAAATCCCAGATCTGATGGATATGTCATGAAATTAACAAAAATGATAGTTTAGCTAATTATGCCTCTTTCATTTACGGATAGATACCATGGCTTCATTCAACCCATTAGCTAAGATCATAGACGAAAATAAGTTAACTGGTCCAAATTACCTCGATTGGAATAGGAGTGTAATGTTAGTGCTCACATCTATTAAAGTTTATTGGGTTCTTATCCTGAGGAGCCAGAACTACTTGGTCCCGATGCACCTCAAGTAGACCACGATAGAAAGTCTAAGTGGCTTGAGGACAATGAGATGGCAAAGTGTTACATCCTTGGCTCTATGTCCAATGTGTTGCAGCAGCAACATATTAGGATGGTAGCGGCCTCGGATATAGTGCTAAATAAGAAAAGTGTCTTCCTAGCAGAGGGTAATGTACCTCAGCACCTAAGCCGAAAGGTAAAGAAAAAGAAAGAGCAAAAGGCCATGGCTCTAAGAAGAACATGGCAGTGGTAAATAACAAGAACTTTAAAAAGAAGAAGTCAACCAAGGGCAGTGCCGATTACTTCCATTGTGGAAAGACTGGACATTGGAAGCGGAACTGCGGGAGCTATCTAACTACCAAGCAGGGCAACAAGCCTACCTCATGCATGTTGCAAGCGTTTGTTGGTGAAACCAATATGATTAGTCTTGTATTTTCCTGGTGTGTTAACACGGGTGCGACCTCACACATCTGCAATACTTTGCAGCGGTTCATGAAAATCAAAAGGTTGACTGAGGGCGAGCTCACCCTACAGGTCGGAGCTGAAGCAACATTTGTGGTCCAAGCTGTAGAAGATTATGTTTTGACGTTCTTTGGCGATTATCTAATATTAAAGGATTGTCTCTATGTACCTTCAATAAGGAGGAATTTAATTTCGGTTTCAAAATTATTTGAAGATGGATGTTCTGCTAGTTTTAATAAAAGTTTCATTTTTAATAAAGAGGGAAATTCCTTAATTGTGGAAGGTTAATGAGTCATGGCCTATACTTAATTAACGCCTTAAAGAACATAAGTAATATTAAGAATATTTCTAGTGTTGATGTTCCAAATCTCAAAAGGGCAAGGGACACGGTAATTCCAACACACCTTTGTCATCTTTGATTAGGTCACATTTGCCTAGAGCGGATCACAAGGTTAGTGAAAGATGGTCCATTGGATTCAATCCAGGTGGAACCCTTTCCAACTTGTGAGCCGTGTCTTCAAGCCAAAATGACTAAAATTCCCTTCAAGGGCAAGAGTGGAAGAAGCGACAGTGTATTGGAATTGATACATACGGATGTATGTGGTCATCTTTCTCATCCTGCTAGAGGAGGGTTTGTTTACTTCGTGACTTTCACGGATGACCATTCAAGGTATGGTTACCTTTACCTAATGCGACGTAAGTCTGAAACCTTTGAAAAGTTCAAAGAGTTCAATAGTGAAGTAGAAAACCAGTTAAACAAGAAAATTAAGACACTTGACTCCAACAGGGGTGGAGAGTACCTCTCTCAGATGAGTTTAAGGACTACTTAAAAGGAAATGGAATAGTTTCTCAATGGACTCCACCTGCAACACCAGAGTTAAATAGTGTGTCAGAGAGGAGAAATCGAATACTGTTAGGCATGGTTCGATCTATGATGAGCTTTGCACAAGCACCTCTGTTTCTATGGGGATTTGCCATAAAAATGACGCTCTACATCCCTAATCGAGTCTCAACTAAATCATTACCAAGGACTCCATATGAGATATGGACGGGCAGAAAACCCACATTGAATCATATGAGAATATGGGGTTGTCCTGCCTATGTTAAAAGCCTAGGTGTTGAAAAGTTGGAGGCACGAACCAATATGTGTCTCTTTATTGGATATCCTAAAGAAATGAAGGGTTATATGTTTTATAACCATGGCGAACAAAACTGTTTTGTAAGCCGGAATGCCGCATTCTTAAAAGAAGAGTTCATTCAAGATGCAAGCGGAAAGGATATGATTGCCTTAGAAGAGCAACCCCAAAATCCAGTGGAGAGATATGAGGAAGTTGAGCAAGTACCCACTAAACCTATTCCAACACTCTGACGTAGTACTAGGGAGGTCAGACAACCCGATAGACTTGTCTACTTGGGTGAAGCAAACACAGAAGATACAGATCCCCTTAACTAAAAAGAGGCGATGTTAGACATCGATGCGGGAAATGGAAGGACGCTGTGATTCTTTATGTAGTTGGAGCCTTCATTTTGATCAAGCAGTCAAAGAGTTTGGCTTCATTCAAAACATGGATGAGGCTTGTGTTTACAAGAAGGTCAATGAGAGCTCGGTAACATTCTTGGTTCTTTATGTGGATGACATCCTACTCATTGGGAATGATGTAGGAATATTATCAAGTACAAAGTTATGGCTTTCAAGCACGTTTGCTATGAAAGATCTGGGAGAAGCTTCATACATTTTAGGACTTAAATTGTTTAGGGACAGTAAGAATAAGAAGCTTGGGCTATCACAAGAAACTTTCATAGATAAGATATTGGCAAGGTACAACATGGAAGATTCTAAGAAGGGATTAGTTCCTTTCAGGCATGGAATTACGTTATCCAAGAAGATGTCTCCCAAGACACCTGAGGATAAGCGGGTTATGAACAACATTCCCTGCGCTTCGGCTGTGTGAAGTCTTATGTATGCTATGTTATCTATAAGACCAGATATTTGTCACTCTGTAAATGTGGTAAGCAAATATCAGTCGGACCCAGGTTTAGAGCATTGGACAGCAGTTAAACATATTTTCAAGTATCTTAAGAGAACTAAATATTATTGTTTAGTTTACGGTGCAGACGAGCTAGTCGTTTCCTGTTTTACCGACATAGACTTTCAGTCTGAATTGATGACATGAAATCATCATCGGGTTTTGTGTTCACCTTACCGAATGGGGCACTGTTTTGGAGAAGTTGCAAGCAAGACACTACGGTAGATTCCACGACTGAGGCTGAGTACATCGCTGCAAGTTAAGCATCGAAAGAGGCGGTATGGCTGCGAAAGTTTTTGGACGACCTAGGAGTCGTGCCCTCTGTTGAGAGACCCATTACGTTGTACTATGATAACAGCGGAGCGATTGCTCAGGGAAAGGAACCGAGGTCTCATCAGAAGTCCAAGCATATACTTTGAAAGTATCATGTGATACGGAAATCATTGACAGAGGAGATGTGGCTATTACAAAGGTTGCTTCAGCGAATAACATGGCGGACCATTTTACCAAACCCCTTGGTCAAAAGGTGTTTGACAGGCATGTTGAGGGGATGGGTATGAGATATACGCATAGCTGGCTTTGAGGGCAAGTGGGAGATTGTTAGAGTAGGTGCCATAAAACTCAGTGTATTTCTCATGTTAATCAATAAAAGTTTCTTTTCATGATAATTAATGGGTACAAAATGTTAAATATGTGTGATATAATACTTGTTATTGACACGTATTTGTCCTTAGGTAGCAAAGTAGAAAACCCATGCTCATGGATTCATAGATCCTAGGGAGCAAAGGGATATGTATAAGCCCAAGGGTCTACTCTCCTATCTTGTTTTGATGATTCTAAACATAATTGATTATGTTCTTGAATACTAATCAATTTGCCTTGAAGTGTTGTGATAAGATAGGGTGATCATAGAAGGAACCATCACATCACTTGGTCATGCTTGAAAATGTACCACACAAGAGTCAAAGGAGCTAGAGACCATATGAGACAACTCACCTTGGAAGAACAATCAATGTGGAGCTCACCTCAACACACTCAAGCAATGCAAGCACACCATAGAATATCTATGAAGACCAAGACCAAAGAGGAGCGTAACCATATTTAGACTTGTTGTGCATCCTCTCTCTTTGATTTCTAAGTCAAGGCAAAATCTTTCAAATGTATTTTTCAAAACTAACCACACTCCCCGTATTAAAATTAATTGGTTAAGTGAATGGTTATGTGGTGGACCAACATGTTGGGACCCTCATAACATTCCAAATTATCATAAGATTTGAGTTCCAAAAGTCCAAAGTCAAATAGCAACAAAAACAGAAAAGTCTGCTGATTTTAGGCTTCTCGGAACTCCGAGATTTTTCTCCGAACTCCGAGAAAGTGTCCAGGGAGTATATTTCATACTCTGGATAATTTCTCGGAACTTCGAGAAATGGTCAAGTAGTATTTTCCAACTTCTGGCCATTCTCTCGGAACTCCGAGAACATCGCGACAACACAAAAAAGAGCCGTTGGGTTTCAAATTAAAAATTAATTTTAGTGTCTTTTGATACTCACACCCCCCAAATGGTCATATCTTCTCAAAGGGCAATAAATACACATTCAAGAGGATCATCTACCTCTCTTGAATGATTTGAAAAACATCCTTAAGCATTCAAAAAACTTGCAAACTCCTTTTAGCTTGAGCCTTTGTTTTTCTTCTCCACCAAACTTGCCTTGCATTTGCAAATCATTAGAGTTTGGATTTAGAGCTTTCATTTGCAACCTATTGTGGAGAGCACTCAAGGGGACTTCATTGTGCATCAAGCTTTCAAGAGAAGCCAAGCAATCTTCATCTTCTATTCATTGTAAAGGTAGCTAGGGCATCATATTTTTAATACCCTAAGGAGTAACGCATAGAACTCGGCGAAGAAGGAGAGTCGGTGTAAAGGTGTTAAGGGCATCCTCATTTAATACCCCTTGGGAGTGTAATCGCCTCGGAGCCGGGCATCGTGGAGGTCTCACATAGTGGAAATCCTTGAGGACGATCTCAAGAAGAGTGGAGTAGGGCTTTGCCCGAACCACTATACATCGATGTGTTCCTTCCTTGTCTTGCACTTTCATTTTTGTTTGGTTTGGCATTTCCTTTTGATTTGATATTATTTGAACTAACCAAAATCTAATCAAGAGAAGAAAAAATCAAATTAGGTTTAATACTTGAATTTTAAAATGGTATAAATTTTTGATAAAACCAATTCACCTCATCTTGGTTCTATAGACCCTTATTTCAATTGGTATCAGAGCCTCTTCTCTACTTTGTTTGAAACCCTAACCGGTCTAGAGAAAAGATTCTAAAAATGGCAAACTACCCTCAACACCATAAAGGATACTCAAACACTAGGCCACCTTATTTTGATTGAACAAATTTTGGATTTTGGAAAATCAAAATGAAGATCTTTGTAACTCAAGATTACCAAATGTGGAGAGCCATTTATAATGAATATACCTTGCCCACTAGAAATCTAAATGAATGGACCGAAGCCGAACAACAAGCCTCAAACTACAATGCCAAAGCCATGAATTCTTTAATTTGTGCTTTGTCACCTGGAGAATTCAATAGAGTTTCAAACTTGAATTCGGCTAAAGAAATTTGGGACACCTTAGAAGTTACCCATGAGGGAACTAACCAAGTTAAGGAATCTAAAATGAATCATCTATTTAGATAATATGAACTTTTTCAAATGACACCCGATGGAACCATTACCGACATGTACACTAGATTTACTAACCTAGTAAATGGACTAAGGGGACTTGGAAAATAATTTTCAAATAGAGATTTAGTGACCAAAATCCTTAGATCCCTACCTTTATCATGGGAATCCAAAACCTCCGCAATCACCGAAGCCAAGGACATGAACACATTAAACCTAGATGAACTAATAGGGTCCTTGATAACCCATGAGATGATTTTCAAAACAAAAGCACCCGAAATTGAAAATAAAATTGAAAAAGGAAAATGTGTTACTTTTGCTTGCAATATAGGTGATGATGAAGAGGCAAAGGGAGACATGGAAGATGAGGTAGCTCTCCTAACAAGAAGGATCAAGTTCTTGCAAAGGAATATGGGAGGCATGAGAAATAGAAGGGCCAATCCTCCATTAAAGAAGAAAGAATAGCTCAGTGACGGATCATCTCAACCCCGATGCTACAGATGCAAGAAACTTGGATACATTCGCCCGGATTGTTCACTCAACAATGAACCTACTCCAAACAATCGTTTCAAGAGGAGAGAAGGTAAGAAAGGAATGACCGCCACATGGGATGAGGACAATGAAAGTGAAGGTGAGCCGGATGATGGAGAAGATTGCTTGATAGCAAAAAAATGTATGCTTCATGGCTTCAACAAATGACAATAAAGAGGTAAGTACTTTAAATGATGTTATTATTTTAAAAGAAGTTCTTGATTCCTTGTAAAGTGCACATGATGAACTTAAAATTGAACTAGATAAAAATGCATCTCTTGAAAATTCTCTTTCTAGCATGACAAAAGAATTTGGTTGGTTAAAGAAAGATCATGAGTTTTTAGATGATGAAAATAAAAAATGTAAAGTTGAAATTCATGATTTAAATGCTACCATCAAGATTTTAAATGAAAATCGACAAGAACTATCTATTGAAAACAACAAACTAAAGCATGAAAATAGTAAACTATCTCATGAATATGATGAGTTAAAGAAACTTTTTGAAAGATTTGAAAATGGTTCACTAAAATTAGATAGGCTTGTTAATATTCAAAGATTGTCACATGATAAGAGTGGACTTGGACATAAATGAGATACTCCAATGTCAAACTATAAGAACAAATTTGTGAAGGCTTCTTCTAGTGGTACTAAAACTTGTTTTTATTGTGATATAGAAGGACATTATAAGGTTGCTTGCATGTATGCTAAACAAGATAAAATCAAATTAAACGCTAAAGTAAAAACAAATGAACTTAGCAAAATTAGGAAGATTTGGGTACCTAAGGGATCTCACTTGCCTATTCATATGTAGGTATGCCTTAAAAGCCACAACAAGAAGAACACATGGTACCTCGATAGTAGATGCTCTAGACACATGACTGGAGACCTCACTCAATTTGCATCCCTATCACTCAAGGATGGTGTAGATGTTACCTTTGGAGATGATAAGAAAGAAAAAGTTAAAGGAGAAGGCACCATAGGTAACTCTACCTCTCCCATACATGATGTACTTTATGTTGATGACTTATCTCATAATCTTATTAGCATTAGTCAATTGTGTGACAATGGTTTTGAAGTAGCCTTCAACCCCGACAAATGCATTGTTAATAATAAGATAGATGAAAAAGTGCAATACATAGGTTCTAGAGACAATAACATTTACACTATTGGCTAGATGATCTTAGACTCCAAAATGTAACTTGTCTTAATGCTATTAGTGAAGATTCTTGGTTATGGCATAGGAGGTTAGGTCATGCCGGAATGAATCTCATTTCAACCATCTCCTCAAAAGACATTGTTAGAGGGTTGCCTAAGTTCAAGTACACCAAAGATCACATTTGTAGAACTTGCCAATTAGGCAAACAATTGAAGAGCTCATTTACTCCTAAAAATATGAAACCACTTACCCCTTGCAACTACTTCATATGGATCTTTTTGGACTAATGAAGACAAGTAGCCTAGGTGGAAAGAGGTACGTGTTTGTTGTTGTGGATGACTACTCACTATTTACTTGGGTCATATTTTTAGCATATAAAGATGAAACCTATGAAAATTTTCTTAAGTTATGTAATCAAGTCCAAAATGAGAAAGATATTGCCATATCTTACATTAGGAGTGACCATGGAACGAAATTTGAAAATATACAAAGGAGTTATTAAAGAAGTATGGTATGGACAGTAGAAAGACATCAAGAATTTCCATGAGTACAACTGCTAAGTTAGAAAAGGATGAATTTGGCAAATCTGTGGACCAAAAGATGTATAGGGGTATGATAGGTAGCCTACTCTATTTGACAACCAGCAGACCAGACATTATGTTTACTGTCTGTCTCTGTGCTCGATTTCAATCGGATCCAAAGGAGTCTCACCTATCTGCAGTCAAGAAGATCTTCAAGTACTTAAGAGGAACCCAAAGTCTGGGACTATGGTATGAAAGATCTACTGCCTTCACTCTCACTGGATATTCAGATGCAGACTTTGTTGGATGTAGAGTGGATAGGAAAAGCACTAGTGGGACTTGTCAATTCTTGGGCAAATCACTTGTTTCATGGTTTAGCAAGAAACAAAATTCAGTAGCTCTATCCACAATAGAAGCAGAATATGTGGCGGCTGGAGCTTGCTGTGCACAAGTCCTATGGATGAAAAGCACATTGATGGACTATGGAATTAAATTAAAAAATATTCCCATCTAGTGTGACAATACTAGTGCTATAAACTTGACAAAGAACCCCATACAACACTCTAGAACCAAACATATTGAGATTATGCACCACTTCATTAGAGATCACTCACAAAAAGGAACATTTGCTTAAAATATATCAACATTGAGGAACAATTGGCTTATATCTTTACAAAACCCCTTAGTGATGATAGAATATGTTATACCCGAAGTGCCTTGAACATTTGGAGTGCGGATCAAGTCAAAGAAATTACCAGATAAATACTTTGTGCCTTTCACCAGCTTATCTATATAGTATATATATATCATCCCTGTTTGGTAGTATCTGCATGAATGAGATGTCAAACCTTAATCTTAAAAATCACTCAATTGGTACTCTTAGCCTTCTTAGTTCTCTAAGATGGAGAGGTACCTTCACCTTAATTAAAATACCTAATAATTTGGCAGTATGTCAACATCTCGATCATGAACAGGTATATGTGCATTACTTGGCTACATATTTTATACCATAAGCATTGATTTAGAGGGAGTACCTAACTCAATCATCATTTACTCCTGCTCATCATGTTAGCTTCACACTCTATCTCATTCTATTTTTTTTAGAAAAAAAGAAAAAAGGGGTTTTTGAGGCTACATTCACTCATATTTGCTACACATCGTAGTTTGCCTTATTTGAAAGTTTAAGGGGAGTTTTATAGCTAATCAACATGAACTACTTCTTGAATATAACTTTGTTCATGTATGCGCTTAAACCTTGATTAAGTTCACCTTTTTTTGTCGATGACAAAAGGGGGAGAAGTTTGAAAATTGATTATCTATTCATGTTCTATATGCACTATCTGCTTTTACTTGTTATCCTTTATCATTGTGCATATAATGAGGGGGAGTTCCTGCATGCACTTGCCTATTATGTCACTCCACACACGCCTCATAATCAATTTTGTTTGTCATCATAAAAAATGGGGAGATTGTAAGCCCAAGGGTCTACTCTCCTATCTTGTTTTGATGATTCTAAACATAATTGATTATGTTCTTGAATACTAATCAATTTTCCTTGAAGTGTTGTGATAAGATAGGGTGGTCATAGAAGGAACCATCACATCAGTTGGTCATGTTTGAAGATGTACCACACAAGAGTCAAAGGAGCTAGAGACCACATGAGACAACTCACCTTGGAAGAACAATCAATGTGGAGCTCACATCAACACACTCAAGCAATGCAAGCACACCATAGAAGATCTATGAAGACCAAGACCAAAGAGGAGCGTAACCATATTTAGACTTGTTGTGCATCCTCTCTCTTTGATTTCTAAGTCAAGGCAAAATCTTTCAAATGTATTTTTTAAAACTAACCACACTCCCCGTATTAAAATTAATTGGTTAAGTGAATGGTTATGTGGTGGACCAACATGTTGGGACCCTCATAACATTCCAAATTATCATAAGATTTGAGTTCCAAAAGTCCAAAGTCAAATAGCAACAAAAATAGAAAAGTCTGATGATTTTAGGCTTCTCAGAACTCTGAGATTTTCTCAGAGCTCGGAGCTCGGAACTCCGAGAAAGTGTCCAAGGAGTATATTTCATACTCTGAACAATTTCTCGGAACTTCGAGAATTTTTTTCGGAACTCCGAGAAATGGTTCAGTAGTATTTTCCAAATTCTGGCCATTCTCTCGGAACTCCGAGAATGGTTCTCGGAACTCCGAGAACGTCGCGACAGCACAAAAAAAGGCCGTTGGGTTTCAAATTAAAAATCGTTTTTTAGTGTCTTTTGATACTCACACCCCCCAAACGGTCATATCTTCTCAAAGGGCTATAAATACACATTCAAGAGGACCATCTCCTCTCTTGAATGATTTGAAAAACATCCTTAAGCATTCAAAGAACTTGCAAACCCCTTTTAGCTTGAGCCTTTGTTTTTCTTCTCCACCAAACTTGCCTTGCACTTGCAAATCATTAGAGTTTGGATTTAGGGCTTTCATTTGCAACTTATTGTGGAGAGCACTCAAGGGGACTTCATTGTGCATCAAGCTTTCAAGAGAAGCCAAGCAATCTTCATCTTCTATTCATTTTAAAGGTGGCTAGGGCATCATATTTTTAATACCCTACGGAGTAATGCTTAGAACTCGGCGAAGAAGGAGAGTCGGTGTAAAGGTGTCAAGGGCATCCTCATTTAATACCCCTTAGGAGTGTAATCGCCTCGGAGCCTAGCATCGTGGAGGTCTCACTTAGTGGAAATCCTTGAAGATGATCTCAAGAAGAGTGGAGTAGGGCTTTGCCCGAACCACTATACATCGGCGTGTTCCTTCCTTGTCTTGCACTTTCATTTTTGTTTGGTTTGGCATTTCCTTTTGATTTGATATTATTTGAACTAACCAAAATCTAATCAAGAGAAGAAAAAATCGAATTAGGTTTAATACTTGAATTTTAAAATGGTATAAATTTTTTATAAAACCAATTCACCCCCTCTTGGTTCTATAGACCCTTATTTCAATATGTGATTCTGGTTCTTTGTAGACCTTAATAGTTCCTGGTTGGGGTTGAGATTGGACACCTCATTTTATATACAACTAGCATCTATCTTGTCTACATACACGAGATGTGGAGTGACTTATCTATATCACTCGGGTAGTGGACCCTAAGCAAGATAGAATGGGTACGACAATGTGATTGTGTACTGAACATGATCACATTAGAATAACTTGCGAATAGGAGATAATTGAGCTATTCTACCAGAGGACCCTTTACATGTCCTTTGACATGAGAGATCATATTGGTATGTTGGCAAGTCTCTCTTTTTTGGTCTATCTAACTGTGATTCTCTTGGAGTCACCAGAGGGTAGTACTGGAGTGTTGGACAAACCTTCGAGATCAATAATGATACCCGACATGGAATTCTTTGCCTATTTAAAAGGATAATATCTACAGTTTTGGTCAGAGCAGTAGGCCTAGAAAAATACCAGGCTAGGTAGATTTGATAAAGTGTTTATCAAAAGGATTACACAAAATAAGTTTTGAAATGGTTTTAGGAAATGCATTTGCGGGCTGACACTGCTTGACCGAAAGGTATACCATCAGTGAGCCCAGGGAGTAATTAATGTCTACCCCACGTAAGACTCAACTCGGTATATGTGGACTTGGAGAAAGAACTTACACATTTGATGTGATTAGGGGTATGATGATTTGACCATTATCTTTAGGGTTACGTCTCGATGGAGGCCACTGACTCAATGCGATTGTAGCATTGTCTATAGAGCAATAATTGCAGTGGGGCCCATTTATGGGTTATGCAGGATCTACCGTTAAATCCCTGCTATGATCCCACTCACTACTCGATTGACCTATAATAATCTATTAGATAGAGATCCTGCATTTATTTGGTTGCATATACAAATTAGTTTTGTGGCATTTGATGCATCGAAAGGATATATCACAATGTATATAGTGTATTTGCACTATGGGATACATTGGAAATACCAAAATAGTTAAGTATTCAACATAAAGATCTTTTTGGAAATTATCGTAAAATATGGATGGAGCTTTTATCCCATTGGATGGGAGAAAATATGTTTATTTAATTAAAAAATTAAATAAACAATTGTAAGTTTATCTTATACACTGGTTTTACTAAAACAATCATAACTTACCCATCTCTTGGATTAAATTAATGTGTAAGTACTCGTTTCGAAGGATTTTAAAAGATATACAACTTTGTAGTTTATGATTTTTTTTAATTCGACTATTTACTTGTCGAAACATGAGGTTGAAATTTGACCTACAACATTATAGCAGGAATGTAAAAAAAGGAAGGAGTGTAGGAGATATTTTAGGGATTGTTTATATCCAATAAAGTAACCCATGTTTTTTACTTGAAAAAACTCAATTTAGGGATTTCTAAAAGTCCAAGAATTTCTAAAAATATTTCCCACATTGTTTAGTTTCTATTTTGAAAAAGCAAACTAGCTTGTTTCCAAATTGGAGCTTCCAATTGTGGCTAGTTTCCATTATTTTTGGGATTTATCTAGAAACTTTGGATTGTGCATATGAAAATTAAAAACTTTATAAATACAAGACATATTGCTGGAGTTTTCTACAGCTCTTCTATAATTCCATATGCTGAAAATTAGTAGAGACACCCCAAAGTCTTTCTCTTCTTCTTTAATTCCATCAACTACTTTTATCTTTTCTAAGTCAAAGACAAACGTCCAACCAAGCTCCATTGATCTAAATACATATTCCCATATTATAATTTGATTTAGATCATATTATAAAGTAAACAAAGAGTTGTTTATAAGATCCTTTGTGCAACAAAATGAATCTATCTGTTCAACTTGCGGTTTCACATCGATTAGATCGTTGGCGGATTTTCGAGAAGTAGATCACACAGATGTTTTTCTTCTCATCAGCAAAATATGGTATTTATATTTATGTTTATTAAATCACTATAAAATCAATTAGTCTCTAAGAATCCTGCGTTAGTACAAAATTTTTGTTCTACACGGTTTAATTTTCCGCTACGTGTAGCAATTTTGCTCGGGGTTTTTTCTAACCTTACTAATAGAAGCAACTAATGGTCTATATCTAATGTTCTTCCACGATCCAAATCTTTCTATAAAAATTCCTTAAGCAAAACTTTAGGTGTCCGACAATTACAAAGTTAGAATCAGATTAACCAATTTTCTTAGGGTCATCTGATCTACTGTATGTGAGCCTCTAGTCCCTTACAAACAACATACAACCTTCTTGGCAGCTTCCTAATGATCCATTCATAGGATCACAATGGTACCATCTATGCTGGCCCACCACTTAGATTATGTCGAGACAAGTGCAGTCTTACGCATTTATGAGATTCCCATTTGTGGAACTATAGGGGATTCTCTCTGTCTGCTCATGTTCGACCCTGGGACCTGCAAATTTAATTGAATATATCATCACTAACCACAAGGAGAACCATTAGTGGGGCACTTATCCTTGTTGATAATTCAAGGACCTTCGTCATTATAGGCTTTCTGAGATAATCCCCGGTAATCCTTGAGTCCTAACTAGGTGAACATAGACTTTCTATCATATTAAATGTTCCACATAAACCTTTATTCCAAGATTCCTTCCAAAACATTGTCAACATGGCACTAGAGTAATTCATCACCTTTGGGCAGAAGAATTACCTAGGCCAGGAGCCTGTGCTTGCTTGGTCTCAATACAACATGGACAAAATAATACTACTAGAGAGTAGTACACCATCAATACCAAAAAAATGATAGTATCACTCCCATTGTCCCTCAGATATATTCATTTATCCATGACATCTTTATTGAACCTAAATCTTATGATTATATGTAAAACTTTTAGTATCACTATCGAGACATCTTGGTTTAAATCCAAAACATAAGGAGCTACAAATAATCATGAGTATACATAAAGAGTCTTTGTTTGAAACTAGAGAGAAAGTCTATTTCTATTGTATCGCTCCCTTCTGAGTGCAGACTTTTCCAATCGGCCATACTTTATGCATCTCAATGTCATCATTGGGTCAAATATTAATATTAAAAGACCCACCTATAGCCAACTGGCTTGACTCCATCTAGCAACTTGTTGAGTTTCCAAATTTGGTTTTTTTCTATTTACAACAGCTCTTCCTTCATGACGTCAAGCCACTGAGCCGACTGATCACCCATTATGGTGGATGGAAAAAGAAGAGATCATGGCACTCCTACTAAGGTCGTCATTATTCCCAGCTCTGCGTATCTAGTCTCTAAGAAACATGTACTATCTGTAGGGCAAGAAAACCAAAAAACCTTAAATCTCTTAGGATAACCACTTAAATAGCACCTACTTGTCTTAGGGTCCAACTATCCTTGATTGGGGATTGTAAACTTTAGCCTCGGCCAATGAATCCTCATATGTGCAAATACTCTAATCTTGGCTCCCTACCGACACACAAGGGGTCTTAATTATTCCTTAACTAGGAATCCGAGTTAGGATCTGCACCGCCGTCTTTAAGGCATCTCCCCCATAGGTACTCAAACAAAGATGATTTGTACAATGTGCTCATCATTATGTCCATAAAATACCGTCTCACTTTTCAGTAATATTGTTCTCTTGCAGATATGAGGTCAAAACCCTCATACCATAACTTTCGGCCTTCATTTAAGAGATAAACAATAACATATAAAAAAATTAAACTATAAGGGTCAGAGATTAATGATCTCTTTCGCTAACATTCAGAGTCAGAAAAGGTCACCGATCTTATCATAAATGATCTTTAGTGAACCGATACTCTAGGTGGCACCATTAGACCCTTATTCTTTATATGTTTTCTTTTAATGTACTATGTACAAACACTAGAATTAGTAAGATCAAATGAATTTAGAACTTTCCTTTATAACCAACACATCAATCGCATATGTGGCCTAATGTTTGAGCCATTGATTGGACAAGCTCTTATCCATTTGATTCGCTTATTTTCAGTATTACTGATTGTCTCATTCTCATGCAAGGTAATTCGAGTTTGATCATAAGAAGAAACCAATCCGTATCTATATGGATTGCACTGGAAATAACCACATACATACTGAATGGGAATGGAAAAATTAGAAAGAATCCGTCATGTTTCTGAACTATGATTCATAGCTGAAAGAACTAAGTTTTCTGAAATAAGATTTCTAAAACTAATGAAACCCATATTCAAAAATTAACAGAAAGAATAATGGCCTCAAGTTTGTACTTTATTCTCATTTTCTACTATAATGATCTAATTTTTCTCTACTTAGAATCTACTTATAAGAATTCTCACATGAAATTTAAATATGGATAGTAAGATTGAATCTATCTATCAATTTGTTTCTAGAAGTACTTAGAAAAATAGGGTTTATCATATTCTTTCAGCCATCACAAACTTAAGGTATTGTTTACTTGATGTGTCATCCTTATACCACAATGGTGACACCAAATACCAAGTCTTAGTCTCTTAGTAATTGACCCTGCTGGGCCATTATATTTGTCGGACTCGATATGTTGCCTTTGAAACGACCTTAAAGTGAGCATTATACATGGTATAAAGTCCAAGACTACAAAATTATGCTCACAAAGACCGCTTTTGTCAACTCACCTTAGGGTTATCCAATCTTATCTTAAGGGTACTCACGAGTCTCTTGAACGATCGTCTGAAAAGTTCATCGGCCACATTCACTACCTTCTTTGCATTCTGAGTCAGAACAAGTATCTTTGATTGCGGTCAAGATAGAGTTCCTAGACTAATACTATTAGTGCTCTCCCACATCCACAAGTTTCCTTCATGTGTGAATTTAGTGTGCATGTCTCCCAGTACTGTATAGTCTTTCCATATAGCCTAGAACTATATCAATCCGTTCTATCACTCATTAAGGTTTTCTCCTACTAATGTCCTTTAATACAATCATGTATCTATAATAGACACCTTTAGGGTTCAATGTCATGGACTTAAATTTCCTAACAATCTCACTACTTTTAACACCTATTATTCACAATTGGAGTTTAATTAGCGTTCATCACGTCAATTTATCTAGCATTCACCCAAAATATCCTTATCTGATCTTGCCAAGACACCCGTCGTGCCATCGTGGCCTTTCCGTTGGGCCTAACCACGACACACAGTAGGCTTTTGCCACAAGACAAGTCAAAATGAACAACCCAGCCCTAGGAATTCCATCACCGTTGGGCATAACAGAATTCCAAGCCTGGTTATCCATTACAACCCGGACAAGCATTCTTAGTTGGGTTAAACCTTTTCATGCTTGGGTGGTAGCCGGTTGAATATGATCATTACGACAGATTGTAAGATACACTCACACAATAATATAAGGAGATTACATCATTAGAGTTGGCCATAAAAAAGAAGATCTAACAAGGTATTTATCTTAGGAAATACAACATCTCAATCACATGCCTAGAGGCTACAATTCTAAAATTTTACAATCACATATACAAAATTACATAGAAGCAATGACCTTCCGTTGGGCCGATCAAAGCCCTTACCTAATTTTCAAGATTGTAAACTCTCAGTATGTACATACATTTGTAAGCTTCTCAATTTGTGCCTCACGACCAATAAGGATCATTTAGAAACTTTGTTGCGTGAATCTAAAGAATCATTTACATATAGGCACAAAAAACCTTTTATGTGAATAATGAACATGTAAAAACCATAGTTGGGTGCACAAGGAAAACTAAATAGATACAAGTGCATCAAGTGTTTATTCAAGGTCAACCAATAATGCAACCCGCAAGATTTCAATCCCTTAGTGTATATTTACAAATACTAGAATCTTAATTTGTGCTTCAAAAATAGTAGGAATCCTTTGAAAACCTTGTTGCATGAATCCAAAGGTCCTTCACAAAGCTTGCACAAATATTTCATAAGTTCTCCAATTAAATCAAAATGCAAAAGTACATGTAAAATGTAGTTGGATATTTAAAAAGAGCCCAAAAATATATCTTCATATTAGATTCATGTCTAATATTAAAATTAAGATGTACCTAGTTAATAGTATGCCACAAGAACTCAATAACGAGGAATCTAAAGATCAAGTAGTGTCATACAAAACATCCACGACATGTGTTTGGGTGCATAAAAGTAAATTAAACATGCATACCACAAAAATTAATTTGTAAAATTAATGCATCTAAGCAAGACAAAATAAGTACCACTTGTGAGAAACCGAAATGAGAACTTTAAAGGTTCCAAAAACAACTCACATAAGGAGGCCTACAAGCACATTTACACATGAGCTATAAGATCTGATCCTCAGATGGCTTCTAAACCTACGCTAATGGATCCGGAACACCAGAAAACCCTAGGAAAGAGTCCTATCTTGTAAACGTTTTCTAAAAAATGGGCTAAAAAAACTTGTAGTAGGGGAACCCAAATATGCCAAAAAGTTCAAATTTTATAGAAAATGGAAGACAATACCCCTGAAATTTTCACAAAAGATAGAGGGGACCTACAGGGTCTCGGAACCGGTTTTGGTTCGCCAAGAATCGGCCTGTCAATGGTCCGAACCGATTCGGCCCAAACCAGTTTGGGATAAAACCTCCTCTTTACAGGATGTATTCACCCCCTTCTATTCTTGACGCGTGTGTCAGGGGTCACGGTAACGCCGACATACCATATTCACCTTTTTTATTACTTAAAAGACTTGTAATGCTACATCTCTTTCGAGACCAGGACCCTTTATCATGACTTCTGCTCGTTGCATACCCTAATCCACTACTGTACGAATAGCATTTCCTGCTGCGGTTTGAGCAGCAAATGGTGTCCCTCTTCTTGTGCCTTTGAATCCACAAGTACTAGCAGACAAGGTTTAAAATTTTGGTTTCGGTAACCGTTTCGGACCCCACCAAAAATCGAAATTTGGTAATTTGGTTCCAAATTCCGGACTGAAATTCCGAAATTTCTGCCAAAATTTTGTAACACATTTTTTTTTATAATAAATAATGTCATTAAACCGAAATTTCGGACCGAAATCCGAAATTTGGTAAAGGGTAAAAAATGGAATTTCGGAAAATTCCGGTTTCGGTCCCCACCGGTATCCGAAATTTCGGATTTCGGTCAAAATTTTAAACCATGCTAGCGGAGGACCAAGAAACCACCCGACATTTTTCACCTTTTATTCCATACACCACCCCTTTTAATGTAAAAGGAGAACCATAAATGCACTTGATGGGCTGTCCCGAGCAAAATAAAGGGTATAATAAATCATCATCTTCCTCGCGAGACTCTCCTAGAACGAGTAACCTTGTTAAAAAATTACAGAATTGCCAGTTGAACTTTAAAGACATATATCTTGTAATCCGACTGTCGGTTTTTAACAAAATTTCAGTGAAGTGGCCTATGGGTAAAGGGGAACAAGATGATACTGGAATACCGCTGGAAAACTTCTCTGGTTGCTATTGACCCCGATCCCAAGGAGACGGCGAGGAACGTCCCCCGTCGGTCTTTTGGATCTCCACGTGAAGGAGAGCTCTACCAAGGAACTCTTGAAATAAAGCGCCCTATGGCGATAAATGAGATACCTCTTGATCCAAGGATAAATTCCCAGACCAAGACGTACCTAAATGACAAAGAGTCGCCATTCATGGATATGCCATGGAATCAAAAATAATATACTCTGTTTACAATGGACAACCAGAAACAATCGGGTCCATGCCTGGTTACGAGTTGGGAAGGTATTAGGCATCCAACTCGCCCAGGGCACTCGGTCTCTTATTGTAAGCCCAAGGGTCTACTCTCCTATCTTGTTTTGATGATTCTAAACATAATTGATTGTGTTTTTGAATACTAATCAATTTGCTTTGAAGTGTTGTGTTTAAGATAGGATTGATCATTGAAGAAACCAACACACAACATGGTCATGCTTGAAGATGTACCGAACAAGAGTCAAAGGAGCTAAGTGGAGCTCACATCATCTCTCAAGCAAGCATACAAAGATGGAAGATCAACTTGAAGACCAAAGCTAAAGAGAAATTGAAGGTTGCATAGGTATCATTGTACATCTCCTCTCTTTAGATTTTCAAGTCAAGGCAAAGTATTTTCAAAAATGTTTTTCAAAGAACACTTAAAGAACTTTAAAGGTTTAGTGAATGATTATGTGGTGGACCAATATGTTGGGACCCTCATAAACATTCCATAATTATCATAGGAGTTGAGTTCCAAAAGCCAAAAAATCAAATAAGCAAAAAATACAAAAACTGCTGATTTTTTAGGCTTCTCGGAACTCCGAGATTTTTCTCGGAGCTCCGAGCTCGGAACTCTGAGAGTTCTCTCGGAACTCCGAGAAATGGTCCAGTAGCTTCTAGCCGTTCTCTCGAAACTCCGAGAATATTTCTCTGAACTCCGAGAATTTCTCGAAGCTCCGAGAATGGTTCTCGGAACTCCGAGAACCTCGCGACAGGTGAGAATATAGCCGTTGGGATTTGAATAAATTTGTGATTTTTGTTATTGCCACCCCCAAACGGTCATATTCTTTGGAGAGGCTATATATACAACATCTAGAGGATTCATTTCCTCTCTCTTGATGATTTGAAAACCTCCTTGAGCATTAAAGAAAACTTGCAATCCATTTTTGCTTAAGATTTTGTTTTTCTTCCCACACTTGCCTTGCACTTGCAAATTTCTTGAGTTGGGATATTTAGAGCTTTCACTTGCAACTACCATCATTGAAGAGCAATCAAGGGTCTACAAAGAGCATCAAGCTTTCAAGAAGAAGCCAAGCTATTCACTCTTCATTTCTTGCAAAGGTTGCTAGGGCATCATACTTTTATACCCTAGGGAGCACCGCTTAGAACTCGACGGAGAAGGAGAGTCTTTTGTAAAGGTGTAAGGGCATCCTTATTTAATATCCCTTGGAAGTGTAACCGCCTCGGATCCGGGCATCGTGGAGGTCTCCAATAGTGGAAATCCTTAAGGACGATCTTAAGAAGAGTGGAGTAGGGCTTTGCCCGAACCACTATATATCGGTGTGTCATCTCTCATTTTTGTACTTTCAATTCTTGTTTTTGGTTTGGTATATCTTTTGTTTTCAATCTTACTTGCACTAACCAAAAACCTAATTTAAAGAAGAAAAATTCTAACTAGGTTCACAAGTAATTTTCAAAAGGGATAATTTTGTGTTAAAATTCAATTCACCCCCCCTCTTGTTTATTTCACTTATGCCATATTTTATTAACTTTGAAGAGTTTTGGGCAAAAATCATGTGAAATGGGAATGAACATCCCTGAAAAAACATCTATCTAAACATGCATACCAGGGATGGGTAAATAAAAATAAATAAGTCCTAACTCATCACATCTAATCCTAACTCAACACATCTAAGAAAGCGATAAACATACACATGCACAACTATAGCTAAACAAGTGATAAAAGAGCAGATACGATGAGATATAATAAGATGGAAAGCAGTAAAAGAACTAAAGCTAAGCATGTGATATAGAGATAATAAATAAGTAAGCAATAAAAACTATGACTAAGCATGAAAATAAGCAATAATGAAAACAATAAAGGAGTAAGTATACTACATTTAAACATGTGACGCTACAGCTAAACATGTATATGATAAACAAGTAAAAGCTATAACTAAATATGGGACCAAAATAATAAACATGTAAGCAGTAAAGAGCTCCATCTAAATATGCGAATAAAGCAAGTAAATAAATGATCACTGCCTGAAAGAAAAACACACTATCATGATCTTATGTAAGATATAAAGCTGAATAACAGATTCAAATCCCAAAATGCTAACAACAAACCCTAAAACTCTAAATATTTTCGCCCGAATCTTGGACGGCTCCATCCAAGCCGCCAACGTATCCTCGCCTCTACAGGAATCAAGGCCACGTAGTTCTTGTGCGCTTATTCTAAACTATGATGCCTAATACACCTAGAACCACTATACTAGACTCGATCAACTAGACTCGACTAGTTTTTAAAGCTTCTTGTGTGATTACTTAAGTTCAAGTGGATTATAGATTTTAAGACACCCTATATGTCCTAACTAGATGCAAATTTATCCTTAAGCTAATGCAAATGGTTCCTATATCCTATGTGCAACTAGGCTGTGTGTCCTAAGGAAAATAATGGGATCACTAAAGCAACATATTCTAGTCATCAGTCGGCGATGTGGATCGCCAACTGACCGGACACAGGCGAGGACAGACTCCTAGCTAGGACAGACTCCTAACTCTAACACAAACACAAAACACCCAAAACACTCAACACATCTAGGACAAAATCCTAACTCCAAAGGAAGATCTTTTCGAAAACATTTGCAAAGTTTATTGAAAAAGATTTAAAAGACTTTCAAAAGTTTTATTTACAAAGTTTGGTTTGAAAGAAAAAAGGTTAAATGGTTTCTTTTTGAAGATTTGACAATGTCTATTTTGAAAAGTTTGACTGGACTTGGGATAGAGATCCCAAGCTGCCTACGTACCTCATGGAAGAGGATCAAACCAATGTAGTTTGGAAACAAACTTTCCTAATACGCTTCTAAAACCTTTTAACTTTTCAGATGTTTTTGAATTTTCAAATGTTTTTAATTTTTTAAAATGTTAAGTGCTTTTTAGATTTTTAAAATGTTTTTGAAGTTTAAAAGGTTTTCAATGTTTTTAAGTTTCAAATTTCTGATGTTTTTGAGTTTTAAAATGTTCAATTATTTTTTAATTTTTAAATATTTTCATCCTTTTGGTCAAAGGCCAAATGGAACACACAAAGCAATACCCTAAGGCAAAACCTTAGGGCTAGAGGGGAAACCCTAAAACAAGTAAACTAGTATCCCAAGAATAATGAAAATGTTCTAAGATCTAATAAGACTGAGATAGTCTCTATAAGAGTAACAAGACAATGCTAGAAGATAGACTCCTAACTAAAGGCATACTCTAGAATTATAGGGCTAAACCCTAACTAAAAGACAAATTTCTAAACCAAGAGATAAACTTCTAAACAAGCAACACTCAAGAGGGGGTGCAAGTAAGCTACAGGCTCTCTAATAATGCTACTAGAATGGGGGCAAATAAGTCAAAAACTCTCTAATAAGGCTACCAAAGTATGGGCAAATGAATCAAAGACTTGCTAAAACTCTATAAAAGGGGTGCAAATAAGTCAAAGACTATCTAATACTATATAGAGGGGTAAAAAAATGTCTCTTAAATGGAGAGAAAATAAACAAGAGTACTAGTGAGACTGAGCAAGTCTCCTAGACACAAAGGTGAGCTCCAAGTATCCTTATCATTGCCCTTGCGATGATAAATAAGGAATAAGGCAACTACTAGCCCAAGTTGGTCTCCAACTAGTAGGGGGTATAAGTTGGGGTATAATATATGAGGCTAGACTCCCTATGCGGGAGGCTCTAGACAGCGAGGCTTGTCTCCAAGGGAGAGTCACCTTAATGAGACAGAGTGTGTCTCCTAGTAAGGGCTCTAGACGACTCTTTCATTTCAAACTAGGCTAAGCACGGATCAAGCATCAAAAGCATTCATTTGCATTCTACATAGTAGCTGGAAATTTGTATTGAAAATCACACATCCAAATGGCAAAACTAGCAAAAGTGATACACATCAAAGTTGCAGGGGACACATCAGGAAACATTTGATGTCAAAACTAGCAAAAGTGATACATACCAAAACACATTTTTAGGAAAAGTGTTCAACACCAAAGTTTCAGAAAATTCATCGAGGAAAACTTTCTGAGTTCACAACTCCGGCTGAATTTGGCCGGAAGTGGCTGGATAACGGCTATCTCTGGTCAAGCCGCAAGCTGGAAATATGGTGTTTTTGGCTGAAATCTTAAAAATGTCATAACGTTTTCTTTCCTTGGCCAAATTAGGGCCCTGATATGTCAAATTGAAGTTCTTGAATGGATCTACAACTTTTACATTTATCACTTTTGCCAATTCTAACCGAAATTTAAGGAAAAAATATAAATACAAACCTAGACAGCATATATTTCAACATTTCAACATTTTACAAGAGCATTTCTCATCAAAACCTAAGATCTATCATGAATTTCACTAGACATTCACATCATACTCATATAACACATATATTTTTGAATTCCAAAGCATAACACATCAGATCTAAAGATTTTCACAAAAATCATCCAAAAATTCGCCAGTTTAACCCAAATTTCCAGCTAAAATATTAAAATTGGCATAACTTCTTCGTTTCTTGGCCAATTTTCGGCAGTAATATGCCAAATTGAAGATCTCAACGAGCTCTACACCTTTATGAGAGAAATTTTTATAAATTCCAACCAAATATTGATGAAAATGGTAAAAACGAGGCTGGACAACACTTTTGCTATTTTCACATCGAAATTCAACTAGAACTCAAAATCTAAGGTGAATTGCTTTAGATATTTATATGAGACATGTTTTTAAACATATTTTAGTAGATTTTAGCCCTAGGTTGTTAGATCTAACAAATTTTAGGCATTTTCCACTTAGATTTTTCATTTTATGCTAGATTTTCAAAGAAAACTCAAAATCTACTAACCTTTGATGCAAAAAATCAAAAACTCCATCTTTTGATGTGAATTCCATCAACCTTGAGCTTCTCATTTGATTTCCTCCCTTGCTAGCTCTTTTTCATTTTCTTTTTCTCTCTTTCCTCACCTTCTCTAGAAAGCTCTCTTTCTCTTTCTGGAATTTTCTAGAATTTTTTCTCTCTAAAAAGCTCTCCCTCTCCCTTCTCTCTAAAAAGAAATTAAGACCCAAATTTTCTTGCAAATGAGAGACCAAATGTTCTATTTATAGAGATTTTCATTAATTTTTCCCCTATTAGTTTATAGGACAACCATTTTTCAAAAATTTTGCTTTGGTTTTGGTTGCAAACGGGTGGTCATTTGGAAAAGTTGAATGAAAAATTAAGTAAAAGAAACTTTTCACTCCTTAAGTTACCTTGGACAACCTCCTATTCATGTATATGTTGTATTTTAACTAAACAATGGGTATTTTCAAATAAAACTTTTCATGGGCATCTTTACAAGGATAATCCACCCCCCTTTCTGCTCTAGTGTAAAAACTGACTGGCTTACAGGATATTTCACTCTCTTTTTGCACTACAATTCTAATTCGGCTTGTCTTATTTGGACATTTTTCAACGGATTTTGACAAAATTTTAAAGGGGCCTACTTGGGATCCTAAACTACTCTAGGATACAATATGGCACTCTAGCTCACCTATTAAAGGGTTCGGTCAAAATGGGGTGTCTACAGTTGCTGGCGGCATTGAGTTTTCCGGCGGTATCCGAATAAGAAAAATCAACCCAAAAAAACTTGATTTTCTCTAATTTCAAAGCCTACAATCTTGCTTTGATACCAAATGTTATTCTAAACATTAACTTGATGATCCCTTTGGATCTTTGGCAATGAAAAACAAAGAAAAATTCGAGTCTAACAAGATGGGTTAGAGATACCTTTCACCATGGCCGCACCTCCAAGCTTTGCAATCCAACGAATTTGTGGTACTTTCCCGAGCACAATGATGACTCAGAAACGCCCCTTGTTCTTCTTTTCATTCATCTCACTACTAGGCTTATGGGAAACCTTTTCTTTGGACGTGAGCACTCTCAAGAAGAGTGGAAATTGTGGCAAGAGGAAGATGGACCAATAGTCTTTATTTATAAGAGAAGAAAGCTCCCATAGAACTTTCTAATCCCATCAATTTTCATTTGGCATCTTTGGGACAAAAATTAGCAAGCATCTAGTACTTGCTTTGAGCCCAAAATCCTTCCCAAACTTAGGTGATTAGTTGCTAAAGTTGAGAGTTTCCTTGATGCAAGGCCACACACAAGGTTACTATGTTTCTAAGATAGAAACTTCTGACAATATGATCAAATTTCCATTGTATTTGGATCATAGAATTGTTCTATAGAATTTTTTTGTGATTGACCATCAGAATTGCTTAAAACCTGACTTTTGGGTAGTAAATCTATTATAGCCTTGGGGTTACAATTATATCTTCATAACATTTAAACTAAACTAAACCATCTTTCAAATGGAACAAATTTCATAGAATTTGGATACAATTTGCTATAGTTTTGACTCAGCTAAAGTTCAAAGAAAGAATCTGTTTTGCTGTCTAGTGTTGAGATCTTGTTCGAATTCATTGAATTATTGGTATCTTTGTGTAAGAAATTTAAATCCCATAAATTTATGTATTGATTATAAGTATGTTATAAACTAGTTTTTAAATTTTTTTGTGCATTTGGACTTCAATATTTTGCTGAAAATTTCGGATGTAACTAATGCTCAGAAAATCCCTATGTTGACTTGAATTTGACCTTTGTATGGTTCTACCGCAATAGCTACTTGTGTAGTTCTTATCTAAGAATGTTGTTTGCATATCTTTTACGCTGCACTCAATTATATTTCAAATGGCACTGGTTTTATAGGTCTTGGATTTCATTTGCTTAGCGATAAATTCTATTTTATTGTTCTCTCCTGAAATTGGAATCGATGAGATTAATGTGTATCGAATTGAAGTGTCCGAATTTCATTGTATAAATATTGAAGTATTTATTGTTGTATTGGTTAAATATTGAAGTGTTGAACTCTTCTCGATCCTGGGGTTCTTTTGACCTGATAGTTGGGGGTCATAGATGAGTATTCCCTTACTTGATCCCGAGATTCTTTTGAACTTGATAGTGGGGATCCTGGTTACGGAATCTTGATTGCTTGAAGTGTTGAACTCTTCTCGATCCAGGTGTTCTTTTGAACCTGATAGTGGGGGTTGTAGATGCATATTCCCTTGATCCTGATATTCTTTTGAACTTGATAGTCGGGATCCTGGTTGCGGAATCTTGATTGCCTGAAGTGTTGGATTCTTCTTGATTCTGGTGTTCTTTTGAACTTGATAGTAGGGGTCATAGATGAGTACTCCCTTCCTTGATCCCGGGGTTCTTTTGAACTTGATAGTGGGGATCCTGGTTACAAAATCTTTATTGCTTGGAGTGTTGGACGCTTCTCGATTCTGGGGTTCTTATGAACTTGATAGTGGGGGTCATAGATGAGTACTCCTTTCCTTGATCCCGGGGTCCTTTTGAACTTGATAGTGTGGATCTTGGTTGTGGAATCTTAATTACTTGGTGTGTTGGTTGGAGGGTGTGTAGGAGGATAATAATATTGAAGTATTTACTGGTGTGTTGGCTGGCGAGTGTGTAGGAGGATAAAAATATTGAAGTGTTTATTATAAAGTGATGCAAATTTATGTATGGGTGAAAGGGCTTTGCCCAATCACTTGTTCTTACTGGTGTGTTAGTTGGCCGGTGTGTAGGAGGATAAAAATATTGAAGTGTTTAACATGCTTCCGCTCATTGTCATTAATATCATGTAGTACTTATTGCCTAGCATCTTGTTAACGAACTTCTGGATTGCTATTGATATAATGACTTAATATTTTCAATGGAATTATTATTCATCACTATTGTATGTCGTATACAACTCTTGTTTATTGGCATGCATTCACACATCACATATGTATGTTATTGCTTATAGAACTATTGCTTATTGGATATTAAATATTAAATATGGATCATGAAATACTGATTTTTCACTCAATATCAAAAGTGTATTACACTCTTAGAGTAAGTTAAGCATCTATTGGGCTGTGTCGCTCATCTCACGTCTTATGACTATTTTACAGATCAGTGATCTTGAGGAGCATCACACATGAGAGAACTGTTTTTGGGGATTTACGGGGACAAGTCAGGTTGCTTGTGCTTTCTTAATATTAGTAATTTATTTTTAGAAGTCCTTATGTTTAACGACTATTGTATAAAGTAAATGAAAAAGACGCATATGGGATGTACATATTTAACTTGTATTGGCTTTGTTTTTTTAGAAGCCTGTTTTATCTTGGTATAATGTTGTAGACACCCCCATTTTGCTCCGCTATAGCCAACAAAGGCTTTTATTAGTTCTTCTCATTTAAGAGTCAAGTATCTATATTTTCCCTTGCTTTCCATCAATTTCCATCTATTTTCTTTCCCATTTCCATCCATTTTCCAAGGGGTTTTCCATGACAAATTTGGATTCCAAAGAGATGAGTTTTCGATCAATCTTGAGAAGAGTCCGCCATTTTCAAAAATTATAGTTCAAAATGTCAATACTATTGGAGCCCATTTTTAAGGTTTTTTATTTTTAAAACTTTTAATCATATAGGACTAAATATCTATCCCGTAAATATTTGTTTTCAATCTATCCATGTAAAAGTTTGTTTTAATCCTATTGGAGTAAAAAGTTGTGCAGAAATCCTTATCAGCATAAAAGTCTCACTACGTTGAACCCTATTGGATTAAAAATCTATTGGTATAAATATCTACCAGTGTAAAATATGAGCTATAAAATTCAAGATTTTAACCTTATTTAAGTAAACAATTATCAACACAAAGACAAAATTTTTAATCCTATGTAATAAAATTCTACTGGCCTAAATCTCCATTGGTATAAAAATACTTAATAATGTCAACATCTATGTTTTTAACCCTATTGGAGTAAAATGATATCTGTGTAAATCCCTAATGGCATAACATTTCCTATAAAAAAAAGGGCTCCTTTTTTATCAATGTAAACAATTAAGTTTTATATTCCTGTAAAAGTAAGTTTTTATTGAGTAAAAATCTGTTGATGTAAACTTTTGTTATCGTGAAAAGGCTATCCGTATAAAATTTTGAGTTTTTGAGCTGTGGGTAAAAAAATTTGGGATTTACATCATTATAAATTGAGTTTTTAACCTATTGGTAAAAAAGATTAGAAATTACGACATAAGTATATCGGCATAAAAGGTAGTGGAAAAACTTCTTATTACTTCAAAAATTTTCCTATCTTGTTCTAAGATCCATATTAGATGTGCATGTTTTCTATAAACCAAACTTTCAAAAATAAGTATACCTTTACTAGTCACATATCACACCAGCAAGCTCTCTATTCGATCTACTCCTTGCACAGGCTGATCTTCTCAAGAGTCATCCTTAGGTAAACAATGTAGTGGCTTCAGCAAGAAAATTCTAGTACTATAACTTAAAAGAGTGGGAGGGCAGAGTAGACATTTTGAATTTTCTCAGGGAGGTGGAGTCCTCCTGGACCCTGGTGGTATTCTAGGAGATCAGGCGAGTAAAAATTCATAAAACCTAATGTCACCAAAAACCCAATGGTGGACCCTCCTCCATTAACTATAAGGACAAGGTCTACTTCAAATTTCTCACCTCCAAGAAAGATCTCCGTGGTTAGGACCCCAATAACATTTCTTTGGGTGTTATTACAAGCTCGGATTCCTTGCTAGGAAGGAGTGAAACTTTCGGGTCCAAAACCCAACATGGATGATGTCTGGAGAGGACAAACATTTAAAGCTGATCCATTATCATTAGGACTGATGGGATTCTCATGACCTGGCAAATGAAGGTAACTTAAAGGGGATGGATATGATCATGACCTTGAGGTGGCAAATCCGGGTTTGTGAAGGTTATAGATTTGGCGGCACTGACCATGGTCACTAAGTCAGCCAGTTGAACTGGGGATGTTTCAGTTGATACTTGCACTGCATTTAATTCTTTGAGCACAACCTCCCTATGCTGTCGGGAAACCGTTAGAAGACCCCACATTGTAATATGGGCCTGAGTTTTCTTCAACTGTTTGACGATCTCATCATTCTCTTCTGCAATTCTCTTTTGGACAAGATCCTTCCTTGCCTCCCTGGCCAAGGCTGCGGATTTTCAACTCGAAGTTCAAGAGGCTTGAATACCGTGCCTCCCCTTTTAAAATGTTGAACCTCATCACATTGAAGCTCAAAAGGGTCAAGGTTCTCATACTGAAAGATAAGAGGAGCTGGAGGTTCGTTTTCACAGGTTACGACTAGAGGTTTAACTTTTTCTTCTTCTACCTCTTCCCATCAGAAGTAGTAAGGTTCGGGTGTGGCATTGATAGTACAAATAAGAGTAGAGGGGTCGAGTTCAGGAACTTAATGAGAGATCATTCCTACTTGTGCGGGTTGGGGTGCTACATGGTTAGGGAGAGGGTTATTTGTGACATTGGGTTTAGGAGGGAAAACTAGAAGGGGGGCCCTCCCCCATTAACTATATGGACAAGGTCTGGTTCAGGTCGGGTCAGGTTGCACAATGCCTCAACCCTAACTCAACCCAAAATTAAATCGGCTTGGCTTTTCCTAAGCCTGCCTGACCCAATCAGAGGAGCTGCCAAACCAACCCGAGCCGAAATCAGGTTGAACCCATCGGGTTTGGTTTGTGCCAGGTCCAAGTTGCACTCCTAATTTTACCCTTTATAATTGGCTCTTGCAGTCAACTGGTCTTTGGTTTTGTCGTCTAATTGGTTCTTGCAGCCTCACTTCTGATTGTTTCTTGCTGAGTTTCTTGTGATTTGTTCGTGGAACAAGAACTCATATTAGACTGAAACTTGTACCACAAAGCAGGAGCATAACACAAAATCCTTTATGTTTCCTTTGCAAATTCATCGATGTAATGGGCAACTGAGGGAGTCGTCGGCAACAAAACCTGAAATATGGTCGACTCATAGTCATTTATCCTTGTAAACAAAACATTTGGGTTCCTGATAACTAATAAATCAAATAAATTTCGTTAGTCCACATCAAAGTAGAAGGGAGAAACAAAAATTGGAAAGAGAAGTTGGATCATTTTATGGGTCATGGACCATCCCACATTGGAATCCACTGGATACAAAGTTCAGATTGCTGTAATTGTTCCTATGTGAATACTATAGATCCACTGCTCTGCTGCTTTCTACGCAACACTGTTCCATGGAAAAAAGCATCCACTTAAAAACCAGGATATGGGTTTTTAAGTTTTTCATCTTCTTTTTTTTTTCCTCCACCCTCAATTGCTTCAGGGTTTCAGTTCAGCCCAACTGGCTTAATCCACACAAAAAAGAAAAAAAAGAAACTAGCAAATGATTCCCAAGTATTATTATCACTAGCATAACATTTTATAATACAGAGGAAATCTCTTGGGATGGAAGTTTACTTGGAATAATATGATTGTTTTCTCCTTGAACAAAAGCAAAGAACAGATTTCAATGAGCAGAGCAGGGCTTAAGAAACTCCATTTCAAAATTTCAAAATAACCTTTCTTTTCCTCATAGTAGTTGTGTAACCAGCCATGGATCAAGTTGATTTCTGTGTTCCTCTACTCTATTAACCAATCAGGATCCTCATCAGTTGAAGCACGCAAATCTAAGTGATGTGCGCCTGAAAAAAAAAAACAATATCCAAATTTTGGTTTACTAATTGGAAATGGAGTCAAACATCTAACCATAGTTGTATAAAAAGAAAGTCCATGACCAACACATTCTGCCACCACGACTACTTAAAAAAAAACCCCAAAGTCTACTAAATTTTACGCTAGCTGAGTTTTCGTCCAAGTCCAAAATTTTCCCTACCGAGTCAAATGGAAACTCTTCCGACTCATCCAAGTTAATGAAAAAATGTTTATGGCGCCCTTGTGGCAATCTATTTGATTGTATCGAAAGGCCCAATGAATTGGGATTTCCCTATTGGGCCAGGTCATTTCGGGGCAAGCGGATCATTTATCATAAAGAGGATGAGCTTCAAGAGAATGATTCGGAGTTCTTGCAGAGTGGAACCATGCAGTACCAGACATTAGATAGATCTTCCAAAGAACAAGGCTTTTTTCGAATAAGCCAATTCATTTGGGACCCTGCAGATCCATTCTTTTTCCTATTCAAAGATCAGCCCTTTGTCTCTGTGTTTTCACGTCGAGAATTCTTTGCAGATGAAGAGATGTCAAAGGGGCTTATTACTTCCCAAACAAATCCTCCTACATCTATATATAAACGCTGGTTCATCAAGAATACGCAAGAAAAGCACTTCGAATTGTTGATTCATCGGTGTATCATTGACTCGCTCCAGTTCAGTCAGTTTTACCTTGTCCGAGTTCTCTATCATGTCCGAGTTTTTAAACACTGGCTACCACAACATAGCCATAAGATTGGAGTAGGTAGAGCGATGCTACCTAAGTGCACCATATTATGTCACAACTCACAAGAGCATCTTTTACACTTCAATATTACAAGCATCAGATGTGAGTATTGCACACGTTGCAGCATTTGGTTAACATGGGATTAAGCAAAGGGCGCATGAGGAGACCATTTGTAAAGGTGTAGGTTGTGACTAAGGGAGAAACTTGGGTCTCGCTCAACCCGATTTTGGCTCGGGTTAGGTTGGCATTTCCTAGTGTTGGGAAAAGCCAACACAATTTCGGGTTGGGCTAGGGTTGAAGCCTTGGGGAACCTGACCCGACCTCCGCCCTCTAATTTTTTCGTGATTTTCACTCTCTTGTGGCTATTCCCCCCCCCCCCGTTTTTAACCTAGCCTAACCCAAACCCAACCCAACCCGATTCGGAAAAGTCGGGTTAGATGAGTAAGGATAGGGGAAAGAGATTTAGAGGCGGGTTGGATTAGGGTTGACCATCCTCAACCCAAGGCTCGGGTTAGGGTTGATGGAATGATTTCTCAGGTTAGCCTAGGGTTGGCCTCAACCCAACCCGAGTTGCACCCCTAGTTGCGACCAATATCATTATGAAATCCCTTTTCCTACAGCAGCAAGAAATCCATTTGGAAGCATGCCAAAATGCATGTGGTTAAGCTCTCTACTGATATAATCGATTGACTAAATATAACTTTTTTGAAATAAATTTTGGAAGTATGTTGAATATGAGGAATGCCGATAGCAACAAGAGCCATTCAAAACAGGGTTACCCAGCAAATCAATTGCATCAACCTACACAACTGAACTGCTAAAGAGCTTGCTTCAACAAGACTTGTAATGCAAGAACAAAAAATGGTTCATCTTAGAAAAAAAAAAGTGCGTACAAGTGAAGACTGAAATCGAGGGCATATTTCCGTTGGAAATTGATATTTCCGCTCCCCTATGCTTTGGATATTTCCACTCCACTTTTAGGCCAATCCACTCCAAGTTGGAGTGGATTGGCCTAAAAGTGGAGCGGAAATATCAGCTCCCTTTCCGTTTTCCTTTTTTGGGAAAATGTGCGCACACTCCAAAAAGGAGTGTGGGTCCACCCTCAAAGATTTCAAAATAAAAAAAAAAAAAAAACTCGAGATATGGGATATCTTTCATTTACTTAAAATATAATTAAAAGAAACTCTAGATATTGTAAAATATGGCAAGGCAATCAATCAAAAACCCTTAGATCATATGAGGAATTTTAGGAAAGTAAAAACTAATAGAAATAAGCTAAAAAAACTAAGTCAAAGGGATAAAGATGGGGGGAGGTATTATAGGATCTTCAAATTTGCTCGTTTTAGGGGGAGATCCACGTTTTTCTTTTTTGGGTAACGTGCATACTCCTCAAAATATGTGTGGGGCCCACATTCTAATTAATTCAAATCTAAATTTTTAAGAAGATTAGTATCTTACTTAAGTAGTAAGGTCCAAAAGGGTTTTAAAATGGGAAGTTACCTTCTTGGTTGGGATTTCCTTAAGTAATCCAATCAAAGATACAAAAGAAATTAGTAAACCTATAAATTTTTGGGATCGTGCAACTCCCAAAGAGGGAAGCATACGCACGAATTGCCTCTTTTTTCTTTCCACTCTTTTGGGCGTCCCATAAGATGTGGTGAATCCTTGTTTTACTTTATTCCAAGAAAGAAAAATAAGACAGATTACTTTTGGGTTGAGAAAAAAAAGAAGCAACAAGAGTACAAAAATAAGGAATAATAGAGTAATTTAGGGAATCTACATTAGTAAGAATTGTGAGACAAGTCAAAGAAATGCATATAATTGAGACTTCTCCCTCTCGTCCAAAAAGTTGGACGCCCAACTCTCTTTCTCTCCCTAGATCTCTCGCCCACTCTCTCTCTCCCTGTGTATCATTGCCAAGTTTTTGTTCTTCCTTTCTCCCCTCACACACACATCAACAGTAAGAAGAAAGATAAAGAGAAGACGAGGAGAAAAGTGAAGATGAGAAGTGAACGTTGGTCTCCTTGTCTCCAACACATTCTAAGTATATTGTACCTATGTATTGTTTTATTCAAGTTAGGGTTAATCCACTTGGTATTGGTTTACCTAATAAAATCATATGATATTAATGGGTTTGATCATCCAAGCTTTTACAATTGGCCCGAGTCTATAAAAGCATAAGAATACTTGTTATATAGATTGATTTCTCAACAGTTGGAAGCCATTAAGTTTTTCAAAGAAAATGATAATAGAGATTTGATATTCAACAGTTAGTATGTTTATCAAATGAAATTCAATATGGTTTGTATGGTTCTGGTTCCAATAGTTTGATGTTCAAGTGAAATTTTTCATATGGTTTTGATTTCAAATAGTTAAGTGATCGTATGCTGATTGAATGAAACCTTTATATGTTTACTGATTTTTCCAACAATTGAAGGGTCACAAAAGACATTTCGTATGGTCAAATGAGATTTTGTTATGGCTTGAATTTCTCAACAGTACAAGTGTCAATTATTGCGAATTGAGTCTATTGATGGAAGAAAAATGTCTATGCAAAGGATTTTACATAAAACGTAGACCTAAAAGTACATATACATGTTTTTAGTGTTTTGAATATAATAAGATATAAATATAAGATTCTGAATGAAATATTGACCAATCAGTATATTTATACATAATATTTTGATTCATCTTAAATCTGGACAGCACTTGGGTCAGTTGGTGTGTATTTTTAACCTCTTAAATTGGACAGTGATAGCATTGTCTGTGTGTGCGATCTTATGCCCCAAAAGATGACAGCCATTAGTCTTGTGAGTATGTATTTTATGCCCAAAAACTGGACCGCAACATAGTGATTTTTGAGTGCATGTTTTGTGCCCCAAAACAGGGCAGCAGTTAGTAGTTAGGAGTGTGCATTTTTATGCACAAATCTGGGCAGCAGTTAGTGTATTATGTATATGTATTTTTGTGCCCAAACCAAAGCAGCAAGTGGTGTCTTGTGTGCATGCTTTGTGTGCCAAAAAATAGGGCAATTAGGGAACTAGTTATACTTGTTTTTGAAACCCCAAAACGAAGTGCACTATGTTGTATACTGGTGGGTCTTTTGGGTCCCATCTCAGGACAAAAATCTAGATTAAACCCATAAACATTATTATTAAATCAAACCACAAACATTTATAAGTGGTTGGTGCATTTTATTCCTAATTAATTCAATAGAACTATATTGGTGGGTGTTTTCCAGAAGTATTGAGAACAAATAGTGAATGAGGGTCTTCTATCTAAGCTATGTTCAGCCTAACCCATTTCTAGAGATACCCAGGACTCGTTCGCCAGGTTCCACACAGAATGAACCTGGCTCGCTCTGATTCCAAACTGTAATGACCCGAGATTTTTACCATATCTCCAAGTCGTCACCAAAAGAAAGTAGGAAAAACACAAGTCATTTTTTTAAACAATATGTGAGCGATAAGACATTTAAGAACTTAACCATTTATTCCATCCTCAAATAAGAGTTTAATCAATAACTGCTACCATTAGACTATTCAAAACCTTAAATTTTGAACCACGGTCTTAATTATTTGAACCCAACAAAAATAGAAATAAAATTCCAAGAACTTAAAACATCTACGGATATGACTATATTGTCGATCCGTTATTCCTGTCACATCTGACCCCCACCCATGTGCTCCTATATATTTTCATTAGCAAATTCTCCATCCTCTTCTCCTACAAATCCTGCAGGGAGAAAATAGGTCAGCAAGCTTATCTAGCAGTTCTACAAGATAAAGGAAACAATAGTACTGTATAATTTTAACTATATACATCTTTAGATTCAGACAGTACTTTGGTTTAAAGCATTTAAATACAGTAACAGAATTCAAGGACAATGAATGATTTACAATAGGCAATTATGACACTCTTTCCCCAGTGATCATACGGAAATCCCTATTTTCTCTCTCATTTTTCAGTGGCCTTCGGCCTAGCGGTGACTTTTTAGCCTGGGCTAACTAAATGCATCATGGTCTAGCCATCGGCTCGATTAAATGTCTAACCGACCACGACTCGAGGCCTCCTAACACTAGGGATACTCACACGACAAGACACATCATATCAACATAAACATGACAGACTCCTAACTCTAAAACACCCCAAATATCTAGGACAGACTCCTAATTCTAGGGAAAGATCCATTTGAAAAGATTTTGAAGAATTTTTATATTTTTGGAAGGTTTGAAATGTTTATTTTTGAAGGTTTGGCTGGACTTGGGATGTGGATCCCAAGCTGCACTACGTACCTTGTGGAAGAGGATCAAGCCAACGTAGTTCGGAAACAGACTTTCCCACTACTCCTAATGACTCAAGACTTTTGAGATCTTTGGTTTTTTAGATGTTTTTTTAGTTTTGACTCAAGATGGCAGAATCCTATCATCATAAGGGTAGGACAGACTCCTGATATCCCGCAAAGGTTGGACAGAATCCTATACTTTGAGGGGGAATTGAACAGAATCCGAATCTGCAAGGGTTGGACAACATCCTATACCTTGCAAGATTGGATAAAATCACATGACTTGATGAGAGATTGGACAGAATCCTAACCCCTATGATGATAGAACTGACTCCTAAACTAAATGACCGACTCCTATGCTAAAGACTGACTCTCTAACTAAGGACAAAAACTCATATGCTAAGGATAGACTCATATACGAAAGGACTGACTCCTAGTGCACAACCCTAAGAGGGGAGTGTTAATGAGACTAGGCTAGTCTCCTAAAAGAAGAGGAGATAAAGAAGGGTGCTAGTGAGACTGGGCAAGTCTCCTAAACACCGAGGTGGGCTCTAAGTAACCTTATCATTGCCCCCACGATGATAAATTAGATTAGGCAACTAAAGGACAGAGTTGGTCTTCAACTAATAGGGGGTACAACTCGTGAGACTTTGATAGTCTCCTAAAAGGTTGACTCCCTAATGAGACAAAGCTTGTCCCCTAAAGGGTTTGATTCTGTTTATTGAGATATAGCTTGTCTCCCTAAAAGGTGGGCTGTAGATAACTCTTTCATTGTCCTAGCAATGAGAGGACGAATTCTAAGGGTTTTTAAAGACTGGACAAGTCTAAAAGTAAAAGAGGGGAGCGCTACTTAGACCGAGCAAGTCCCCTAAGGATAGGCTTGGGCTAACGCCTTCATCGCCCTTTCAATGAATAAAAAGGCTCTAATGACTTGACAATCAAAATATCAAATAATATAGCCATTCCTTTAGATTTTCTTTGGATATAACTGGAGCTAAATAATATGACACCAAGCTAGTCTTTATATCATAAATTTTTATGTAAGCAACAAAAGTCTTTATACATGCAATAACTTCAAGAAAACTTTACAATTTCCAAAATAAGTTAAGTAAAGAGGATCAAAATGCAATAAGACCAAAAGCAATTCAATCAGGTAAAAGTTCAAATGTGACCAAAACATATACATAATCATATAATGAATTACACAAGGACTATGGCCATTATTATTATAACACAAGTAAATATACTACTTATTATAGAAGATGATCAACTGATGTACATAATTATGCAAACGCCAAAAGATGTATATGTGTGCTGCTATTAAAACAAAATGAGGCAAATGATTTTAAAAAAAAACCTTCATCAACATCTGGTGGTGTAACTATCTCAATACAACATAAACTACGAATGTAATGAATTAACATAAAAAAACTTAAGTCTAAATTCCAATGTATCACCCTCTTCCTTGGAGCCATGAATGACAAAACATAACCAAATGCCACAAGGAATGCCTACTGGGGCTGAATAATTCTGTTATACACTAACAATATATCTTAGAGGGTGATACAAACGGATGATGATGAATCACCAAAATTCAGACTTACATGGTTACAAAGGAAATTAGAGGCGAGGATTTGAAATATTAAGTGAAGCCCTGACTACACTTTAGAGTCTACACCACTCATTTTATCTCTTATCACAAGACTATTTTCAAGAATCATTACGCTACTTATCTCAATCACTACACCAAACAGGTAATAACCAAGAATTTCACTTCTGAGTATATGAATCAGGGCGACCATGTAATGATCCTTGTTGATCACTTCTTCTAAATTTATATAAATCTCATTTTAGAACACATGCATTCTAAAAAGGGGTCCAAACTATTCACATTGCTGTGAGGAGAGGAAGATGAAGAGAGGAAATGCTAAGAGTATTTTTACCCAAATAGAAGATGCACTTTCTCCTCTTGGCAGGTTTCACTATAACCCATTGAAACCTCAAGACACAGGGACCTAATAAAATTCCTAAAAAACAACTTGTGCCCCTAGCCTTGTAAAAGTGGTTGTAAGAATAACTAACGCCCTTGAGAGGAAAAAGTATCAGTATCAACTCAATACCCATGTGAGAACAACAAAATGCCTCTTTGAATGAAAAAGACTCCAACACTCGTTCCCATCCAAATCACTTTTGGGTGCTCATATCAATCCAATACTTGATCAAAATGATTGAAAGAAAACTACCCACATCTTATTCGGGTGCCCGTAACAATTCAACACTCATGTGAGAATAACCAAAAAGGGTTCTTTGCATAGTCAAAACCCCCTTGTTTGTCTTTACCCAGATCACTTTTGACTGCCCATATCAATCTAGTACTTTGGTGAAATTGACCAAAAAGGCCCTTCATATGAACGGCATTTCCGGACGCACCGTAACCTTGCAAAACAATTAGCCTACCACAGTCCTTCTAAACAAAAACCTTATCTCTGTCCTCCCATCCAAGATAGGAACATGACAGACCAACAGTAGCCTCTACAAATTCCTTCATACAAGAGAAAATAACAGAGAGAGGAGATATGCCTCATTTCTATAAGACTGAACAACACATACAAATTAAAAACCCAAAAAACTGTTAAGCTTGCTATATCTTGTCATCCCTTTAAGATTTTCCAAAAGAAAATAGCACCCTGCTATTCCTAAAATTGACTAGCTAAAAAAAAAACATAGCCACCATAGATTGGAAAAAAGAACAGAAATATTGGTTAATGTCCCCTGAGTTTCTGAAACACCCTTTTAGAAATCATTGTATTTTCAAAGAAATTAACTAGAAATTCAATTAAGATGGATAATACCAATGAAGCTCATTCTACTGTGAATCAACAAAACATAATAGCATGATAAAAAGAATAAGAAAAATGAAAGGTGAATAATAAAAAAAAATGAGTTACTTGATACTTTTAAAGTGAAATCTTTTTTACTCAGAAGCAGCTTTGAGAGACTCTTCTCAAACGATAAAGATTTCCTCCTAAATTGCAGCTCCTTCCAATCTCAAGAAAGAATGTGAATTGCTACCAAAGATGATGAAGCTTGCCGGATGTAGAAGGGTCAGGTCTGTGCTAGGAGTAGTCGTCAGATCTTGGTGGACAACCCAAATTGCCAGAGCTAACTGTAATTAAGGACTCTTCAATGGTGAAATCAGCAACAAAAAGGAGGCCAATGGATCTCAAAGATGATCGAATATGGTTGTCTAATTAGCTTCCTTTATCTCTTACTCTTCCTCCTTGCAAACCTTCTGAAATATGAAGATCTCTTCTCATTAGAAACCCTAATCATGCCCTCTTGTCCCTTTTCTTTTGCAAACAAGTGAGCACCTTCCCTAGATCTGTTGAAACGATCCATGATGATGGAAATTGTTATAGAGAAAATGAAAAATGGAGGTGAAATCTGGGGTTAGAGAAGAGGATAGAAACCCTGATTTACAGAGAGGGTGAATATTGATTCAAAAGAGTAGAGTTAAGGTGAAAAATGAAGCATGTGATGGAAAATTGGTGTAACACCCAGCCCCAATGCTTGAACATGTTTTAACTACTTGTAATGGGTGTTATTATCAAATGGACTTATGATTAATTTCCTTGGAATGAGTGTCGTTAGTAAAATCGAAATTAGGAATATTTGCTTGGAAATGAGTGTCCCTGCCAAAACTCATGCCTCTAGAATAAGGTAATTTTAAAAGTGGTAGTTTTTTTTGAAAAGGGTGTCATTATCAAAATCAGGTATTTGATGTTTTACTAAAAGTAGCTATGCTTTTAAGCAAATGCCATAAATAAAGTAAGGACAAGATTTTTGTGTACTCATTAGGGATTTCAATTTCGGTGACTAGAAATTGAATTAGAAGTGTTTTAATTTTTTTAAAGGCCATGATGATTATTGGACTAGTAAGGTACTGTAGGATCCTAAATATAAGTTCTTAAAGGAAAGTGTAAAGAATGATATTCCCATATCAATCTTGTTTACAAAGGGAAAGTAGGAGAGATGACCAAATATGTTAGTGCCTTCTTTGAATTTTGGATGGCCATGATTTGTTGCCATAAGAATAGCCAATTAATTTCTTAACTAAATATAGCATGGTGGGCAAGCAAGGCAATTTTGGATTGGTGTGTTGGGTTGGCCATGGGCAAGGAAGGCAAGTTACCTAACCCAATTAAATTGCTTACCTTTTTGTCATATGCAAGGAAGGAATTTTTGCCAAATCAAATTTAATTGTTGCATGGTCGATCATGGCAGTTGCCTTTCTTACAAATCAAGCCTTATGGAAAAATGAGTCACCTAGCATGTATGAAGAGGATTGACTTTGGACAAAAGACCATGGTTGGTCTTTTCTCTCAATTGAAGATAATATCAGAGACTAAATTAGTTCTCTTTCAAGGCATCATTTTTCCCCTCTTCCTTGAATGACAGCAACCACTTTGTATTTGTGCCCTCATCTACAACATCCCCTAAAATCAATGCCAATGGATTCTAATTCAGTACAAGCAGCCCCTATTGCTAGTTGTTTCAGCCCCGTCCGCCATTCATTTGCATTGTTTAGCCTCCTTTCTTGGGGTTTTGAAATACCTTGGAAGTTCTGTGTCGTCTTGGTGGAAAGTGCAAGAGGAAGCTTGTTGTCTCTGGACCCTCCATCTCATACTTGCAGTCGCCTTTGACACGACCACAATTGGTTGTCGCCGTTCCTTCTCAACCGGGAAAAAGCCTACTATTGCTTGGTCTTTGCAGCGAGAAGTGAGTAACCTTCCACCCCAACAGTCCGATAACTCTAGGTTTCATTTCATCCACGAACCTCTTTCTCATCTCTCTATGCTTTAGGGGGGATCTTTTTGTTAATCTTGAGACTTAGATTCAAAAAATGTAATTTGTCTTAAAAATTAACAAATCCCTAGCCATTGTTTAAAGGCGGCATTTTAATTTAAATGTCTTCTTTGGACAGTACAAATCGATTGTAAAAGCCCTTTCAATTTTCACTGTAGCTGATCATTAAGTTTTCATAAATGGAACCAAAAGGGAATTAATTTCACTCCATAAGGCATTTGGCTACCCTAGGCATGAATTGGACAGTTCAGATCATCATGCTATGCCTTATGTCTATTCTCTAATAATAGAACCAACATTGGTTATGATGTCTCCAATTGAGCGATGGGTACTAAAATGTCCAGGAAGTTGAATTCCTTAGTCTGACCTTTGGCTTTTATGATAAACTATGGAGCTTAGTGGTTTCGGTGATCATATTTGAACCATATCCGAGGCCTAAATGATTTTTACTAGTTGATATCTTCTAAAATAAAATCCTTATTGGAATTTGATGCTACATAGGGTGTTCGACGGAATTCCTTAAAGAAGTTGATCCTTCCCTAGACTTGGGTATTAACTGAGCTAGTGGTTACACCTGCATCAATCTTGACCTTGCAAAGTAATTCTTGGAGATTGCGCTTAAGGTAGGTGATCCTACCCTATGTCAGTGTATTACGTATATTTGCATATATATAGATTTGTTGCAAGCTTTTATTACAGTTCATTTTATGGAACTTGTTTTGAAAAGGTTTCTCACTGATATCTTTTAGCATGTCATACGAAATGGTTGAATTGTCATTATCCATGAAATGTTTTTAGTCTTAACATGCTTTCTTATTTATACAAAAAAAGAGCTTTGTGACTAACATGATTTTGGAAACTCAAATTCATGAAACACTATTGAAAAGCACTCTATTTATGACATGGTTTCAATGGATTTGAATGGGGGAGCCCTCCCATGGTTTGAAACGTCTACAAAATTTATGGCACGGTATTGCAAACATTAAATTGCTTCTCTCTATATTTGTATACAGTCATGGTATGGAATGGATTCTGCCAGTAAGGTTGATCTCTGGTGGGGATCTAGTGCCCAACCTGCCAGTGGGTGAGTACACTAGACGTGATCACGTAGACCGGTCGAGTTTATTTGCCCGTAAGGTTGATCTCGGGCGGCCACTAGGGACTCCTCTGGCTATTGATATTGTGACATTGCGCGCTTTAGGAACTGTGAGTCCTGCGAACGAGTGTTCGCCTTGGGTTACGCTACTTGCCAACAAGTATTTGATTTCTAAATGGAAAACTGCACAACCAAGTGATTGAAAATATATATTCTTTGTCATTGATTTCAAAGTGGAAAACTGCATAACCGAGTGGTTGGAACTGTTTTTGTAAGAACATGTATTTTTCTTATATATCTTATGTAGAAATGATTTTCTTGATTCTTATCAATTTCTGCATTGGCTAAATTTTATGGCATGTTACTTCTTTTCCGCACCAGCATTGTTTTCGTTTTCCTATTAGCTGGCTTGGATTTGGAAAACCGGCTGGGCTGTTAGCTCATTATGTGGTTTAACAATTTTCAGATACAGAGAAGCGACAGTAGACTTGCTGAGATCAGGCACTTGGATTGGAGCTTAGAAAATTTCTTGCTTTCTTTCATTATTCGAGTTAGAGACTTTTGTTACTTATTAAGGTGATTGTCGTCTAATAAGAATTGTTTGGATTTAGACTTATGGACCTAATCTATATATGTATTTCATTTGAGCTTTAATTGAGACTAAAATTTCCGCATTTATTAGTTGCTCTGAATGTTGAGAATAGTTGATTGTAAAGGAGCCTTGCATGCTTGTGGGGGCGACCCTACCAGTGTGTGGCGGCTGTCGTGTGCGCCGGACCCCGGATTTTGGGTTCGGGGCGTGACAATTGGTGGTGATGATTTATGACCGATCGGAGAGTGAATTATGTCGGAAAAGATGAATTTGGACCGGAGGAGGTAGAAATGGGTTTCAAGATATGAAATATGGGTTTAATGGTCTGAAATGGAGGAGATATTGATAATGATAGCTGATGGAATAGATGTAGAGGAGAAGAGATGATCGGCCGGATCTCATGGAGGTTCGCCGTTCCAGCGGGATCTTGCCGGAGAAGACAAAGCTAGGGTTTGGATTTAAGGTTTAACATATAGATCTAGGGTTCTAAGATGCGAATCTATGGTTTTGATGAAGGTAGGACTGAAGAGGAGACAAAGGAGATTGGACGGATGGAGTTTGGCCGGATTCCGATCGGATTCCGGCAGGATTTCTACCGGAGAAGATGAATGACTTGGGGAAAAGCTAAACTTGGGTTAGGGGAAAAATCTCTCTCTCTCTAATTAGAAAAATCAAATCTCCTTTTTTTTAAGAGAGGGTTAAGATGGTATTTATAAGGATTTTTTATGGTTGATATCCGCACTACCATGGGCGCATGGTTTTGCGCGAGAACTTGATAAACGCACGAATGGATCGTGTCTTATATGAATTTGGGCCAGCCCTCTTTAGGATAATTCACCCCCTTTTCTGTATTTGCACTACGACCTTGCTTCGGCTCGTTCACTAGGTAAACGCGCTCGGATTTCAATAAAATTTCGCAGGGACCTTGGTGGGACCCTAACCTAGCTTAGGGTGAAATTTGGGGTCTTAACTCACTGATTTGAATAGCTTTTGCACAAACATGGAGGGTTTAAGGGTTCGGTCAAAATGGGGCGTCTACAATACCTTAAACAAAGAAGAGTCGTCATTCAAGGAAGTCGTCCGTGGATCCCATACTATGCTCTGTTGCAATGGATAACCACAGATAAAAAAGGTTCGTGCCTGGTTACGAATTTAGAAGGTACGAACAGCACCTCATCTGCCCAAGTGCAAGCACCTGGTCTCTTATGGCATTTATTTATTGATTTTGAAGAGTTTTGGATGAAAATCATGTGAAATGGGAACATATATCTCCGAAAAGACGTCTACCTAATCTTGCATGTCTCGGAGATGAATAATAAGCACACACAAAATAAATGAAAGAAGTGTCACCTTAGAGTAGCTGGGTTATGAGTGTCATGCCTAAATGATGTCTAAGTTCTGGTGTGCAAACATATGCTTACTACAGCTAAAGGTATAAGGTCTGCACAAGATATAACAAATACGATAAGCTAGAAAGATAAATGAGCTACAGCTAAGCATATAATCAAGGTAAATAAGCAGGTAAATGCCACAGCTAAACATGTGAGTAAGTAAAGAAATGATCACATACTATCATAATCCGATGCAAGAAATCATAATCAATATACAAACACAAACCTTAAAGTATTAATAACAAACCCTAAGACTCTAAGGCCTAAACCCGAGTCTTTGGATGATCTGATGTTCATCCAAAGAAGCCTACGTATCCCCGCCTCTACGAGAATCAGAGTCACGTAGTTCTTCGCACCTATTCTATGCTATGATGCCTAAGACATCTAGACCTCTATCCTAGACTTGACCTAAAAGACCGGACTAGTTATTAAAGCTTCTTGTGCGATTATTTAAATTCCAGTGGATTGTGAATTTTAGGACACCCTATATTCCCTAACTAAATGCAGGTTAGCCATAAGCTAATGCAGGTAGTTCCTACAATCTATTTGTAACTAGGCTATATGTCCTAAGGAAAATAATGGGATCACTAACGCATCCTAGACCTAATCATCAGTCGGCAATATGAATCGTCAACTGACCGGACGGAGGCTTAACCTACTCCTAGCTAGGACAGACCCCTAACTCTAAAACAAACATAATTAGGATAGACTTATAACTCTAACACACCCCCAAACATCTAGGACAAACTCCTAACTCTAGGGAAAAATCTTTTTTGAAAAGATTTTGAAGCATTTTTGTATTTTTGGAAGGTTTGAAATATTTATTTTGAAAGGTTTAACTGAACTTGGGACCAGAATCCTAAGCTGCCTACGTACGTCGTGGAAGAGGATCAAGCCAACGTAGTTCGGAATAGATTTTTCTAACTACTCTTCTAAAGACTCAAGACTTTCAGATGATTTTGAAGTTTTCTGATTTTTTGGACTTTCATGTCTTTCAAGTGTTTTTTTGTTTCGAGTTTCTGATATTTTTTGGATTTTCAAGAGTTTTAACCCTTTTAGCCAAAGGGAAACAATGAGACAACCAGAAAAAAAAGAACACTCCTATGATCCATAGCCTGGAGAAGTGTTAGATGAAAAGACGGAACCCTTTTAGCCTAAGGGTTGTCCTAAACAAGTAAATCGATGTCTCAAATAGATGATTGAATTGATGAAATCCCGAGAAGGGGTGAAAACCTAAGAAGATTGAGTTTAGACCCTAACAGAATGGATAAGAACTAGATCAAAATGAAGTCTTGCACTGCTCTTCTCTGAAAGAGTGTGCAGATGAGACAAAGCATGTCTCTCAAATGAAAATGACCATTAGGATCAATGAGACATGGCATGTCTCCTAAAAGAGAAGAATTGACAAGAGAATGAGACTTGGCGAGTCTCCTAAAAGAAAAAGGATGAGACTGGGCGAGTCTCCCTAAATAACAAAGATGAGACTGGGTGAGTCTCCCTAAAAAGATGTGACGAGTTGAGGAAAAGAGACAAAGCCTGTCTTCTAAGAGAGAAACAGTTAACTCTATGTGAGACACTGAACGCCTCCAAAAAGAGAATAACTTTCTACTGAGACATAGCTTGTCTCCTAAAAGGGTGTAACTTTTTAACATGAGACATAGTCTGTCTCCTAAATGGGTTTGATTTTTCTACACGAGACAAAACTTGTCTCCTAAGATGATGGGCTCTAGATGACTCTTTCATTGCCCTTGCAATGAGGGAGCTAACTATCTAAGAGAATATACAAAACTAAGAATGTCTTCTATACACAAGATGGGAGTGCTAATCGGACTAAGCAAATCCCCTAAGGATGGGCTTGGGATAACGCCTTCAACGCCCTTGCAATGAAAGGGGTACTAATGTCTAAAGGCACCTAAAATACTAAGAAGGTTTCTTCCTAAAGAAGGACGAAAGAAAAGGGAAGAGGGTACTATCATATCCAAGTAGGTCCCTCTAAGGATTGGCTTGGGCTAACGCCTTCATTGCCAACTAGGCTAAGCATGAATCAAGCATCAAAAGCACGCATTTGCATTCTACATGGAAGCTGAAAATTTGTATTTAAAATTGTACTATCCAAATGAAAAAACTTGCAAACATGATACACATCAAAGTTGTAGGGGACACATCAAGAAATATTTGATTAACTGTGCACTTAGGCCAGTTTTAGCCGGAAGGGGCCGGAAAACGATCATCTCAGGGTAAATTTCAGATTTCAATTCTGCACTTTTGCTTTTCAAAAGTTTTGATTTGATTTTGCAAAACAGAGGATCAAAAATACATTTTCAAGAAAAGTGTTCAACTACAAAGTTTTAGAAAATTGATCAAATAAACTTTTCGTGCTTGAAAATTTTGGATGGATAGTATCGGAAGTGGCCGGAAAACGGCCATCTTTGGGCTGATTTCAGATTTCATTTATGTAGTTTTGCTTTTCAAAAGTTCCGATTTGGTTTAGCAAAACAGATGATCAAAAATATATTTTCAAGAAAAGTGTTCAACTACAAAGTTTTATTAAATTGATCCAATAAACGTTTCTCTGTTGACAATTTTGTTTGATTTTTCCGAAAGTGGCCGGAAAACGGCCATTTCCGATCAAGTCCAAATCTGGAAATGTAGTGTTTTTGGCTGATATCTTAAAAATAGCATAACTTTTTCATTTTTCATCATTACTAGGCCTGGAAGATGTCAAATTGAAGATCTCAAAAAAATCTACAACTTCCATGTGTATCACTTTTGCTAGATCTAACCGTATTTTAGAGAAAATGTGAAAACAAAATCTGGACAGCGTATAATTCAACACAATTTCATGACATTTCACATCAAAACTTCATTCAAACACAAGATCTATGGGAATTTGACACGAATATATGATAATACATGCTGATTAGGCATAGATCTAACCATGTTAGTTTCAGTTTTGAAGATCTTTAAGGAATTTTCACAAAAATACACATAGATTCACCATTTTACACCGAATCTTGAGCTGAAATCTTAATACGATCATAACTTCTTCGTTTCTTGGCTAATTTTGGGCATATATAAGCTAAATCGAAGATCTCCATGAATTCCGATCAAAAATTGATGAAAATGGTAAAAACGAGGCTGGACAGCACTTTGTTTTGCCATTTTTACATCAAAATTCAACTAGAACTCAAAATTTGAGGTGAATTGCTTTAGATCTTCAAATGAGACATATTTTTAAACATATTTTGGTAGATTTTAACCCTAGGTTGCTAGATTTAACCATTTTAAAGCATTTTCCACTTAGATTTCCCATTTTATGCTAGATTTTCAAAATCAAACTCAAAATCTACTAATCTTGTGCTCTTCTGTTGGATATCTCCTTGGAAGCTTCTTTCTCTCTCTAGATCTCCTTCTTTCTCTCGCTAGATCTCATTTCTTTCTCTAGATCTCCTTATTTCTCTCTCTAGATCTCCTTTCTTTCTCTAGATCTCCTTCTTTCTCTCTCTAGATCTCCTTTTTTCTCTCTCTAAATCTCCCTCTTTCTCTAGAATTCTCTCTCTCTAGAATATTGTCTCTCTCTAGAAAGCTCTCTCTCTCTCTAAAATTAGATTAAAAGCTCTAATTTTTTCAAATGAGAGCCCAAATGCTCTATTTATATAGTTTTCCCTTAATTTTTGTCCCATATTAGTTTATAGGACAACCCATTTTTAAAAATTTTGTTTTGGTTTTGGTTGCAAAATTGTGGCAATTTAGAAAAAGTTTAATAAAAAATTAATTAAAATAAACTTTTCGCCCCTTAAGTTATCTTGGACAACTCCCTATTCATGTATATGTTGTATTTTAACTAAATAAAAGGTATTTTCAGATAAAACTCTTCATGGGCGATATTACAGGGATAATGCACCCCATTTCTGCTCTAGTGTAAAAATTGGCTACCTTATAGGATATTTCACTCCCCTTTCGCACTACATTTGTAATTCGGCTCGTCTTATTAGGTATTTTTTCTTGGATTTTGACGTAATTTTGCAGAGAGCTAGCTTAGACCATAAGCTACCCTAGGGTTAAATTTGGAACCCTAGATCACTGATTTGATGGGGTTTTACTCAAACATGGAGGGTTTAGGGCCTGGTCAAAATGGGGTGTCTACACCTGGCCGTCGATCACTGACTGTCAATGATTCTTCACTTCCTAACCCTTTAGTCTTCCCTACCCCCACTTCCATCCTAGATTATGGCAATAATGCAAATGTGATGTACGTACCTTATCATTTACTTTCCATAATTAAGAGTATAATTAATTTACTTCATTCTCCTTAATACTAACTAATTTCATCATTAATTGAGAATAAAAGTAGTAGTAACAAATCCATCATTTCAATCGGCATAGTAGTTAGAAATTTACAACAGTCTTATTACCCCTACAAAACAGAACTATCATCACTTGCCTTTACCATACGAACGTGAAGAACATAACGGTCCTTGATAGGGAGTGGAGTGCAACGGCCCTGGAGTCAAGTGATAAAGTGTAAACATTGTCAAACTCTGTTTTTGTTTATGTTCTCCAAACAAGCACACAACAAGTCTAGATTTTTGTCCCGAGATGGGACCTAAAAGACCCACCATTTTACAACATAGTGCACTACATTTTGGGGTTTCAAAAACAAGTATAACTAGTTCCCTAACTGCCCTATTTTTGGGCACACAAAACATGCACACAAGACCACTTGCTGCCCTGGTTGGGCACAAAAATACACATACATAATACACTAACTGTTGCCCAGATTTGTGCATAAAAATGCACACTCCTAACTACTAACTGCTGCCCTGTTTTGGGGCACAAAACATGCACTCAAAAATCACTATGTTGCGGTCCAGTTTTTGGGCATAAAATACATACTCACAAGACTAATGGCTGTCATCTTTTGAGGCATAAGATCGCACACACAGACAATGCTATCGCTGTCCACACCAGGCTAAAAAGTCACCGCTAGGCCGAAGGCCACCGAAAAATGAGAAAGAAAATGGGGATTTCCGTATGATCATTGGGGAAAGAGTGTCATAATTGCCTATTGTAAATCATTCATTGTCCTTGAATTCTGTTACTGTATTTAAATGCTTTAAACCAAAGTACTGTCTGAATCTAAAGATGTATATAGTTAAAATTATACAGTACTATTGTTTCCTTTACCTTGTAGAACTGTTAGATAAGCTTGCTGACCTATTTTCTACCTGCAGGATTTGTAGGAGAAGAGGATGGAGAATTTGCTAATGAAAATATATAGGAGCACATGGGTGGGGGTCAGATGTGACAGGAATAACGGATCGACAATATAGTCATATCCGTAGATGTTTTAAGTTCTTGGAATTTTATTTCTATTTTTGTTGGGTTCAAATAATTAAGACCGTGGTTCAAAATTTAAGGTTTTGAATAGTCTAATGGTAGCAGTTATTGATTAAACTCTTATTTGAGGATGGAATAAATGGTTAAGTTCTTAAATGCCTTATTGCTCACATATTGTTTAAAAAAATGACTTGTGTTTTTCCTACTTTCTTTTGGTGACGACTTGGAGATATGGTAAAAATCTCGGGTCATTACAGTTTGGAATCAGAGCGAGCCAGGTTCATTCTGTGTGGAACCTGGCGAACGAGTCCTGGGTATCTCTAGAAATGGGTTAGGCTGAACATAGCTTAGATAGAAGACCCTCATTCACTATTTGTTCTCAATACTTCTGGAAAACACCCACCAATATAGTTCTATTGAATTAATTAGGAATAAAATGCACCAACCACTTATAAATGTTTGTGGTTTGATTTAATAATAATGTTTATGGGTTTAATCTAGATTTTTGTCCCGAGATGGGACCCAAAAGACCCACCAGTTTACAACATAGTGCACTTCGTTTTGGGTTTTCAAAAACAAGTATAACTAGTTCCCTAACTGCCCTATTTTTGGGCATACACAAAGCATGCACACAAGACACCACTTGCTGCTTTGGTTTGGGCACAAAAATACATATACATAATACACTAACTGCTGCCCAGATTTGTGCATAAAAATGCACACTCCTAACTACTAACTGCTGCCCTGTTTTGGGGCACAAAACATGCACTCAAAAATCACTATGTTGCGGTCCAGTTTTTGGGCATAAAATACATACTCACAAGACTAATGGCTGTCATCTTTTGGGGCATAAGATCGCACACACAGACAATGCTATCACTGTCCAATTTAAGAGGTTAAAAATACACACCAACTGACCCAAGTGCTGTCCAGATTTAAGATGAATCAAAATACTATGTATAAATATATTGATTGGTCAATATTTCATTCAGAATCTTATATTTATATCTTATTATATTCAAAACACTAAAAACATGTATATGTACTTTTAGGTCTACGTTTTATGTAAAATCCTTTGCATAGACATTTTTCTTCCATCAATAGACTCAATTCGCAATAATTGACACTTGTACTGTTGAGAAATTGAAGCCATAACAAAATCTCATTTGACCATACGAAATGTCTTTTGTGACCCTTCAACTGTTGGAAAAATCAGTAAACATATAAAGGTTTCATTCAATCAGCATAAGATCACTTAACTATTTGAAATCAAAACCATATGAAAAATTTCACTTGAACATCAAACTATTGGAACCAAAACCATACAAACTATATTGAATTTCATTTGATAAACATACTAACTGTTGAATATCAAATCTCTATTATCATTTTCTTTGAAAAACTTAATGGCTTCCAACTGTTGAGAAATCAATCTATATAACAAGTATTCTTATGCTTTTATAGACTCGGACCAATTGTAAAAGCTTGGATGATCAAACCCATTAATATCATATGATTTTATTAGGTAAACCAATACCAAGTGGATTAACCCTAACTTGAATAAAACAATACATAGGTACAATATACTTAGAATGTGTTGGAGACAAGGAGACCAACGTTCACTTCTTATCTTCACTTTTCTCCTCGTCTTCTCTTTATCTTTCTTCTTACTGTTGATGTGTGTGTGAGGGGAGAAAGGAAGAACAAAAACTTGGCAATGATACACAGGGAGAGAGAGAGTGGGCGAGAGATCTAGGGAGAGAAAGAGAGTTGGGCGTCCAACTTTTTGGACGAGAGGGAGAAGTCTCAATTATATGCATTTCTTTGACTTGTCTCACAATTCTTACTAATGTAGATTCCCTAAATTACTCTATTATTCCTTATTTTTGTACTCTTGTTGCTTCTTTTTTTTCTCAACCCAAAAGTAATCTGTCTTATTTTTCTTTCTTGGAATAAAGTAAAACAAGGATTCACCACATCTTATGGGACGCCCAAAAGAGTGGAAAGAAAAAAGAGGCAATTCGTGCATATGCTTCCCTCTTTGGGAGTTGCACGATCCCAAAAATTTATAGGTTTACTAATTTCTTTTGTATCTTTGATTGGATTACTTAAGGAAATCCCAACCAAGAAGGTAACTTCCCATTTTAAAACCCTTTTGGACCTTACTACTTAAGTAAGATACTAATCTTCTTAAAAATTTAGATTTGAATTAATTAGAATGTGGGCCCCACACATATTTTGAGGAGTATGCACGTTACCCAGAAAAGAAAAACGTGGATCTCCCCCTAAAACGAGCAAATTTGAAGATCCTATAATATCTCCCCCCATCTTTATCCCTTTGACTTAGTTTTTTTAGCTTATTTCTATTAGTTTTTACTTTCCTAAAATTCCTCATATGATCTAAGGGTTTTTGATTGATTGCCTTGCCATATTTTACAATATCTAGAGTTTCTTTTAATTATATTTTAAGTAAATGAAAGATATCCCATATCTCGAGTTTTTTTTTTTTTTTTTTGAAATCTTTGAGGGTGGACCCACACTCCTTTTTGGAGTGTGCGCACATTTTCCCAAAAAAGGGAAAACGTGGGCCTCTTCCCATTAATTCTATTTTTATTTATTTTTTCTTGTTTTAAATGATATTTTCCATGGAATCAAATTTTATGGAAAGTTTTCTATCCTTCTCCCATTTAGTGAATTATGATATAACTTCCAATAGCCATTGATTTTAGGATCAATAGATCTAAGTAACTGAAGTGGAAAAAGTGATCAAAATTTTAAGATCGAGGATTGATTAACGATGGATCGACGATCACCACCCTCGAAAATATAATCTAGTGATCCTATGGCCTAGATATAAAGGTTTAATGGACGTAGTTAAATGGGGGTATTTACATTCTACCCCCCTTAAGAGAATTTCGTCCTCGAAATTCCTGCTTTATCTAGAAAAATATATTTAGCAACCAACAACCGACATACAACTACTAAGCAAGTAACAAAAGCATAAAATTTACTTACCTCTTCATTGCTCAAGTTATCCCCTACGCTTTCGCCCAAGTCTAACTCAACCTTGGCCTTTTTCTTTCTCGCACTCGTCACCTCCTCCCCAGAATAGGGCGGTGTCTAACAGAAGTCTCTGATTTCGTACGCCACTGACGATGAAGATCCACTCTCCTTCTTCCGATAAACTTTTCTTTTCCTAATATTCCCGTCTGCATTGGTTTCTTTGAATCCATCTTTGAAGACTTATCAGAAATCGTCCTATCTAGTGACGGTGCATGATCCGATGAAGGAGAATGGTTGCTAGGTTCGCTCTCTGATGGTGAGTCGTCGCTAATCTTTATCACTGCTTCCCTTTGTACCATGTCAATGACCTCTTCTACTGACCTGTTCATGAGATATTGCTTCGCCATGCTCTTTCTGGTGGTGATCAAAATGTGAACCATCCTAATATCCAAAATGATCCAGAGGATGTGAGTAACTCAGAATATCTATAAAGTACAACCATATGATAGAGAATTCTTCAAGTAAAATTTTTGTCACTGAATAGGCCTGATTGCATTTCTATTTTTATCATCATCAATACTCATATTTTTCATCAAAATCAAACAAATCACTTAACAACAATCATCACAATTTTTTTTAATAGACTGCACTCTTTAGTACATCGAGATCAATATTCACAATCATTTCAAATTTAGATCCGTATCTTGCCATTGAACACCTATTAAATCCACTTAAATCTTCAAACTCCTCAGATTATCCTCGAAATTTCGTTATAAAGTGATCATAAGGCGCAAACGGTTTAACCCTTCTTTATGACATTTACGAAATTATTTTTAAATCTCCTAAGCTCCACAGATCTCTCTTCTTTACGAATCCTACCATTTTATATCCAAAATTTCGAAGCCCTAATTACAAATGCACATCGCTACGAGTTTCTATCCTAGGCAAAATATTCTACTCTTATGATCCCCCAGGAACAAGACCTATCGCCACTAATAGCATGCTAAACATAGTAACTACAACAAGATTTAAAATTACAGGGGAAAGCATTAATTAAAATTTTGACCTTCAGCCGTCGCATCTGATGCCTCAGCATTGTCATTGACGAGTGCAAAGAAACGCCTCTCTGATCCTTGTTGTGCATTCCTATATTGGCTCAGAGGATGATATTTGATTCCCTTCCCTTGATTCTTCAGTTGAGGAACAGTAGGTTTTGCCGGAGCCGGTAATCGCGGAGTAGAGGTCTGCTGCGGTGCTTTGTTTCCATTTAGGGATTTGTTCGCCTTGGGGCAGTTGTACTGCTTGTGGTTAGGATCTCCACAAAGATAACATACATCAAGTCCTCCAGCACTGTCCCTCATGCCTCTTACCAGAAGTCGGACACAAGGTTGTTGGTCTAGGGTTGCCCTCAGTCCTTGGCTTCTTCGGAGGTGGAGCAAGACTCTTGCTCCTGGATGCTGATGCTCTAGCTGCCACAACCAATTTCTCGCTGTTTTCAGCGACTTCAACCATCACACAAGCCTCAGCTAGGGTCTGAGGTCAGAGGTTTACTATGCTTGCCATCACTCCGGGGCAAAGGCCAATGATAAATTGTCGTACATGGTCTCTTTCAATCGCAGCAAAGCCCAGTGCATAACGGGATAGGGTTCTGAATCTAGTACTATACTGTGCTTCTGTCAGGTTGCCCTGCCTGAGTGACGCAAACTTAGCATCCAACGAGTCTTGAACATGAACCGGAAAATAATGGTCATTAAACATGGCCTTAAACTGTTCCTAGGTCTCAGTCCAAAATGCAGGATCATTTTGTTCAACTGACTTCCACCAAATGCTTGCATCACCCTTCAGGAGGAAGGAGGCCATCCTGATCCTTTTGAGCGTCGGTGCATTCCAGGGCAGCGAAAATACGCTCTACTTTCACAATTCAACTATCGGCTGTCATTGGGTCTCCTACCCCAAAGAATGCAGGAGGGTCATAATCCTTGAACTGCCGTTGCACTCGCGATGGTTCAACCCTAGGAGGAGGAGCCTCAAGATTTGCTGCAATGCTCTGGAGTGCGGCCTGAGTTGCCGCTTGATATCCAAATCCAAATACAAAATACGAGGTATCCAAACGGGTAAGTTGAAAGTGGTCATTGAGGACACTTGTCCTGCTTCTCATACTTCAGGTGGGACCGGGCTAGACTTGGGTCCCTCAAAGTAGGGGTGTAAACGAGCCGAGCTTGGCCAGGCTCGGCTCGTTAAGCTCACAAGTGAGGCTCGGGCTCGGGCTCGGGCTTGGGCTCGGCTCGGTCAGGCTCGCGAGCGGCTCGCGAGCCTTACCGAGCTCGGGTTATATTATGTTCACACCCCTCATCTTCCCTGGACAGCCCTACTAGTATAATTTGACTACTTTTTTTACACGATGGGGGGTGGTCCTAGTAACAAATGGGGTTCCAAAAATGAAGTGACATATTTTGCCCCCCCCCCCTTTCACTCCATGGACAACCCCTTTTAATGTATATATTAATATATAATATATATATTTAAATATATTAAATTCTTAACGAGCCTTAACGAGCCGAGCCGAGCCTGGCCTAACTCGGGCTCGGCTCGTTAAGGATTCCAGCCGAGCTCGAGCGAGCTTCCGAGCCCGAGCCAAAATTGACACCCTTACCTCAAAGACAACAAATACGGGCTTTTTGACTGAGCGTCTAGACAGGATTCAACAGTTTTTGTCTGCTGAGGGGGTGGATGCAGTTTTCAATGGAAAGACTGAGAGGAGGCATCTGAAAAGTTGACTTTCATGCCCCTGCTGCCAGGCTTTGCAGAAAAACGAGAAGAAAGTTACTGAAGAAGAAATCATGGTGGTAGATGTCGATTATAAATCGGACGATAAGGATCTCGATGCGTCAAGAGTGGCGATTGAGCAAATCCAATAGTGGTGTGGGAATCCCGAGGTGCTGGCCCACAAGGTGTTTACGAGTGAGATTATTGTTCTTTTATTTTTATGATCACAAGAGGTCCGAGCAACTAAAGCTAGATAGTTATAAAAAATGAATTGAAAGTGCAAAATTGACTTTATCAATGGAAAAACTTAATCATCCCTAAAATTTTCTTGCTTTTAACACACGGAAGGCATATTAGTTGAAGAAACCGTATTAAATTCCTAAAATTTTCTAGCTTTTTAACACATGGAACGCTTATTAGTTGAAGAAGCCCTAATAAATTCCTAAAATTTTCTAGCTTTTTAACAGAAGAAACCCTATTCAAATTTTACCTACAAGGGCCTAAAAACATGTTAGTTGAAGAAACCTTATTCAATTTTTTATCTCGAGGGGCTTAGATTTATGATAATGGCCCTCTAAATTAACTATAATCACACTATTTCCCTGTAAATTATGAAAGGGGAAAAAATCATAAGAAAAATTATTCGGCCCAAAATGTTTTTCTTGCAATCCAAACAGGGAACGAAAGACATATTGGGGCATGTTTGGAAGATAGACACATCCAGAGTAAATTTGAGTCCTAAATTTTGCAAACGAAAGTCTAGGAAAAATATTAGAAATTAACAGTAAATGATATAAAGAGGCGGTGGAAAGAGACGTAGTGCTGAGGAAATAGAGATTGGCGAAGAGCAGTAATTATTACAAAGACGGGAAAGGTCCGTCTATATTTCACCTCACCCTGCAAGCCATATTGAATGTAACCTATTCTAATGGGATGGAGAAAATGAAAAAAAGTAATAGATGGAGGCAAGTGATATGAATAAAATGTGAAAACGATGTCGAAATTTTTTTTCTCCCTTGATGAAATTAGGTACGGGAAAATATGTAGAAAGAGAAATGTAACTGCTTTCGCCATCTGTAGAGGAGAAAAGCAACGTGGAGAGTCTGCATAGAAAGGATACATGGGCAGTGGTGTTGTGAAGTCTAAAAAAGTAGGTACGGCCCACTTTTTTTTATGATCCAAACCGTTCATCTGTTTGGGAACAACGTAAATAGGTTGTGCCCCAAAAATCATTTCCATTGGATGATCCTAGCCCTCAGATCTGAACTGATCTGAAAATGGAGATTTCCAAAAATTATTTATGGAATCTTCTACAGATCGGAGGGCTAGGATCATCCTATGCAAGAGCTCACTCCAACTATTTCTTATGTATATCGAGAGGGCAATCAATTGCAAATGCTTTGGACAATGAAGCATGTCAAAGTCAGACAAATCAACAATTCATATCCTGGAGGGATCTCTCTAAAGAGGCAAAAGGACCAATGAGATGCAATAGCTTGGGGATCCTCGGTCTCTGTCTTAAGGGTGGATCCTGTTTTTTGTTCTGTGCAAGCTTTAGACAGTACACATCCTCGTTGTCTTGTGAGCCTATTTGGGCCTTGTCCTTCATATTTTTCTAATAAAATCTTCGGCTCCATCCCTGGCGCTTGAGTGTGAAATTCTGAGGTATAAAAAAAAAAGGACTTAGCCCCTTCAAGGAAGAAAACAGTTAAATAACTCACAGTTTTTTGTTTGTTTGTTTAATAATAAAAAGGCAGAAGTGTCACATTCTTGAAGAAGCTTATTTGATTATCTCCCCCTACAATTTATCAACATCAATCAAAAGGATACAAGCAAATCGGCAGCTAACAAGGATGCATAACCTACTCCTTATTTAAGATACATATGGTAAAAAAAATAAGTACTTGGTGATTAGTACTTATAGTAGCCCGGTCAAGCTGAGCATTCTAGTAGGGGCGCTGCCCTGGGAAGTTGCCAGGGGGATCGTAGTTGCAAGTGATGAAGATGGCGCCATTGTTGCATTTCACACGAGCACAACCGAGACGAACTGAATTGCGCCAAACTACCTGAGTGTAGTGACCACATACCTTCCCACTTGCACAAGTGTTAGTGTTGTAGTCATAATTCCCCTTCTCTCCAACCCATAAGTTCACCGCATCTCCGGCCGTCCACTCACGTCCCGACCCCCCAACGAAGAGATTCTCTCCGTAGGTTCCGTTGGAGTGCATGAGTTGGCAATCTCCGGTCCGTTGATTCGCGTAATTCTGGGCATATGCGGCTACGCTGTTGTCCCATGTTATAGGACCCACACCCACTGCAGCGCGAGCCGTGTTGTGAGCATTGACATAGTCTTGTGGAGAGTTTTGGGCTTGGGATTCATGGACCAGGGCTAGACCCATGATACACATCAAGGCTATTACAAGGCTCCATGATTCCATGCTCCTTTCTCTCACTTCTATGCTACACTTAGAGAGTTCCTGATAGAAAAGAGCCTTGTAATTTGGGTATTTATAGTAGAAAAGTCTTGCAAAACTTGAATCTTCAATGATTCCCCTTTCAATGTAAATGTAACTTTTCGGAAACACCATGCAGTGAACAGATTTTCTAATCCATTGAATACATAATGGCCCCACAACCATGACTCAATGACAGAATTTCTTCTCAATTTATGATTTTTGGCATAAACGTACAAATGTAGATATTTACAGCAGAGGTCTTGCAGAATTTCATCAATTGCTTTGGAAAAAGGCTACGTGAAACACATGCAATGAACAGTGATGAAATGTACGTAAATGGGTGAAATTCGATTTGCATGTGGTGGGGAAAATTTCTCATAGATGGAATCACAAAAGTTTGTAATCTAGAGACACTTCTCTGTGGAAACGTACGTATGGGGTCATTTGTAGAAGAAAAGTCTTGCAAAAAGCCTTCAATTAGTGAGGGTGCTCTTTGTGGAATCATACATAAGGGGTAGAAGAAAAGTCTTGTAAAAAGCATTCAATTAGTGAGGGTGTTCTTTGTGGATATTGTAGATTTTATATGATGAATGGTATCGGCGCCCTTGATATTTGATCAAACAGCAGCTCCGTTGGATCAATTTTCAAGGGTGGTACTTCCATCTCACCACCAATAAGTGCATGTAGGCCCACTCATCATCCAATTTCTTTGCGGATATTGTAGATTTTATATGATGCCGTGCCCTTGATATTTGATCACAAAGCAGCTCCGTTGGATCAATTATCAAGGGTGGTACTTCCATCTCACCAACGATAAGTGCATGTCAGCCCACTCATCATCCAATTTCTCATCGATATTGTTATGGGTACGTAAAAATAGTGCTTTACATAGGGAAATGATATCGACACAACCATGTCTTAGTAATTGCACAAAACTAGGTTGTCTTTTCTTTTGTAATTGGCTTGTAAGTGGCATTTAGGCACTGTAATAATCTTTGACAGCTCTTTAAATAATAAACGGCAAGATAAGTAAGTGCAAATATAACAATATGCTTGTGGTGATATCATTTACCCTTTACATAATGCCTCACAAACATGATTTGGTCTTAGATCATATACTTCTATATGAAAAGTTTCATAAGGAGGCAGGTGTTTGACTTGACTAGGATAGAGTCATAGCATTTCATTTTGAATCTTTAGTTGCTAATGATAAGGGCAATTAACAGCCCATGATTTATAATATCTATAGGGGACTGATAACTACAGACCATGTTTTGAAAACTGGGGGAATAACTTTTTTTACACTTATTTAATTGGACGTTGAGAGCTTTTGGAGAATTGTAATAGCTTTAGATAGCCAGTTAAAAAAATGCAAACCAGCCTATTCGTTAACATGGAACATGGTTGCGTGGATATCCTTACATGAGTAACACACCACACCCCCCCCCCCCCACCCCCGGTCTCTCTCTCTCTCTCTCTCTCTCTCTCTCTCTCTCTCCCTCTCTGACCGGCTGTTTCATGAGAATGCAGCCATCTCAAATGAATTAAATGAATAAGACATAATCTTTTGAAAAGTGAGCATATGTGGCTACACTCTCATGCAACAGCCCGACCGCAAAAGTTTGAGGATTGGTACTTCATTATTTGAGCGTCCATATATTTTATTGTGGAGTGGTTTGAGAGTTATGGATTTATTGAGAACGTTGATCTAATTAAATTTATTAGATTATCAGTAATATTATCTAGAATTGTACTATGAAGTTTCAAATACAAGTTGAGACATTGCTTAATTACTTATGGGTCTGAGCCCATGGCTAAGCGGTTGCTGCTGCCACGTCCTTGGCTTGTGCTGTCGGATTGGGGCCTGACCTTTTTCTGCTTAGAGAATTGAAAAAACAAGGAATATTGTTCGCTGAACTGGGCCAGTACTGCCTGTTTTTCCCAATCCTAAATTCCAAGCAGCTAAGATCGTTGAGTACTTGAAGCGTCTTTGGGTCAAGCGATTCGGTTCCACCTATTTTGCCAGCTCTGAAATGTGGAAAATGAAAATTGCTGAAGAACACAACCTAAATTGCAATTAGTAATATTTATTCAAATTGCTTAATTATAGTCCAATATTCCAAGGAATCTGCACCTAAAACCTTGATCTAAAATTGGAAATGATCAAAATCCTACTTAAACCCTCCAAATAAAGAGAGAATCGAACTTTTGAAGTTTGGAGGACATAAAATGGAAGATGAGAAGGAAATCATCGGGTCCGTCCCCGGGCCCAGTGCGAAATTCCTTTTAAAAAAAAGACCTTGCTTCTTCAAGGAAGAAAAAGAGTAACATAACTCCGAAGTTTTTTTTTCTTTCTTTCTTTCGGGGGGGGGGGGGGGGGGGCTGCTGTGAGCACAACTATAATTTCAGTGACCCAGCTTGTCTTTTCATTTTTTAATTGCCTTTTGAGAGCTTTTTGGGTACCGTATTAACCATCGTACAGCTCTGTAAATACTAAAAGACAAGACGTGTTAGTAAAAATATCAAATCATGATTGTTCTGATATCATTTCCCTTTTTTTTAAGAGCAGTGATACCCCCCTCCCCCCCCCTAAAAGATGGGGGTGAAGGAGCCACCGTTAATTCCAAAAGGCATATATGTTAACGATTTCTGTCAAAAGAGGGGAAAATATAATCTTGGAGAAGCTTATCTGATGATCTTCCCCTTCAATTTATTAACTTGCAAAAGGATGTGGCTAGTAAGGATACATAATCTACGCCTTATTTAAGCAAAACATATGATAAACAAAAGGTACACGGCGATTAGTCCATATATAGTAGCTCTGCCCTTCGATGTTTCCACGGGGATCGTAGTTACAGGTGATGAGGATGGCGCCATTGTCGCATCTCACACGAGCAGAACCAAGACGAACTGAATTGCTTGGTTGTGGATCCCAACATATATTTACAGTGAATTCGGTCTCATGATATACACTACGGCCCTATTTGAATTGCGGGAATTTTCTAGAAAATTTTGAAAAAGAAAAACTTTTCAAAATTTTCTAGCTTCATATTTGAACGTCCATATTATATTATATTTTATTTTACTGAGAATTGGTTTGACAGTTATGGATTTACTGAGAACGTTGATGTAATTAAATTTATTAGATTATCATTAATATTATCTAGAATTGTTCTACTATGAAGTTTCAAATACAAGTTGAGACAATCCTTAATTACTTATTCTACACTGAGAGAGTTCGTGATAGAAAAGAGCCTTGTAATTTGGGTATTTATAGTAGAAAAATCTTGCAAAACTTGAATCTTCAATGATTCCCCTTTCAATGTAAATGTAACATTTCGGAAACACATGCAGTGAACAGATTTTCTAATTCATTGAATACATAATGCCCCCACAACCATGACTCAACGACAGAATTTCTTCTCTATTTATGATTTTTAGCATAAACGTACAAATGTGGGTATTTACAGCAGAGGTCTTGCAGAAATCCATCAATTGCTTTGGAAAAAGGCTACGTGAAACACATGCAATGAACAGTGATGAAATGGACGTAAATGGGTGAAATTCGATTTGCATGTGGTGGGGAAAATTTCTCATAGATGGAACCACAAAAGTTTGTAATCTAGAGACACTTCTCTGTGGAAACGTACGTATGGGGTCATTTGTAGAAGAAAAATCTTGCAAAAAGCCTTCAATTAGTGAGGGTGCTCTTTGTGGAATCGTACATAAGAGGTAGAAGAAAAGTCTTGTAAAAAGCATTCAATTAGTGAGGGTGTTCTTTGTGGATATTGTAGATTTTATATGATGAATGGTATCGGCGCCCTTGATATTTGATCAAACAGCAGCTCCGTTGGATCAATTTTCAAGGGTGGTACTTCCATCTCACCACCAATAAGTGCATGTAGGCCCACTCATCAGCCAATTTCTTTGCGGATATTGTAGATTTTATATGATGCCGCGCCCTTGATATTTGATCAAAAAGCAGCTCCGTTGGATCAATTATCAAGGGTGGTACTTCCATCTCACCAACGATAAGTGCATGTCAGCCCACGCATCATCCAATTTCTCATCGATATTGTTATGGGTACGTAAAAATAGTGCTTTACATAGGGAAATGATATCGACACAACCATGTCTTAGTAATTGCACAAAACTAGGTTGTCTTTTCTTTTGTAATTGGCTTGTAAGTGGCATTTAGGCACTGTAATAATCTTTGACAGCTCTTTAAATAATAAACGGCAAGATAAGTAAGTGCAAATATAACAATATGCTTGTGGTGATATCATTTACCCTTTACATAATGCCTCACAAACATGATTTGGTCTTAGATCATATACTTCTATATGAAAAGTTTCATAAGGAGGCAGGTGTTTGACTTGACTAGGATAGAGTCATAGCATTTCATTTTGAATCTTTAGTTGCTAATGATAAGGGCAATTAACAGCCCATGATTTATAATATCTATAGGGGACTGATAACTACAGACCATGTTTTGAAAACTGGGGGAATAACTTTTTTTACACTTATTTAATTGGACGTTGAGAGCTTTTGGAGAATTGTAATAGCTTTAGATAGCCAGTTAAAAAAATGCAAACCAGCCTATTCGTTAACATGGAACATGGTTGCGTGGATATCCTTACATGAGTAACACACCCCCCCCCCACCCCCCCCCCCCCGTCTCTCTCTCTCTCTCTCTCTCTCTCTCTCTCTCCCTCTCTGACCGGTTGTTTCATGAGAATGCAGCCATATCAAATGAATTAAATGGATAAGACATAATCTCTTGAAAAGTGAGCATATGTGGCTACACTCTCATGCAACAGCCCGACCGCAAAAGTTTGAGGATTGTTACTTCATTATTTGAGCGTCCATATATTTTATTGTGGAGTGGTTTGAGAGTTATGGATTTATTGAGAACGTTGATCTAATTAAATTTATTAGATTATCATTAATATTATCTAGAATTGTTCTACTATGAAGTTTCAAATACAAGTTGAGACATTGCTTAATTACTTATGGGTCTGAGCCCATGGCTAAGCGGTTGCTGCTGCCACGTCCTTGGCTTGCGCTGTCGGATTGGGGCCTGACCTTTTTCTGCTTAGAGAATTGAAAAAACAAGGAATATTGTTCGCTGAACTGGGCCAGTACTGCCTGTTTTTCCCAATCCTAAATTCCAAGCAGCTAAGATGGTTGAGTACTTGAACCGTCTTCGCGTCAAGCGATTCGGTTCCACCTATTTTGCCAGCTCTGAAATGTGGAAAATGAAAATTGCTGAAGAACACAACCTAAATTGCAATTAGTAATATTTATTCAAATTGCTTAATTATAGTCCAATATTCCAAGGAATCTGCACCTAAAACCTTGATCTAAAATTGGAAATGATCAAAATCCTACTTAAAGTCTTAAACCCTCCAAATAAAGGGAGAATCGAACTTTTGAAGTTTGGAGGACATAAAATGGAAGATGAGAATGAAATCTTCAGGTCCGTCCCCGGGCCCAGTGCGAAATTCCTATTAAAAAAAAGACCTTGCTTCTTCAAGGAAGAAAAAGAGTAACATAACTCCGAAGTTTTTTTTTTTTCTTTCTTTCTGGGGGGGGTGCTATGAGCACAACTATAATTTCAGTGACCCAGCTTGTCTTTTCATTTTTTAATTGCCTTTTGAGAGCTTTTTGGGTACCGTATTAACCATCGTACAGCTCTGTAAATACTAAAAGACAAGACGTGTTAGTAAAAATATCAAATCATGATTGTTCTGATATCATTTCCGTTTTTTTTTAAGAGCAGTGATATCCCCCTCCCTCCCCCACCCTAACAGATGGGGGTGAAGGAGCCACCGTTAATTCCAAAAGGCATATATGTTAGCGATTTCTGTCAAAGAGGGGAAAATATCCAGAAGAGGGGAGGGGGGGGGGGGGGGGGGGGGGATATCACTGCCCTCTTTTGATACTCACAACACAAGCTGTAAAAGTGTCATAATAATCTTGGAGAGCTTATCTGATGATCTTCCCCTTCAACTTATTAACTTGCAAAAGGATGTGGCTAGTAAGGATACATAATCTATGCCTTATTTAAGCAAAACATATGATAAACAAAAGGTACACGGCGATTAGTCCATATATAGTAGCCCGGTCAAGCTGAGAGTTCTAATTGCGGCTCTGCCCTCCGATGTTTCCACGGGGATCGTAGTTACAGGTGATGAGGATGGCGCCATTGTTGCATCTCACACGAGCAGAACCAAGACGAACTGAATTGCTTGGTTGTGGATCCCAACATATATTTACATTGAATTCGGTCTCATGATATACACTACGGCCCTATTTGGATTGCGGGAATTTTGTAGAAAATTTTGAAAAAGAAAAACTTTTCAAAATTTACTAGAAAATTTTGAGGATTGTAACTTCATATTTGAACGTCCATATTATATTATATTTTATTTTACTGAGGATTGGTTTGACAGTTATGGATTTATTGAGAACGTTGATGTAATTAAATTTATTAGATTATCACTAATATTATCTAGAATTGTTCTACTATGAAGTTTGAAATACAAGTTGAAACAATGCTTAATTACTTATGGAGCTGAGCCCAAGGACATGTGGTTGCTACCACGTCCTTCGCTTGTGCTGTCGGGTTGGGGTGTGACAGCCTTGAGTCTTTGCTGTGTAGAGAATGAAAATTAAAAAACAAAGAATATTGTTCGCTAAACTGGGCCAGTAAATTAAAGAAAAGAAGAATATTGTTCGCTAAACTGGCCCAGTACCGCCTGTCTTTCCAGATCCAAAATTCCGAGCAGCCAATATTGTTGAGTACTTGAAGTGAAGCGTGGTCACTTCAAGCGATTCGGTTCCGCCTGTTTTGCCAGCTCCGGTATTCTATAAATCCCTTTTAGGGCACTGACTACTTCAATCTGTATCTATCCATGTCGAGCGATACCTATTGCCCGAAATGTGGAGAATGAAAATTGCAATTAGTCATATTTTTCAAATTGCTAATAGTCCGATATGCCAAGGAATCTGCACATAAAACATTGATCTAAAGTTGGGAACTGATCAAAATCCTACTTCTCCAAATCAATAGAGAACTAAAATTTTGAAGTTTGGAGGAAATAAAAACGAAGATGAGAATGAACACTAAACACAAGGACCAGCTTCTTGCAAAGATGTGTGGCCAGGGGGGGGAGCGGAAATTTGTTGTTGTAGCATGTTAGGGTACACCATTTTGCACTTCCAATTTTGATAGATGGGTCCACCATCTCCCCCTAACCCATACTTAAGGTAGAGACAACAATTTTACCCCTCATATTTCAATGTAGCGGGGCCCACTATTACGGTTTTGATGGGTGGGGTCCACAACTTACATCATCTCCATAGGAAGATCCTAACCATCTGATTGAACGTGTGATTCCATTACAGATCGGAAGGTTAGGATCATCCTACGGAGACGATTTAAGCGATGGATCCTATTTATGTTATGACCCAACAAATGAACAGTTTGGATCATCCTATGAAGTAGGCCCGTAGTACTTTTTAAAAAATACTTGCATGAAATATATATAATCTCATAGTTATGTATCTACCTTTATTAATATTTTTAGTGAGAGGGTGTGAGAGAGATGGCTCATTGTGAGTGTTAATTCTAGGCTTGATGATTCCGTTTTCTCTCTTTCCTAGGCCTGTTCCAGGTGTGTAGGCGGATCGAAACATTATTAGCCATCCTCGAGACTGTTCACTCGGGAGTGGGTCCGTAGGTGTTTGGTCATTAGAGATCTTTACAAGGTAATGTTTAAAGTATGAAGGATTAATTCCTGAATTTTAGGGATACAACTTTACAAAAAAAATTGCAAACCAACCTATTGACTTGGAAAAAAATCCCCAATTTCAAGGGGGGGGCATCCTTTAAGAAAAATCCCTAAATAACCTATCGACTTAGAAAAAATTCGGAATTTTAGGGTGGGAATTGCCCCCCTTGACCCCCCTAGATCCCCCCATGTGTACCGCATTCTCTCCTTTCTAGGGTGAAGTATCCATGAAAGCAGAATGCAAGGCCCTTCTAGAGGGACTAAGACTTGGTAAGTCTCTGAATATAAAACTATTGAATCTGATAGCAAAGTGCAAGTAGAGATGGTGCAAAATAAATCCAGAATCCCTTGGTTCATTCAATACTACTGGTCAGAAATTTCCTGCCTTATGCAAGAGCTCACTCCAACTATTTCTCATGTATAACGAGAGGGCAATCAAGTTCAAATGCTTTGGCCAATGAAGCATGTCAAAGTAAGAACAATTCATATCATGGAGGGATCTCTCTAAAGAGGCAAAAGAAGCAATGAGATGCAATAGCTTGGGGATCCTAGGTCTCTGTCTTAAGGGTGGATCATGTTTTTTGTTTTTGTTCAAGATTTTTCTAATAAAATCATCGGCTCCGTCCCTGGGACTTGAGTGTGAAATTCTGAGGCAAAAAAAAAGGCTTAGCCCCTTCAAGGAAGAAAACAGTTAAATAACTGACAGTTTTTTTTTTGTTTGTTTAATAATAAAAAGGTAGAAGTGTCACATTCCTGGAGAAGCTTATTTGATTATCTCACCCTACAATTTATCAGCATGAATCAAAAGGATACAAGCCATCGGCAGCTAACAAGGATCCATAACCTACTCCTTATTTAAGATACATATGGTAAAAAAAAAGGTACTTGGCGATTAGTACTTATAGTACCCCCATCAAGCCGAGCATTCTAGTAGGGGCGCTGCCCTCGGAAGTTGCCAGGAGGATCATAGTTGCAGGTGATGAAGATGGATCCATTGCTGCATTTCACGCGAGCACAACCGAGACGAACTGAATTGCGCCAAACCACCTGAGTGTAGTGACCACATACCTTCCCACTTGCACAAGTGTTAGTGTTGTAGTCATAATTCCCCTTCTCTCCGACCCATAAGTTCACCGCATCTCCGGCCGTCCACTCACGTCCCGATCCCCTAACGAAGAGATTCTCGCCGTAGGGTCCGCTGGAGTGCATGAGTTGGCAATCTCCGGTCCGTTGATTCGCGTAATTCTGGGCATATGCGGCTACGTTGTTGTCCCATGTTATAGGACCCACACCCCACACCCACAGCAGCACGAGCCGTGTTGTGAGCAGTGACATAGTCTTGTGGAGAGTTTTGGGCTTGGGATTCATGGACCAGGGCTAGACCCATGATACAAATCAAGGCTATTACAAGGCTCCATGATTCCATGCTCCTTTCTCTCACTTCTATTCTACACTGAGAGAGTACGTGATAGAAAAGAGCCTTGTAATTGTTAGTGATTTTAGATTTTCAAAATCATGTATTAGTGTTTTGGAAAATGTTTTATAAAAAGCGTTTGGGAAAAAGCAAATGTTTTATTGGAAAGATTTGCTTTTACAAAAGGATGTAGAAGTGTAGTTGAAAAGATAGTCCCGTACCGGATGAGAGAAAAGAAAGAGAAGGGCTTATAAAGCACTACACTTTGCTATTACTTGTTTGATTGCACTTTGGGTTGAACCCATGGTTGGACCCGTGGGACGGAGCAACGCACCGTTCGCACACGCGCACGCGCGGCGTGGGCAATGGGCTATAAGGCGCATATTGGCGCTTTTTTAGGCGCACTTTGCACGTACGCAACGTCGTGAGGAGCGATTGGAGCCTTTAATTTTTTCAGATTTGATCTGCACCGTTGGATCAAGATGAAGGTGGACCGGTTGGATGGGTGTGGGCCAAATGGTTCGTAGGCCCATCAAGCCGACCGGTTGGGTTGGGCTTCGGTTCGGGCCTAACGGTTGGCCCAACGGGCCCATAACTCCAACGGTCATAGGGTGTGATCAAATGGGTTGTGTCCCTTCCCCCAACGGTCAAGTGCCAAGGGGGTGCGATCCACACCATAGATGGTTGATCTAATGATGACTGGGTTGGAGAGAGGTTTTACTCAAACCAACAGTCACATCTAGGATCGATCAGGACCGTTCAATATCAATGGGTACGATCTAACGGTCAGATTTCAAACATTCTGGAAAGGTGCCCTGTAGAGGTGTTTTTCACACTGAAAAGACACCAGGTGGTCTACAAAATGTGCAGAATTCGGTCATTTCATATAGAAAAACGAATTGGAAATTCTGACAGACTTTACACTCTCTTCTACACTCCTACAAAATCCCCAAGTATTTCTACATACTGTTTTTTTTTTGTCTACTGTTCTAGATATTGTTTTTTCTGCAGAAACATTATCTATAAATTTCTCTAAGGCTTGAAATTTCGGAAGGGCATTTCGGGTTTGATTCCGCTAGTGCTACGCGTCATCAAACATTAGTAGGGCTTCCCTACTAGGCTTCATTGTATCTTGGAGGCAATTCGCGAATCCCCTTTGCACACTACTAGTGGGGGCGAATCTTATCTTAAGGAAAGTGATATCACGCCTTGAAGCAACAAGTTTCTGTTTTCTATCAACAACAGTACCCTCAATTTCTCAACAGTAATTTGGGTATTTATAGTAGAAAAATCTTGCAAAACTTGAATCTTCAATGATTCCCCTTTCAATGTAAATGTAACATTTCGGAAACACATGCAGTGAACAGATTTTCTAATTCATTGAATACATAATGGCCCCACAACCATGACTCAATGGCAGAACTTCTTCTCTATTTATGATTTTTAGGATAAACGTACAAATGTGGGTATTTACAGCAGAGGTCTTGCAGAAATCCATCAATTGCTTTGGAAAAAGGCTACGTGAAACACATGCAATGAACAGTGATGACATGGACTTAAATGGGTGAAATTCGATTTGCATGTGGTGGGGAAAATTTGTCATAGATGGAACCACAAAAGTTTGTAATCTAGAGACACTTCTCTGTGGAAACGTACGTATGGGGTCATTTGTAGAAGAAAAGTTTTGCAAAAAGCCTTCAATTAGTGAGGGTGCTCTTTTTTTTTTGATCGGTAATTTGGGGTTAGGCAGACCCCCACCAGCTATATAAAATAAGAAAAAAGAAAATTTACAATCTATGATAGATCATTTCCGATACATCATCAGAAACAATTTTTGCAAGTTCCTCTGGAACCAATTCAAGAGAAATTGAGTCTCCTTTACAGATACAGTTGGGTTTGGATAAGAAGTCAGCTCCTCTATTGCCTTCACGCCAAATGTGGGTCAGCTTCCAGCTCTCAAAAGAGATGAGCATGGATCTAATTGATTCGAGCGTTGGGATTTTCTGCCATGGGCACGGCCAAAGCAGGTTTATGACTATAACAGCGATGAGTGAATCAGATTCTATCCACAGCCTCTTAACTTGGTGCTTCGCGGCTAATTTGATTCCATGATGGATGGCTTCAATTTCTAATTCTTTGATTGGGTGAGGATTGCAGTTAATAGAGAAGAGAGAAAGGATTGTACCCTTGTGGTCTCGGAGAAGGCCTCCACTCGAGGCGGTATCACTAGCCAGGGAGGCGTCCGGATTCAACTTGATCTCATAGGTAGCAGGAGGTTCCCAATGACAGAATTTTGGTTCGGTGGCTTTGCTGAACAGGAAAAGATTAAAGGAGTTGGAAATTCTTTGGTTTTCTTAAGAGTCTTCATCTTCCAGCTTGAGGGCCAAAATACGAGACCTCGTTGCACTGATAATTCTACTTAGAAGAACCTTTTATGGGTTTTTTTTTTTTTTGGAATAGTCTCGAGTTTCTTTCCTGCCAGAGTAAGTAGATTGAAGCAGTGAGAAGAGTTCGAACAAGGGTGTAGGTCTGCCCTTTTTTCTTGAATTTGCTCCTAATCCAGTTTTCCTCATCGGATAGGGATTTTTTTTGCTTTCTTCTATCTGAGATGCGACGGAGAATCAATCGCCATATCCATGCCGAGTAAGAGCAGTTGAAGAAAATGTGGTTGACACTTTCGGAGGCAGAATTGCAGAGAAGGCAGGAGCGATCATGGTTGGGGCCGAGGAAATGAAGGTTATCTCTGGTACTCATTTTGTCCTGAAGAGCTTGCCAAGCTGTGATACTGAACTTCGGAGTGTGACCGGCGAACCAAACTGATGATACCCAAGGAGGTTTAGGATTAGGAGATCTAACGGCGTTCCAAGCACTACGAAGCCTGAATTTGCCATCAAATTTCGGCTTCCAATTCGGGTTAGAATTAGTAGCTTTTGTGAAAAGACCTGAATTGATGATCTGCTTAAGCTCTTGAAGATGGGGAAGCACTTGAATCAAATCCCACCCACCCTGAAATTTAGCCTCAGCAATAGAAGCTTTCTAGGGAATGAAGGATGTCGTAATGGAAGACTGGGCAGAGAGGGGACCATTTGGATGCCAAGGATCTGTCCAAAATTGCAAAGGGGTCTGAGATCCGACAATGAAGCAGACATGCTTGCTGGCCATGTCACGAGATTTTATAATGCTTCTAGCTGCCCAGGATGGGGATGTAGGCATGGGGAGAGTCCATAAACTTCTTCCTCTGATATATTTCTGATCAAACCAGGTAACCTAGGGAGAGTTTCTCTTGGTAAGGATGAGCCAAAGTTGTTTGATCTGGGCGGCCAGATTCAAATCTGATACCTTTCTGATCCCGAGGCATCCTTCAGATTTGGGGCTACAGATTGTGTTCCAAGATACTGAGTGATGAGATTTCTCAAGATTTGAGCCTGCCCAGATAAAGTTTTGAAGGATTTTCTCAATATTATTGAGAGTTGCTTTGGGGATATGAAACGCTGCAGACCAATAAATTTGATAAGTGCTGAGAACGGATTTAACCAACTCCACTCTGCCAGCTCTAGAAAGGTGACGGTTTGACCACGACGAGATCCTTTGTTTGATCTTGTCAATGATAGGTTGGCAATCTCTAGAGGTGAGCCTTGAAGTGATTAGGGGAAGACCCAAGTATTTTATTGGGAGCTTTCCTTCTTCAATCTTAAGAATGTTGCAAATAGCTCTCTTGCTGCTGTTTTGGATGCCTGCAAAGAAGACCTCACTTTTACCAGGATTAAATTCAAGGCCCGAGCAAATCTTGAATGACTCTAAGCATTTTAGGATCCCTGCAGCTGAAGTGATGTTAGGCTCAGCATAGATCATAACATCATCAGCAAATAGGGTGTGACAAATGGTTAAATCTCCTTTAGAGAAGCGGGGGGAAATTAGGCCTTGGGCTTGGAAGGAGGATAGAAGACAGGATAACATTTCCATTACAAAACTAAAGAGCAGGGGGGATAAGGGATCACCCTGCCTGAGGCCATTTGAAGACCGAAAGAATCCACGGGGAGACCCATTGACTAGGACAGAAAAAGAGGGAGTAGATATGCATTCATGCACCCACCGGCACCAAATTTCTGGGAAGCCCATTTTTCGCATGAAGGAAATCAGGGTGGATCTGTTGACACTATCAAAAGCTTTTTTGAGGTCTAATTTAATACACATTGCTTTTTTCGGGTTTTTTCTGTGGAAATTATGACATAAATCATGAGCTAGGAGAATGTTATCATGGATACTCCTACCTTTAATGAATGCTGACTGGAAAGGGTTAATGAGGCTATCCATAATGGGTTTAAGTCTATTTGCCAGGAGTTTAGTGATGACTTTGTACAAGAAATTGCAGAGAGATATGGGCCTGTATTTCTCCGGGGAGCTCGCATCAAGGGTTTTGGGCAAGAGAGCTAGAAAGGTGGCATTTAGTTGAGGTAAGATTTTACCTCTTTGGAAGAAGAAATGGATTGCTTTAACAATGTCAGGACCAATTAAGTACCAGAATGCTTGGAAGAAGCACCCATTGAATCCATCAGGGCCAGGAGACTTGTTCCCATCGGAGCTTTTGATGACATCCCAGATTTCGTCAGCAGAAAATTTCCTGGTAAGCCACTGAGAGTCAGCTTCCGAAAGAGATCTGGTCTGTTCGGGAATGCTGTTGGGATGGACTGGCTGGGATGATTCCTCCTTGTTGAGAAGAGAAGAGAAGAACTCAACCATTGTTTCTGCTATCTCGTCGGGATTAGTTGAAATGGACCCTTCAATAGTAACAGTGCCTTGTATGCAGTTTTGGTTTTTTCGGGCTTTCAAGGCCGCATGGAAGAAAGCAGTGTTCGAGTCCCCAAGGTTCAGCCACTGGGATCGAGATTTCTGCCTGTAGAAAGCCTCCTCTTTTCTAGCAGTCCTAATTTATTCATCTTTGATCCGGACTTCTTCATCTCTCAACGTCGGATCCGTAAGGGAAGTTGCAATCTTTTCTTGAATGGATTCAAGGAGCAGTCTCAACCGAGGAGCTTCAATGTCTATTCTGCCAAAAATCTCACGATTCCAGATTTTTAGACTATCTTTCACTTCTTTGAGCTTTTTGACAACAATGAATAGAGGCGATCCAACGATCTCTATGTTCCATGCTCTCTCCACGACTTCAAACACAGAGAGGTCGTCAAGCCACATGGAGAAGAATTTGAAAGGAGGTTTAGGGATTTGAGGGGATTGGTTTAACTGGATAGTAATAGAGGTGTGATCAGATAGCCCAGGGTGAAGGTAAGATGCGAAGGAGGAGGGGTATTGGTAAAGCCATTCTTTGTTAACAAGGACTCTATCTAGCCTTCTAAACTTCCAATTATTCTCATTCGATTTGTTATTCCAAGAAAGAGATTGCCCAAAGGATCGAAGATCAGAGACGGAGCATTCATCAATCCAGGAGTTGAAGTCTTCCATATCACGAGCCGAGGGACTAGTTCCCCCCAAGAATTCAGAGGCGAATCTTATGATATTGAAGTCTCCCATAATGATCCATGGGAGGGAGACACTTCTAGCAATGAGAGATAGATGATTCCACAGAACTCTCCTTTCGGTTCCTCTGTTTAGAGCGTAGACAGAGGTAACAAGGAGGGTGATATTGGTTTGAAGAAATCTGACCTCACAGTGCATAAACTGATTTGCTTCCTGGAGGATTCTTACTTGCACCAAATTTGGGTTCCAAATGATCCAAATGCTGCCTCTATCAGAGCTGTTATAATTAGTTGAAATATTCCAACCACTGCACATTTCTGTCATGTATTCATGGATTTTGTGGATAGGAGCATGAGTTTCAAGGATGCTGAGAAATGGGAGGTTTTCTTTACGAATAATATCTCTTATGTCCTTTCTCTTATTTTTGGTACCAAGCCCTCTTATGTTCCAGGTCCCAAGCTTAATCATGAGGATTTTGCAGGGGTGAGTTTTGGGCTGATCATGTGTGATCAGCATGGGGGGAGGAAGGGAGATCAGAGGATTCGGGGAGGGTGTCCTTCAGCTCAGAGTCAGAAGGAGCGAGGGTATTTTCGATTGGTTCAGTTAAGGGGCCAGGGGAAGAAAGAAGGTCAGAGGAGTTGGGAATGCTGGGACCATCTAGACCCAAGGACGTGTTGTTCCCGAGGATTGCACAGGGGCCAGAGGTGGCATTAACATCTTCATCCTCTGAAATGAATTCAGAATTTTTTTCTTCAGTGTCAACTGTATTAAGGATGTCGAATGGGTTCTGGGTTGTTACAATGGAGAGATTAGACTCATTTCTTGGTGGGGATTGGGGTTTAGGGGAAGAGGCAGGGGTAGAAGAATCCTGGATAAGATCAGGATCAGAGGAAGGGGCAGAGGGAGCTTTAGGAGGCTCTTTTCGAGAAATGGGTCTCCATTCCTGGGCAGGTTTGGGATTGGACTTTGCTGAAACAGGGCATTTATCAGTTGAGTGGTTGAAAATCTTGCAGAGATTGCAAGACTGAGGTTTCCATTCGTATTCAAATAACTGGGTTGCGACTCCAAAGGGAGAATGTATTTCTATAGAATCTGGTAGAGGGTCCCCAGCTTCGATTTCTACACAAATCCTTGCAAAATTTAACCTGGTTTCATCCGCTGTTTTGGAATCCATGTAGAGGGGATTTCCTATCACGCTGCCAATTTTACTAATACCTTCATTGTTCCAGTACTGTAAGGGGAGGCCAGGCAGTTTTACCCAAATAGGAATGGTAGATAGTTCAGGTTGTTCGAGAGGTAGTCCTGGAGACCATCGACGGAGGATGAGAGGTCTACTGGCATAAGTGTGTCCTCCCATTTCGAGAATTTGATCGCAATCTTCCCCGCAGCTAAACCGGAAGAGAAAGAAGCCATTTCTTAGGGTGGAGATCTGTAGGTTACCCTTAAGGTTCCATTTCCTTTGCAGGTTTTCTTGGAGATTCTGTACGGATGGCCTTCTTCCCAGGAAGAATCCGACGTGGCAGTGGTCCCATTTGTTACTGCCATTGCTGACTTCTTCCATGGAGAAAGCGATGGAGGACTTGGTGTGTCCAGGCTCTTTAGGAAAGGCTCTTCTCGGTTTGGTTGATGTTGAAGGCTTTGCTTTGATGAAAAGATTTTTCCAGGGGTTTCCGTTAGGTTCAGAGGGCGGGGTGGGGAGGAGCGGAGGGGCGGGGATGTTAATGGCAGACTGAGGGGGGTATTAGAAATTTGGATTCCAGTGACAAGGGGTGGGAAATTTTCTAGCTGGATTGAGGGGGTGGGGATGATTTAGGGTGCTCTTTGTGGAATCGTACATAAGAGGTAGAAGAAAAGTCGTGTAAAAAGCATTCAATTAGTGAGGGTGTTCTTTGTGGATATTGTAGATTTTATATGATAAATGGTATCGGCGCCCTTGATATTTGATCAAACAGCAGCTCCGTTGGATCAATTTTCAAGGGTGGTACTTCCATCTCACCACCAATAAGTGCTTGTAGGCCCACTCATCATCGAATTTCTTTGTGGATATTGTAGATTTTATATGATGAATGGTATCTGCGCCCTTGATATTTGATCAAAAAGCAGCTCCGTTGGATCAATTATCAAGGGTGGTACTTCCATCTCACCACCAATAAGTGCTTGTCGGCCCACTCATCATCCAATTTCTCGTGGATTTTGTTATGGGTACGTAAAAATAGAGCTTTACATAGGGAAATGATATCAACACAACCATGTTTTAATAATTGCACAAACCTAACTTGTCTTTTCTTTTGTAATTGGCTTGTTAGAGGCTTTTGGGCACAATAATAATCTTTGACGCACAGTTCTTTAAATAATAAAAGACAAGATGAGTTAGTGCGAATATAAGAATATGCTTGTACTTATATCATTTCCCCATTTACATAATGCCTCACAAGCATGATTAGGTCGTAGATCATATACTTCTATATTAAGAGTTTTAGACGGAGGCAGGTGTTTGACTTGACTGGGAAAGAGTCATAGCATTTCTTTTAGAATCTTTACTTGCTAATGATAAGGGCAATTAACAGCCCATGATTTATAACATCTATGGGGGACTGATAACTACGTACCATGTTTTGAAAACTGGGCGAATCACTTTTTTTACACTTATTTAATTGGACTTTGAGAGCTTTTGGAGAATCGTAATAGCATTAGATAGCCAGTTAAAAAAATGCAAACAAGCCTATTCGTTAACATGGTTGCATGGATATCCTTACCTGAGTTACCTCTCTCTCTCTCTCTCTCTGACCGGCTGTTGCATGAGAATGCAGCCATCTCAAATGAATTAAATGAATAAGACATAATCTCTACACTCTCATGCAACAGCCCGACCGCAAAAGTTTGAGACATTGCTTAATTACTTATGGGTCTGAGCCCATGGCTAAGCGGTTGCAGCTGCCACGTCCTTGGCTTGTGCTGTCGGATTGGGCCTGACCTTTTTCTGCTTATAGAATGAAAAAAACAAAGATTATTGTTCGCAAAACTGGGCCATTCCCACCTGTTTTTGCCAATCCTAAATTCCAAGCAGCTATGATAGTTGAGTACCTGAAGCGTCTTCGCATCAAGCGATTCGGTTCCACCTATTTTGACAGCTCTTAAATGTGGAAAATGAAAATTGCAGAAGAACACAACCTAAATTGCAATAGTAATATTTATTTGAATTGCTTAATTATAGTCCAATATTCCAAGGAATCTGCACCTAAAACCTTTGTAAATACCCGAAATACCCCCCTCTTAAAATTTCGTCCCCCCTTGATAAAGAGGAGCGTTTTTGTCTGTTCATATTTGACTCAGATTAGGGCTTTCTAATAAAGCCTATAAATAGATTGCTTTGTGGCTAAAACAAACCATAAACGGTTGTGCAGCCCTAGAACAAGAAATCAGAGAAAGAGAAGAAGAATACCAAGGAGATCGCAATTTCGACGTCAAAGCCGGGAACCAAGGTAAGATCTAAGAAAGATTTGGATAGTTAGAAATTCTAAAACAAGGGTTTGAGAAGAGAAAGAAATAAGAACTTTGATTAATATGGATTAGAAATAAGAATCTTTGGTTGATCTTGAGTTTTCTTGGATCTAATATTGATTTACAATTCAAACGAACTCAAAATCGATATATAAGAATCTGAATTCAGAAATTTGAGTTTTGAAGATTCGAATAAGAATCTTTAGCGATTTTTGATAAATCGTGTGTTCGAATTCGGAGCGTGAAGTCAAGTTTGATGGATTCTTCTCGTCGATACGAATCCATAGGATCTGAACTTGCGCAAATTGAACACCAAACGAAGGAGTTATGGCCGTATTAGTGACAAAAACGGTGAAAAATCGCGTTTCGGAGAAATCTGGGTCCGCGCATGGGGCGGACGCCAGGAAAAATGGCGGACGTCCGTCAGTACCAAGTTTGGCAACAGATGGATCCGCGGACATCCGGCGCGGCAATTCTTCCAAAACTTCAAAAATTCATAACTTATTCGTTTCTTGTCCGTTTTCGAAGCTCTTGTACTCTACGGGTATGCCGAAAACGTCATCTTTCTGTTAAAAATAGTTTCAATAAGTTTTGAAAAATTTTCAGTAATAATATCACAAAAATACTAAAAACAGCCATAAAATGGGTTACCTTTTAGGGCACTTATTTGTTACTTATGCCTTATTCAGATCAAGATATTGAATCGTAATCCGAATTAAGAAAGGAATCGAGCATTTTTTTAGGTACGTAATAACGTACTACTTTGGGTATTCATAAACCCCCTTTACATTGACTTTGGAAATCTGTATTCACACTTTTGAATTTCTGAACTAGCTTTGAGTCTAGCATGCCATTTTGTCTTACCTATTACTACTTTAGAACCTTCGAAATAACTGTTCTGAAATATTGTTATGAACCTCTGTTCTGAACTCTGAACCTGTGAACTATCAGTTTAAACTTTGAATATTTTGAACCATTTGAATATGAACCTTGGACACTTTTGAACACTTATGTGGAGGCTTGGATGATTTCTGAACCCTGCCATATGGGGTAAAACATTTGGCAACTCTGGACCCACCGTGGGGGTAGTACATTGGAACTTCTGGCCTGTCAGTGGGATAAAACGCTGGCCCTATCGACTTGTATCTGAACTTTAGGAACTGATTCCGAACACCGTGGATTATCGGTGTATAAGCAATAACATGTCTTCTGAACCATGCCGATGACTCTGAAGTGTATTTGAACTCTGAACCCTCTGTACATGAACTCTGAAATCTCTGACTTTGATCCGAACTTAGACTTTGAATTTGCTTTATTGCACCTTCAATTTAGAACCATATTTGACATGCACTTATAACTGTTTATGCCTAATGAATCAGCTAAGGCCTTTGAACTCAGCTTTGACCCTATTGAATCCTGTCATGTTAGAGTGTGCTTAGAGTAGTGCTTTATTATGTACTGAGCTTTTCAGCTAACTGTGGTTATTTAACATTCTTCAGGTCTTGGCCCTCGTGAGATTAACGAGGAACATGACACTTAGCTGGGATTTGGATTTTGGCTCAAAAGACTAATTTAGTTTATTTGTTTTCCGTTCATTAGGAAGTGAGTACTTTGAATAAAATGTAAAGACATTATTATTTGTTTGTTTGACTCTTAGGGAGAGATGAGATTTGATTTGACTCTGATGGGTCCGCTTAGATTGAATTTGATATACATTTTAATTACGAATGTCAGGTTAATTTTGTTATCTGCTTTGTAGCCTTGTACATTTGTGGGACTTGTGTTGCAGGTGTATGGCACTGTCATGTCCTACGCCCAGGGTGGGGTTTGGGGCGTGACAGAAAGTGGTATCAAAGCCTAGGCTTTAGGTCCTAGGTAGAATTATCTGAACAAAGGACTTTAACTGTGAGAATTGGGGATTTAGATAAGGAGCAATTAGGAAGCGCTTGATAGGTTTGTGTGTATCGGGGACGCTTGACACCACATAAATCAGTCGCACGATCAGATCCTAATTATAAATTCAAATGCACCTGGGGACGCTTGGGAAGCATGCGAATTTGTGATTGGGTAACAGTCATGAGAAATATGTGATGGATAGATATTGGCTCCAAATGGGAATGTTTTGTATTACTATACGAATACAATGTATGTATGTAACTATAATCTAGATAGTTTTCTGATTAAGCATTCTATTGGATCAGATTTAGGATTATGGCAACTCGAGGAGGATGTGGTGGTCGTGGAACTCGAGTTAATCGTACTAGAGCCCTCAATGACATTATAGAGGGAAATCAGAATGTGGCTCAAGGAGAGCCAGAGATTCGAGAAAATCAGAACCAAGGAGTTCAAGAAGAGCAAGTGGTTCAGGATCCTCCAGTTCAAGGAGGTCAAGCACAGAATGAGAATCCTGAGGTACCTCTGCCTCAAGATAATATTGAACAAGAAAGAACTGAAATGAGGAATTTCATGAGAGCCATGATTGGATTGGCAAATCATCAATGTCAGCAACCTCAACAACAACAACCACAAGTTCAAATACCACCTATAGCAGGACAGCCACATCAAGTATTTGGAATTTCTGAATTCATGAGACTTTCACCAAAAGTCTTTTAGGAATCGACTGCGGCGGATGATGCCGAGTCTTGGTTAGAGAATGCTGAAAAGGCCTTTGAGGCAGTGAACTGTAATAGAAATGAAGACAGGATGAAATATGCAACCTATATGTTGGAAGGGAGAGCCCTTCATTGGTGGAAGGGAATCTAAAGAAAATATGAGCACCATCGGGGACCTATCACTTGGGCGACGTTTCGCACCAAGTTTCTTGCGAGATTCTTTCCTCGCAGCAGCACTCTGCACCGCATGCATCAGGAATTTACCCAATTGGTGCAGGGAGATATGACTGTAGATGATTTCGAAGCGGCATTTGATAGGCTGGCTCATTTGTACCTTCTTTGGTACCTGACGACGAAGCCAAGAGAAATAAATTCGAATTTGGATTGGCTATGTATTTGAAGAAGGGGATAGCTGGATCTATTGCCCCTGAATCATATGATGAACTAATGGAAAGGGCTAAGAAACTTGAAGCAGTTCATCAGGAAGCTAGAGCCTATGCTCAAGCTAATCAGAAGAAAAGAAATAGAGAAGGTGAAAGTAAAGGACAAGCTCCTAGGGGATCAGCTCAGAATCAGCAAGCGCTCAAACCTCCTGCTTTCAAAGAGCCTAAAGAAAAGTAAAGAAATCATGGGGGCTATCAGAACAAGTCAGCACTGAACAGATCATTGGCCCCTAAATGTGATCGTTGTGGAAAGAACCACGCTACTGATACTTGTTGGTGGAATACTGGGGCTTGTTTTCGTTGTGGCGAAGTAGGCCACCGAATCACAGAGTGTCCTCATGCAGCGGTCGATGCCCAATCAGTTGAGGGGACATCTACGGTTCGAGCTCAGACAGTTCAGACTCAGACTATTCAGAGTAGAGATGCACCATCAAATACTCAAGGCAGCAAAGGAATGAAAGACCTCGTGTTCCGACTCGAGCTTATGCTCTCACTCATCAGGACGCTCAGGCTGTTGGCACAGTAGTATCAGGTACTCTGCCTATAACATCCTCTTATGGTTATGTATTATTTGATTCTGGTGCAACACACTCATTTGTCTCATCTGCTTTTGCTGCACTACACTCTTTACATACTCTGCCTCTTGACTATGACTTGTGTGTTAGTAAACCAGTAGGAAAAGAAATTTTGGCTAACCGAATCTGTACGATGTGTCCTGTCAGAATTGGAAATAGAGAACTGTTAGCAGATCTTATCTTGCTTGAGTTGTCTGATTTTGATGTGATTTTGGTATGGACTGGTTGTCTACCCATCATGCTTTAGTAGATTGCAATAAGAAGGTAGTGAATTTTAAAATTCCGAGAGAAGAAAAGTTTTGTTTTGAAAGGAGTGGAGTTTACTTGACTCCTTTAGTTTTGTCTGCTATACAAGCTTGTTAACTTCTTAGACAAGGTTGTAAAGCTTTCTTGGCCTCAGTAGTTGAAGTCAATGATATTGTTATGAAGATCGAGAACATCCCTATAGTTAGGGAATTTGCAGATTTGTTTTCCGAAGACCTTCCAGGTCTACCTCCGAATAGAGAAGTTGAATTTACTGTTGATTTAGATCCTGGAACGGCGCCTATCTCTAATGCCCCGTATCGTATGGCACCTTTCGAAATGAAAGAATTGAAAAGTCAGTTGTAAGAACTCTTAGAGAAGGGTTTTATGCGACCCAGTGTTTCACCTTGGGGAGCACCAGTTCTGTTTGTTAAGAAAGATGGAAGTATGAGATTACGCATAGATTACAGAGAATTGAATAAAGTTACTATAAAGAATAAATATCCGCTTCAGCGGATAGATGATTTGTTTGATCAATTGCAAGGGGCATGTGTGTTTTCCAAGATCGACCTTCAATCGGGTTATCATCAGTTGATAATCAAATCAGAAGACGTTTCGAAAATGGCCTTTCGAACTCGGTATGGCCATTATGAATTTCTTGTTATGCCATTTGGTTTAACCAATGCCCCAGCAGCTTTTATGGACGTAATGAACAGGATATTCAGACCCCTAATAGACCAGTTCGTGGTTGTGTTCATTGACGACATTCTGATATATTCTAGAAGTCAGTCTGACCACGAGCATCATCTGAGAGTTGTCTTGGAAACCTTAAGAAAAGAGAAGCTACATGGGAAATTCAAGAAATGTGAATTTTGGCTTGACTCAATCTCCTTTTTGGGTCATGTGGTCTTTAAAGACGGTGTATCTGTAGACCCAGAGAAGATTGAGGCAGTAACATTATGGAATAGACCGAATAATGTTCCTGAAATTCATAGTTTTCTGGGATTGGCGGGATACTATCGTTGTTTTGTTCAGGACTTTTCGCGCTTAGCTGCCCCTTTGACCCGTTTGACACGAAAAGGGACAAAATTCGTTTGGTCTGAGGATTGTGAAAAAAGTTTTCAAGAATTGAAACAAAAGCTAGTTTCTGCTCCCATCCTAACTTTGCCTGTTAGCTGAATGGGTTTTGTGATATACAGTGATGCCTCGAAGAAAGGCTTAGGATGTGTGTTAATGCAAAATGGCAAGGTGATCGTGTATGCATCACGCCAGTTGAAACATTATGAAGAGAACTATCCGACCCATGATTTAGAATTGGCAACCGTTATGTTTGCCTTAAAAATCTGGAGGCCTTATCTATACGGGGAACCATGTGAAATCTTCACTGATCATAAGAGTCTGAAGTATATCTTTACTCAGAAAGAATTGAAAATGAGACAGAGGTGTTGGTTAGAACTATTGAAGGACTACGACTTAACCATAAGCTATCACCCTGGAAAGGCTAATGTGGTAGCTGATGCTCTAAGTCAGAAGTCGTCCGTGAATTTGGCAACTTTGATTACTTCTCAGAAATATATTTTGGAAGACCTCCAAAGATCAGAGATAGAAGTTCATGGTCCAAACTTTGGAGTATTGATGGCACCACTCCAAGTTCGGCCCACATTACAAGAAAGAATCAGAATAGCTCAGGAATCCGACCCAGAATTTTGTAAAATTAGAAATAAGTTAGAAGAAGGATCTGAATCTGAATTTCGAACTCACAATGATGGTACCCTGATGTTTGGTAACCGCATTTGTGTTCTGAATGACTCTGTTTTGAAAAATGAAATTTTGAAGGAAGCGCACAGTTCGCGTTACTCTGTACACCCTAGAAGTACGAAAATGTATAAGGACTTGAAAGAAAATTTATGGTGGAATAATATGAAAAGAGAAATAGCACAGTATGTATCTCAGTGCCTGATTGTCAGGTGATTAAGGCAGAACATCAGAGACCACCCGGAACATTGCAACCACTTCCCATCCCAAAATGGAAGTGGGAGGAGATTACAATGGATTTTATGTCAGCTCTACCTCGTACTCCCTCAGGCAATGATTCCGCTTGGGTAATCGTGGATAGATTGACCAAGACAGCTCATTTCATACCCTTCAGAACCTGCTTGACTCCTGAAAGGTTGACCCGGTTGTATGTTGATCAGATAGTTAAGTATCATGGTGTGCCTAAAGTCATTGTATTTGATAGGGACACCCGTTTTGTATCTCTGTTCTGGAACAGTTTGCATTCAGCAATGGGATCTTCCCTTAAGTTCAGTACAGCTTTCCATCCTCAAACAGATGGACAATCTGAAAGAACTATTCCAATTTTAGAAGACATGCTTAGGGCTTTGTGGACCCAGATCTGAGAGAGGCGGGGGACGAGCCCCAAACAAAAATCTCTCTCTAGAATCATCCATGTGAATGGAGAGCTCTACCAAGGAACTCTCGAAAGAAGTGCCTCTCACAGCATGAGTGGCAATGTAAAGTGAGATACCTCTCGATTCGAGGACTAGACCGGATTCGAAACGTACCTTAAATAAAGAAGAGTCGCCATCCAAAGAAGTGGGCCCTAGATCCCATACTATGCTCTGTTGCAACGGATAACCAGAGATATAAAAAGAAGGTTCGTGCCTGGTTACGAATTTGGAAGGTCCGAAGAGCACCTCATCCGCCCAAGTGCAAACACCTGGTCTCTTATGCCATTTACTTATTGAGTTTGAAAAGTTTTGGGCGAAAGTCATATGAAATGAGAACAAATATCTCTGAGAAGACGTCTATCTAATCATGCATATCTCAGAGATGAATAATAAGCACACATAAAGAAGTGAAAGAAGTGTCACCTAAGAATAGCTAGATTTTAAGTGAAATGCCTAAATGATGTCTAAGTTCTGGTGTGCAAACACATGCATGCTACAGCTAAAGGTATAGGGTATGTACATGGAAGTAAGAAAACACAGTAAAACACACAACACAATTCAATTCTATACACAACTCGACAAGACGAATCCTAAAACTCTAATGCAATACTTGACTAGGACCAGAATGGCCATCCACCCTAGCTGCTCTACGTATCCCGGCCTCGGGAAGAATCAGAATCAACATAGTTCGATGACCTATTCTAAACTACGATGCCTAACCATCTAGAACCACTATCCTAGACTCGATCAACTAGACTCGACTGATTTTTAAAGCTTTTTATACGATTGTTTAAGTTCGAGTGAATTGTAATTTTTAGGACTCTCTATATGCCCTAACTAAAGCAAATTAATTAGCCTTAAGCTAATGCAGGTGGACCCTACATCATATGTGTAACTACGTTGTGCATCCTAACGAAAACCATGGGCTGACTATATGCTTCCTAGTCTAGCCATCGGTTTGACTAAATATTTAACCGACCATGACTCGAGACCTCCTAACTCTAGGGACACTCACACGACAAGACACACCATATCAACACAAACAGGACAGCCTCCTAACTCTAAAACATCCCAAATATCTAGGACAGACTCCTAACTCTAGGGGAAGATCTTTTTGAAAAGGTTTTGAAAAAGTTTTATATTTTTGGAAGCTTTGAAATGTTTATTTTTAAAGGTTTGGCTGGACTTGGGATATAGATCCCAAGCTGCACTACGTACCCTGTGGAAAGGGATCAAGCCAACGTAGTTCGGAATAAACTTTCCTAACTACTTCTAGTGATTCAAGACTTTTGAAATTTTTAGGTTTTCAGATGTTTTTCAATTATTTTTGGAATTTTAATATGTTTCAATGTTTTTTTGAATTTTTAAAGGATTCTCCCTTCTAGTCAAAGGGGAAATGAAAAGACAATCAGAATGAGAAGAACACTCCTGTGATCCATAGCCTGGAGAAGTGTCAGATGAAAAGACGGAACCCTTTTAGCCTAAGGGTTGTCTTAAACAATTAAATCGGTGTCTCAAATATATGATAGAATGGATGAAATCCTGAAAAGGTATGAAAATATAAGAAGACTGAGTCAGAAATGAAGTTTTGCACTGCTTTTCTCTGAAAGAGTGTGCAGATGAGACAAGGCCTGTCTCTCAAATGAAAATGACCATTAAGATCAATGAGACATGACCTGTCTCCTAAAAGAGAAAAATCGATAAGAAAATGAGACTGGGTGAGTCTCCTGAAAGAAAAGGATGAGACTGGACGAGTCTCCCTAAATGAGAATGGCCATCTAATGAGACACTAAGTGTCTCCTATGAAGGTCTCCAAGTATCCTTATCATTGCCCTTGCAATGATAAAAACAAGAATATAGCAACTATCAGACCAAATTGGGTCTTCAACTAGAAAGGGGTACAACTACTTGTGAGACTTGAGTAGTCTCCTATGGATAAACTATTTTACTGAGACATAACCTGTCTCCCTAAAGGGTTTGACTTTTCTGCACGAGACATAGCTTGTCTCCTAAAATAGGGCTCTAGATGACTCTTTCATCGCCCTAGCAATGAGGGGACAAATTCTAAGAGTTTTTAAAGAATGGATAAGTCTAAAATTAAAAGAGGGGAGTGCAACTTGATCCTCATATCATGATTCAAATAAAGAGACCAAATTAGAAATACGCAAATAACAGATCACGAGTCTGTTTAAATGAACGTAACACTTTCAAACAGTAGTACCAACGCAAAATTCTGATAGTACACAGAATCATAGCCATATATATATATATATAAAGAAACATATCACTTAATCATTTGCAAAAGACTTAATAACATAACAGGCATGAATAAAATAAGCTATTACCTGCACATTTCACCTCAGCTAGAATGACCAATAAAATCAAGAGTTCCTATATTGAGATGTGAACCAAACATCACTTGAAACCAATCTCAACAAATTATCCCTATAGCTCTCATATTACTATTCCCATGCTGTGATTTTAACACTCCCACATTGCGATGTTAATATAAACATCAAAACAAGGATATTTATTTCAAAGTAAAAGAGTGCAAACACCAACTTATGTTAATTCAATTTTCAGTTATATATATCCACTTCAAGGAAACCATAACCTTATCAAAACTAATAAAGCTGTTACAATCAACCCCTGGATGTAACTACTGATTCTATATGACATCAAGCTCATTCATCTTATGCAAAAATCTAATTTATTCATTCATACCATAAAATTCCTATATTCATATGATCTAAAATCAACAGATTATATGCAACTTATAAAGAAAATTTTTGGTTCAACAAGTTATATTCGATCAATCATGATTCCAAAATCTACAAATTGTGCCTGACTCATGAAAAGTTCAAGTTCAGATTACATTCAATTAGCCACAACTCTGAAATTAATGGATTGCATATGACTTGGAAAGAACTATAAATGCAACAGAATCAATAAACTGTATATGACTTAAAGAAAAAAATATTTAAAACCCAACAAATCTCAAAACAGTTTTAAACCCAACAAGTCTCAAAACAGTTTTAAACCCAACAAGTCATATGCATTTTCTGAGTTTCTAATAAAATAAGTAAAGGCATTGACGCATAGATGAAAACATACAGTTATCAAAATTGAACCTCTACTACCACATTATTGAAAAAAACATTTTCATAATTATTTAACGCAGGCTATGCACATATCTTAATACATTCCATTTAGTATTACTTACATGCATCTCTAAAATAAATGGACAGCAAGCTTATCAAAGTAAAGTGAAGGATGCCATTATGAAAGGGTGTGAGAGCTGTGCATATAATAAAAAGGATGAGGGCTGTCCATATCAAATGGACAACAAGGTATGACGGTTCTCATTATCAAATGCACAGCAAGGTGTGAGCCTGCTATTGGGTACCACTAGGTTCTAACAAAGAAGAAATCATCAAAGGCATTTTTATATCTCAACAAGAAAATGAGCTGTTATGGGGATTACGATGTCTCTAGAGTTATTCCCAAACAGCTACTTAAACTATTACACTTTCCAAAAAGGACATGATGAGCAACCTGTTAAAATAACAATGGCAGACCCCTAATATTTCTTTGACAAACTAATGCCATGGATCAAGACATAGAATATAGCAAGTTATGAGCAAAACTTTACATTGTGCTAAGAAGTAATTATTTTCAAACTACAAAAATCCAGACTATTTTCCAAGGATTAACTCCTAAGTTAATTTGGAGTACAGTTGAAATATTCTTGATGCTACAATAAAAAGAAAATAGCCTGCTAACCAAAAAAAACATTTTGATTAACAGAGAATATTAAATCAAAATCTACCTAAAACAGAACGTATAAGCAAATATTGAGTGTGATAAACCATGTTACTGGTTACTTAACTGGTTATCCCATGCCACTAACTACCTAATAATTATAAGCCATATCCATGTAAAATGAATAATAATAAAAAAATTGGTTAACAATGCAAAACCATTGAACTGTCCTATTATTCACACCTTGGATACACACTATTTACATACAAAGCAATAGATTACATAAATTTTTACCAAAATCCTTGATAAAATTTCATCAGCAATACTAATTTCTATAATGAAATATTATTTCCCAGCGACCTCTATGAGTAAGCAATTCTCCACATACTCAATAATGCCTTTCAAAATTGAATGGTATTTATGATTATAAAATAACACCATAAATGAGAATGAACCTATCAAAGTCTCTTTTAACTCGTAACCCTTTTTTTTTACAAAAATTAACCAAACTAGAACTTCATTTCAAGCACTTAAAAGAACGAATCCAAAACATAATGACAGTACTCACCATTTACTATGCTATAACAAACAAATTTTAGTCGAGACGGCCATCAAGACATGAAGGTATAAAATGCAGCACATATACACAGCTACAAACAAACATCTACACACATCATGTTAATGCCCTGTTTGGGCACAAAGAAAACGCTAAGTTGCTGTTCCATTTCAAGGTACGAAAATATTTACACACAACATCAAATTGCTGCCCAATTTGGGACACCAAAAGCATGCACTAGAACTCCTAACTATTGCCCATTTTTTTTTAGGGATAATATATACTCATACATAAATCATAAAACAAGGCATCAAAAAAAAAAAAAATTCAAGTAACAGGGGCTGATCTAAAATTCTTTTGAGATTTCAACACCTCATATGGGATTCCATGTCAAGCCACAAATAAGAATTTATCAAAAACCTTCCATGAAGTGATTACTTTCTTTTTTTTAAGAGATCCAGTCCTATCAAAAGAAACTTCAAATTTCATGATTCAAAGAGCTCTTTGACCAAAATTTTAACAAAATCACATTCTCATTGCACAAAATTGAAAACCGTCGGAATCACTTCAACACAAAAAACAAAAAAAAAATTAATACTGTGGAGCCTGATCCGAGATAGGTGGCGAGGGAACTGGTCCCCAGCACCCTCTGGATCATCCACGTGTGAAGGAGAGCTCTGCCAAGGAACTCTCAAAACGGATGCCACCCTCATAGCATAGCACGAGTGGCGATATAAAAAGAAAGAGATATGTCTCGATCCGGAACCGAGGCTCGAAACCGAGACATACCTAAAATAAACTCAGAGTCGCCATCCATGGATATGCCATGGAACCCTAAAATCAAATCATCTGTGCAATGGATAACCAGAAATATATATGGGTTCGTGCCTGGTTACGAATGGGGAAGGTCTGAGAGCACCCCCGATTCGTCCGAGTGCAAGCACTTGGTCTCTTATGCCATTTATTATTAACTCCAAAGAAGTTTGGGTAAAAATCATGTGAAATGGGAACAATCCTCAGGAGTCGTCTACCTAAGCATGTATTTCCTGAGGATAAAAATAATAAACACATATAAAATAAAATGAAAGATGTGTCACCTAAGCACAGCTAGGTTATGAGTGACATGCCTAATGGGTGTCTAAGTTCTGATGTGCAAACACATGCAAGCTATAGCTAAAGGTATAGGATCAGTACAAGAAAGTAAGAAAACATATCAAATCCTACAATAACAGCACAACAAATCCTAAGACTCTAAATGATTAGCCCGAGTCCTCGGATGGTCTGGTATTCATCCAAAGAAGCCTATGTATCCCCGCCTCCACGAGAATCAAGGCAACGTAGTTCTTCGCGCCTATTCTAAGCTATGATGCCTAAGACACCTAGCCTTCTATCCTAGACTCGATCTAAAAGACCGGACTAATTATTAAAGTTTCTTGTACGATTATTTAAATTCCAGTGAATTGTGAATTTTAGGACACCCTATATGCCCTAATTAAATGCAGATTAGCCCTAAGCTAATGCAGGTGGCTCCTACAACCTATGTGTGACTAGGCTGTATTTCCTAAGGAAAACAAAGGGTGTACTAGCGTATCCTGCTCTAGTCATCACTCGGCGATGTGTATCGCCGACTGACCGGACGGAGGCGCTCCTATAACTCTAGGACAGACCCCTAACTCTAAAACAAGCACACAGCAAACAAACAATCAAACAACCTATCAAAAGAAAAACCCCAACTCTAAAACTCTCTATCTAGGAGAAACTCCTAACTCTAGAGGAAGATCTTTTGAAAACAAGATTTTAAAGGTTTTTGAAGAAGGTTTAAAACATTTATTTACAAAAAAGTTTGGCTGGACTTGGGATGTAAATCCCAAGTTGCGCTACGTACCTCGTGGAAGAGGATCAAGCCAACGTAGTTCGAAACGAACTCTCTACCTATCAAACACTTACAGCAAATCAACCATTTTTTATGTTTTAAGTTTCTAATGTTTTTGAGATTTTTAATGATTTCAATGTTTATGGATTTTAAAATTTCTGATGTTTTCACCCTTTTGGCCAAAGACCGGAGGGAAAATACAAAACAACACCCTAGGGACAAACCCTAGGGTGAATAAGGGAAACTATGCTCTAATAATACCGTTATAAGAGCAAATGAGTCAAAGACTCTCTAATAACAGCACAAAGGAAGCAACCGAGTCAAAGACTCTCTAATAAAAGCAACTAGAGGATAAATGAGTTAAAGACTCTCTAATAAGAGCAACTGGAGGATAAATGAGTCAAAGACTCTCTAATAAGAGCAACTGATAACACTGAAAATGAGATAACGGAGTCAAAGACTCTTTAATGATACTGCAAAAGGAAAGGCGAGTCAAAGACTCTCTAATAAATCCAACTGAAAGAACAAATGAGTCAAAGACTCTCTAAGAAAACTGTGAAAAAGATAAATGAGTCAAAGACTCTCTAATAACATCACCAAAGGAATAAATGAGCCAAAGATTCTCTGAAAGAAATGGAAACACGATTCAAAGACTCTCTAAGAGAGAAGAAAACACGAGTCAAAGACTCCACTGACAACAACTAAAGGATATACGAGTCAAAGACTCTCTAAGAGATGAAAACACGAGTCAAAGACTCCACTGACAACAACTAAAGGATATACGAGTCAAAGACTCTCTAAGATATGGAAACACGAGTCAAAGACTCCAAAAACACCGACTAAAGGATAAATGAGTCAAAGACTCTCTAAGAGATGAAGAAACACGAGTCAAAGACTCCACTAATGCTAATTAAAGGATAAATGAGTCAAAGACTCTCTAATAACACTACATTAAAGACAAATGAGTCAAAACTCTCCTATAACACCACCTAAAAGGCAAATGAGTCAAAGATTCTCTAATAACACCATCTAAAGGATGAATGAGTCAAAGACTCTCTAATCAAGGGCTAAATCCTATGCGAATGAACTATCGAATAAGGAGAAGCTCACAAGTAAAAAGGAATAAGAATTTGTGCACATTTGGCAGAGGTAAAACACCCAGCCGGGCCGGACAGCTACCTAGCCCTAGGGTGCAACAAATGTGCAACCCAATACCCATAAGGGTAGGGGTATGAAGCCAAGCCGAGTAGGGTGTTCTCCCAAAACCAAACGACGCACAAAGAGGAGGTTTAGCAAGAGAATGAGACCGGGCGGGTCTCCCAAACACACACAAAGATGGGCTCCAAGTAACCTTATCATTGCCCTTGCAAGGGGTAAGCAAGGCTAAGACAACTAATTGACCAAATTGATCTCTAATTAACGGAGGAACAAATTGAGGTGCAACCTCAGAGAGGATTCTACAAATGAGGCTTGCCTCCAAAGGAGGATTGCCTAACGAGACAGAGTATGTCTCCTAGTACAGGTTCTATTATCTAAAGAAATCTAGAAGACTGCGCTAGTCCACCAAGAGAGTAGAAAAGAATTACTAGGCAATTTCAAACTCAAATTCAAATTCAAATAGCATGATAAACAACATTAATTAGCCCAGACCAGCCGCTAGGTAGCCTAATGAAGTAAAAACAATATTAAACACTTCAAAACCAACCACAAACCCCAATACGGGGACTCCAATGAAATCAGATGATGCCAAAGTAATCATCTGATTTCCTACACATATAATATTTCTACAAACCGCCTTGAAATCAGACGATATTCGTGTCAAGGACATCGAATAATGCAAATAGTCTGATTTCCTTCTTCAATTAAACAATTTATTTAAAATAAAAATTAATTAGCCCAGACCAGCCGCTGGGTAGCCTAATGAAGTAAAAACAATATCAAACTCTTCAAAACCAACCACAAACCCCCAATACGGGGACTCCAATGAAATCAGATGATGCTAAAGTAATCATCTGATTTCCTACACATATAATTTTTCTACAAACCGCCTTGAAATCAAACGATATTCGTGTCAAGGACATCGAATAGTGCAAATCATCTGATTTCCTTCTTCAATTAAACAATTTATTTAAAATAAAAATGAATGAGTATGATAAGCTTTGAGATAATCTCACCTGAATACCATTTATTACCGTCTTCAAACCCTAACTCAAAGCTTAGTACCAGAGAAGAATATTAAAAATTTTACCAGATTATACAAAGGCATCAAATGATATTTCTGATTTTTATAAATTTTGATGCATAACAGGGGGCATATCTGAAAGGTTGGGTAGGCCTACTAAACAAAAGAGGGGAGCGCTACTTACATTTAACGAGTCCCCTAAAGATGGGCTTGGGCTATCGCCTTCATCGCCCTAAAGCGGAAAGGAGCATAAAATCAAAGTGATATTTTTAAATCATAACAACAAATCATGTGCTAAGCAAAGTACAATTACAGAGTATACAAAAAATAGTAGCTATATCATAATAGACAGCAAATATATGCTCTTTTAACTTAATCCAAATCGCCATTATAAAGCCTATAAAATATAGGGCAACAGATTTTTGCCAAATGCATGCTCCCTGGAGTGCTAGCAACCTCATCCAACTAAGAAATGCTTTCTGCTTCATAGAGCCGCATCAAAATGGAAAGGATTTTAGACCTCAGCCTAGATACAACAGCCATAATGGTGGGGGACTCATTAAAAAGTGATGGAACATTTAACCTAAGGATGGCTCGGGTCAGTGAAAGGATGCCTCCACTTTTACATAGCTCCTTATTCCTAAGAATGCAAAGAAGCCTCACATTGTTGAGAGAGATTTTGAGCTGTACTTTCAGCATTAGTGATATTTAATTTCTTGTGAAACACTTCAGTGCTTAGTTCAGACAGCTTCATAAAAAAAATTAATATCTACTTGGACAGCATCAAAGGATACATCCAAAAAAACTATCAACCTTAGGATGCACAAGTAAAACATGAACAAGATTTGACCACTGTAAGGAAATATATCCAGTCAAGAGATGAAGACTGCAAGCCACAAGTGTCGAATGCAGAAGAGGTATAGAAGTTCCAACACGATCTTCCTGTTCATAACGCGCTAGAACAACGAGCATATAAAACACCAGGTCCAGAATTTGCTCTGTTACTTTTACCTCATCTAGCAAAATCTGCTCTAATCTGGTACGATGGGACGCAAGGTTAGACAAGGAATGCAAAAGGCGTGCATCACGCAGCAAATATCTCAAGTGCGTGCCACCCCCACCAGACGAGACAAGAACCACAATAAGGTAGAATGGGAGAGACCATGCAAGTCTTTCCAATACAATCTGAACTAGTGAACCATTTTCAGTACTGAATTGTATAGAAAAATTTTCAGAGTCCCTCAATAGCTTAGTAAGCTCCCGAGAGTCAAGCCTGTACAACTCTTCTACAGTAGAATTAAAATCAATTACATGATCATTACCGTATGTAAATTCTTCATTCACATACCTCATCATTGAGAATCTTTGGGAATTTATAGAAGGCTATAAATTTGATTGATGATCATAAAATACAATTCATGAATTTCAAATAACTCATCTATCTGGGTGGTTCAGCAAGCGATTATGGCCGAGGTTAGCTTCGACTAGCTCTTTGCACAAGACGATGGATTTGGAGGAGGTAATGGGTTTCGAGGAAAGACGTGATAGAAAAGAAATATGAATTTGTGATGCCTAGTGCTGGTGACCTGGTGCCCATCAAATAACATAAATAAAAGATCTCTCTCTCTCTCTAAACAAAATCATAATCATAAGCTATTAATTGATGGCTAAGGAAATCCACTGTGCGTGATGATAAATTTCTAAAGATTTCCAAATAGAATTATAATTTTAAACATATCAGGGAGAAGTACAGCCAATTCCAAACTACAGATCTTGAAGTAGTAGCTATAAGATTCACACAGAGAATACAATCGTACACTAATAATGAGTTTTTCCAAAGACATTTTCATAAAACATAAAGGAACACTACTAACTCTCAATCAAAATAACAAACTCATATCAACAAATGCCCATTCCAGGAAGATTGTTATAAATCTCAAATAAAATCATGATCACGCACCATTGAATAATCATCAACAGCAAGCAAAATCATCTTCTATGTAAAATCTTTGAGCATCACAAAGAAAACACTTCATATTATATAAAATCATCATCAGTTTTTGAGAGATTAGAGGTATTACCTGAACAGAAGAAAACATGATCGAAGGAAAAATTAGTGAGAAAATGCTCCAAAAGATGTATGGATGCTCCGATGTCCTTCAACAGATCTCAGATAGAAACCCAAAAAAACTCAGATTAGATTGGAGAAGAAGAAGATCCTTGAAATCTTGGCTCCAAAAGCTCAGATCGGTGCTCAGGAATGATAGATTTGAGACTAGCTTATCCAGATCAAGATGGAAACGATGAATGGAATTGGATGGAGGATCGTCCAGATTTGCAGTAGGAATGGGGTTTCTATAGAAGAAAGTTTCGGATCTGATGAAATTAAGGCCAGCTCTAGATTGGAATTAGACAGATTCTGCCAGAGAAGACGATCGGAGGGAAAAAGAAGAAACCTCTCCTTGTCCCTTCTCAGATCTGAGATTTCAGATCTGAGATTTCTCTCACAGATAGACTCGATGAAGGAAAAAAAAAATATAGGGTAACAACGATCGGCTGGAACTTGAAGGTGGGGGAAATAATGGTGAGGTGGAGGAAGTTGGAAGAAGAAGAAGGAGAAAATCGAGGCTCGGCCGGAGGCTTGCCGGAGGTAGGTTGGAGAAGACGATCGGCGGAAAGCAAAACCCCCAAATCTCTCTTTCTCTCTCGCTCAGCTGCTTTCACAAGAAAAATGAACAGTGTTTTTTTTTTCTTTTGATTTTTTTTATATATATTAAACTAACAGAGTTGATAATCGCACTCCCACTTGATGGGCGCACAAATCTGGATGAGTCGCGCCCGCCATTTTTGTCTTATTTGGCCTGGGTGCGACCATCGCAGGATAATTCGCCCCTCTTCTCACTTGGATACTCCCTTCAGCAGATAGTTCACCCCCCTTTTGATTTGTACTACACACCTTCTCCTGGCTCGTCCTATTTGACAGATCGCGTCGGATTTCAATGAAAATTGGCGGGGACCCCGGTGAGACCTTAAGCTACCCTAGGGTTCAATTTAGGACTCCAACTCACCGATTTGACGAGGATTTGTACAATCGGCACGAACTTGGGTCCGGTCAAAATGGGGTGTCTACAAATACGAATGATTATTAAGATAATATTTCAAACATAATCGATAGAATAAACTAAAAGAAATGATAAAATTGTTACCTGAGCTAATAAGAGCTATCACCAAACGATTTGGAATATATATATATATATATATATATATATATATATATATATATATATATATATATATACATATCAAATCTTCTAACTCTAACTGCATTTTATCAAAATTTTCAAAGAGAAACTCCAGAATAATGAGGACGAAGTCAAAATTATGAAGGAACTATATAAATTTTAGAGGATCTAGATTAAAGAAATACAATACAAATCAAATTAAAACCTTATTTCAAAATTTTAAGATAATATAATTCAAAAATCTGATTTGGAATAAGATTTACAAAATATCATATAGTAAAAATTCCTACAAAGTAACTCTCATACTGCTAAAAAATAAAAAATAAATAAAGCTTACCTCTAATCCGATCTCTTTTCTCTCCTTTCTTGATTTATGACCAAATTTCCTCTGAAATTACTTTAAAAGACCGATCTCCTCAAATGCTTTTGAGTAGTTGCAGAACTTACCAAAGTTCAAGAGATCTTGCTAGAATAACCATAAATGCTCAGATTTGGGTCAAATCAAACAGATCTGGAGTCATTAGGTTTGAATCTATGATTTCAAATGAGAAAAATAAAATTCTAAGATTTCCAGGTTTCCGGCATGCACAGATCTAGGGTTCGAACAGGGATTAGGATTTAAGTGACATGAAAATAAGATGATGATGATGATTCTTGCTTAAAAAGAAAAACAAAACAAGAGGAAAGCTAGGGTTTTATGAAGTGAATTGGTGAAGAGTAACAAGAATCTAAGGTTTGTAATGAGGACCGAAAGATATGAAAAACTAAGAAAATAAAATGTAGTGACAGTAAGCTTGCCGCCGGCAAAAATGATCGAAATCCGGTCAAATCTCACTAGAGAAGATGCGAATATATTGAGGGTTTCGAAGGTTTGGGGAATTTGGGCATTTTCTCTCTCTCTCTCTCTCTCTCTCTCTCTCTCTCTCTCTCTCTCTAATCACGGAAATAAAAAAACCAGATCTGAAAATGAGGGATTAAGTTGCTTTTTATAGGTGATTTGAGATATTGATAAAGGCCCTCCAAGTTTTGATGGCCGCGCGATTGCGAGAAAAAATTGATAGGCACACGATGAATTAATGTCTTTTCTGCCCCAAGCCGCGTCCTTTGCAGGATAAATTCGCCCCCCTTCAGGATAAATTCACCTCCCTCTCTGGTTTACACTACGGTCCTTTCTCGGCTCGTTCGCTAGGCAAACGCATTCGGATTTCGACAAAAATTTGCAGGGATCTAGCTGGGACGTTAACCTATCCTAGGATGAAATTTAGGACCCTAATTCATTCATTTGATGGGGTTTTGCTCAAACATGGAGGGATTAGGGTATGGTCAAAATGGGGTGTCTACAGGCTTGTGTTATGAATTTGAAAGGATCTTGGGATGACCATCTTCCTTTGATCGAATTCTCTTACAATAATATTTATCAGGCCAGTATTAAGATGGCACATTTTGAGGCCCTTTATGGGAGGAGGTGTAGATCATCCATATGCTGGGATGATGTGGGTGAAAGAAAACTATTAGGCCCGGATTTGGTTTAGCAAGCGGTGGACAAAATACATTTGATTAGAGAGCATCTTCGCACAGCACAGAGCCTACAGAAGAGCTATGCAGATGTCAGACAAAGAGAATTGGAATTTCAGATCGGAGATAAGGTACTTTTGAAGGTATCATCCACCAAGGGAGTGATGCGGTTTGGGGTTAGAGGAAAACTCAGCCCAAGATTTGTGGGACCATATGAAATATTAGAAAAGATAGGAAAAGTGGCTTATCGATTAGCTTTACCTCCATCATTATCTGGAGTACACATTGTGTTTCATGTGTCTATGTTACGAAAGTACATATCGGATCCGAATCATGTGATTGAATTAGAACCTCTGAATCTGAGAGAAGATCTGTCATTTGAAGAACAACCTATCAGTATTGTGGATCGTAAAGACCAAGTTCTCAGGCGAAGGACTATGCCATATGTGAAAGTTCAATGGTGGAATCACTCAGAACGTGAAGCCACCTGGGAGCTGGAAGAGAAAATGAAATCGAAATATCCGTTTCCGTTTAAGAGCTCAAGTACGTGATAAGTTAATTTCGAGGACGAAATTTTTGTAAGTAGGATAGAATGTAAATACCCGAAATACCCCCCACTTAAAATTTCGTCCCCCTGATAAAGAGGGGCGTTTTTTGTCGTTTCATATTTGACTCAGATTAGGGCTTTCTAATAAAGCCTATAAATATATTGCTTTGTGTCTAAAACAAACCCTAAACGGTTGTGCAGCCCTAAAAAGAGAAATCAGAGAAAGAGAAGAAGAATACCAAGGAGATCGCAATTTCGACGTCGACGCCACGTACCAAGGTAAGATCTATGAAAGATTTGGATAGTTAGAAATCCTAAAACAAGGGTTTGAGAAGAGAAAGAAATAAGAACTTTGATTAATATGGATTAGAAATAAGAATCTTTGGGTTGATCTTGAGTTTTCTTAGATCTAATATTGATTTACAATTCCAACGAACTCAAAATCGATATATAAGAATCTGAATTCAGAAATTTGAGTTTTGGAGATTCGAATAAGAATCTTTAGCGATTTTTCATAAATCGTGTGTTCGAATTCGGAGCCTGGAGTCGAGTTTGATTGATTCCTCTCATCAATACGAATCCATCGGATCCGACCTCGCGCAAATTGAACCCCAAACGAAGGAGTTATGGCCGTTTTAGTGACAAAAACGGTGAAAAATCACGTTTCGGAGAAATCTTGATCCGTAAATGGGGCGGACATCCGTGAGTACCAAGTTTGGCAACAGATGGATCCGCGGACGTCCGGAATTCCCCGACGTCCGGTGCAACAATTCTTTCAAAACTTCGGAAATTCATAACTTATTCGTTTCTTGTCCGTTTTCGAAACTCTTGTACTCTACGGGTTTGCCGAAAACGTCATCTTTCTGTTAAAAATAGTTTCAATAAGTTTTGAAAAATTTTCAATAATGATATCACCAAAATACTAAAAACAGCCATAGAGTGGGTTACCTTTTGGGGCCCTTATTTGTTAATTATGCCTTGTTCAGATCAGGATATTGAATCGTAATCCGAATTAAGAAAGGGTAATAACGTACTACTTTGGGTATTCGTAAACCCCCTTTACATTGACTTTGGAAATCTGTATTGACACTTTTGAATTTCTGAACTAGCTTTGAGTCTAACATGCCATTTTGTCTTACCCATTACTACTTTAGAATCTTTGAAATAACTGTTCTGAAATACTGTTACGAACATCTGTTATGAACTCTGAACCTGTGAACTATCAGTTGGAACTTTGAATATTTTGAACCATTTGAATATGAACCTTGGACACTTCTGTGGAGGCTTGGATGATTTATGGACCATGCCATATGGGGGTAAAATATTTGGCAACTCTGGACCGACCATGGGGGTAGTACACTGGAACTTCTGGCCCGTCAGTGGGATAAAACGCTGGCCCTATCGACTTGTATCTGAACTTCATGAACTGATTCCGAACGCCGTGGACTGTCGGTGTATAAGCAATAACATGTCTTCTGAACCATGCCGATGACTATGAAGTGTATTTGAACTCTGAACCCTCTGTACATGAACTCTGAAATCTCTGACTTTGATCCGAACTTAGACTTTGAATTTGCTTTATTGCACCTTCAATTTAGAACCATATTTGACATGCACTTATAACTGTTTATGCCTAATGAATCAGCTAAAATCTTTGAACTCAGCTTTGACTTTGACTATCTGACCCTATTGAATCCTGTCATGTTAGACTGTGCTTAAAGTAGTGCTTTATTATGTACTGAGCTTTTCAACTAACTGTGCTTATTTAACATTTTTTAGGTCTTAGCCCTCGTGGGGTTAACGAGGAACACGACGCTTAGCTGGGATTTGGATTTTGGCTCAAAAGACTTATTAAGTTTATTTATTTTCCGTTCATTAGGAAGTGAGTACTTTGAATAAAATGAGCACAACCATTGTACCTATGAGGCTATAAGCACAACCATGTTTCAATAATTTCAGTGACCCTGCTTGTCTTTTCATTTTTTAATTGCCTTTTTGAGAGCTTTTCGGGTACCGAATTAACCATCGTACAGCTCTTTAAATTCTAAAAGGCCAGACATGTCAGTAAAAATATCAAATTATGATTGTGCTGATATCATTTCCCCTTTTTTAAGCACAGTGGTATTTCATCCCTTTCAATGATTCCCCTTCCAATGTGAATTTAACTTTTCGGAAACACATGCAGTGAACAAATTTTCTAATCCATTGAGTACATAATGGCCCCACAACCATGACTCAATGACAGAATTTCTTCTCTATTTATGATTTTTAGCATAAACGTACAAATGTGGGTATTTACAGCAGAGGTCTTGCAGAAATCCATCAATTGCTTTGGAAAAATGCTACGTGAAACACATGCAATGAACAGTGATGAAATGGACGTAAAATGGGTGAAATTCGATTTGCATGTGGTGAGGAAAATTTCTCATAGATGGAACCACAATAGTTTGTAATCTAGAGACACTTCTCTGTGGAAACGTACGTATGGGGTCATTTGTAGACGAAAAGTTTTGCAAAAAGCATTCAATTAGTGAGGGTGTTCTTTGTGGATATTGTAGATTTTATATGATGAATGGTATCGGCGCCCTAGATATTTGATCCAACAGCAGCTCCGTTTGACAAATTTTCAAGGGTGGTACTTCCATCTCACCACCAATAAGTGCATGTAGGCCCACTCATCATCCAATTTCTTTGCGGATATTGTAGATTTTATATGATGAATGGTATCCGCGCCCTTGATATTTGATCAAAAACAGCTCCGTTGGATCAATTATCAAGGGTGATACTTCCATCTCACCACCAATAAGTGCATGTCGGCCCACTCATCATCCAATTTCTCGTGGATATTGTTATGGGTACGTAAAAATAGAGCTTTACATAGGGAAATGATATCAGCACAACCATGTTTTAATAATCGCACAAACCTAACTTGTCTTTCCTTTTGTAATTGGCTTGTTAGAGGCTTTTGGGCACAGTAATAATCTTTGACGCACAGTTCTTTAAATAATAAAAGACAAGATGAGTTAGTGCAAGTATAAAAATATGCTTGTGCTTTTATCATTTCCCCATTTACATAATGCCTCACGAACATGATTAGGTCGTAGATCATATACATCTATATTAAGAGTTTCAGACGGAGGCAGGTGTTTGACTTGACTGGGAAAGAGTCATAGCATTTCTGTTAGAATCTTTACTTGCTAATGATAAGGGCAATTAACAGCCCATGATTTATAATATCTATGGGGGCTGATTAAGGGTGTCAATTTTGGCTCGGGCTCGGAAGCTCGAGCTCGGCTCGAATCCTTAACGAGCCGAGCCGAGCCGGCTCGTGAAGCTTAACGAGCTGAGCCCGAGTTAGGCCCGGCTCTGCTCAGCTCGGCTCGTTAAGGCTCGTAATTTCAACATCATCTCAAAAATGGCGTATGTAATGTCAACATCACCTGCAAAACGTACCTGCAAAACGTACCGAGGGTGGTATAAAAATAGATTTTTTCCTGTAATTGTCATAGAACCTTGTTTTGGTATTTTTTTTCTTAATTGTCATAACTTAATACATTTTCTTGGTAATTTTTCATTTTAAACTATATAAAATCAGCTATTTTGCTTTTTTTTTGTAATGATTACGTTTTTTTCTTATTTGTTTTTGCTACCACCTTCGCGCATGTGCGAAACTTTATAACCCTGCTCGATAAAGCTCGCGAGCGGCTCGCGAGCCTGACCGAGCCGAGCCGAGCCCGAGCCAAGCCTTTGAGCTTAACGAGCCGAGCCGAGCCTGGCCAAGCTCGGCTCGGCTCGTTTACACCCCTAGGGCTGATAACTACGTACCATGTTTTGAAAACTGGGCGAATCACTTTTTTACACTTATTTAATTGGACGGTGAGAGCTTTTGGAGAATCGTAATAGCTTTAGATAGCCAGTTAAAAAAATGCAAACAAGCCTATTCGTTAACATGGTTGCATGGATATCCTTACCTGAGTTACCTCTCTCTCTCTCTCTCTCTCTCTCTCTCTCTCTCTCTCTCTCTCTCTCTCTCTCTCTCTCTCTCTCTCTCTCTGACCGGCTGTTGCATGAGAATGCAGCCATCTCAAATGAATTAAATGAATAAGACAAAATCTCTTGAAAAGTGAGCATATGTGGCTGCACTCTCATGCAACAGCCCCGACCGCAGAAGTTTGAGGATTGTAACTTCATTATTTGAGCGTCCATATTTGAGAGTTATGGATTTATTGAGAACGTTGATCTCATTAAATTTATTAGATTATCAGTAATATTATCTAGAATTGTTCTACTATGAAGTTTGATATACAAGTTGAGACATTGCTTAATTACTTATGGGTCTGAGCCCATGGCTAAGCGGTTGCTGCTGCCACGTCCTTGGTTTGTGCTGTCGGATTGGGGCCTGGCCTTTTCTGCTTAGAGAATGAAAAAAACAAAGAATATTGTACTACTGCCTATTTTTCCCAATCCTAATTCCAAGCAGCTAAGATCGTTGAGTACTTGAAGCATCTTTGCGTCAAGCGATTCGGTTCCACCTAGTTTGCCAGCTCTGAAATGTGGAAAATGAAAATTGCTGAAGAACACAACCTAAATTGCAATTAGCAATACTTATTCAAATTGCTTAATTATAGTCTAATATTCCAAGGGATCTGCACCTAAAACCTTGATCTAAAGTTGGGAAATGATCAAAATCCTACTTAAACCCTCCAAATAAAGAGAGAATCGAACTTTTGAAGTTTGGAGGAAATAAAATGGAAGATGAGAATGAAATCATCGGGTCTGTCGCTGGGCCCAGTGCGAAATTCCTATTAAAAAAAAGACCTTGCTTCTTCAAGGAAGAAAAAGAGTACCGTAACTCCCAAGTTTTTTTTTTTTTTTTTCTTCTCTGGGAGGGGGGGATGCTATGAGCACAGCCATGTTTCAATAATTTCATTGACCCAGCTTGTCTTTTCGTTTTTTAATTGCCTTTTGAGAGCTTTTTGGGTACCGTATTAACCATCGTACAGCTCTTTAAATACTAAAAGACAAGACGTGTCACTAAAAATATCAAATCATGATTGTGCTGATATCATTTCCCTTTTTTTTATAAGCGCAGTGATATCCCCTCCCCCCTAACAGTTACCGTTAGGATATAAGAAGGGGTGAAGGAGCCACCGTTAACTCCAGAAGGCTTAAAAGTTAACTATTTCTATCAAAGAGGGGAAAATATCCATTGGGGGGTGGGGGGGGGGGGGGGGGGAGAGGGAATCTCACTGTCCTTTTTTAATACTCACAACACAAGCTGTAAAAGTGTCATCATAATACTGGAGAAGCTTATCTGATGATCTTCCCCTTCAATTTATTAACAAGCAAAAGGATGTGGCTAGTAAGGATACATAATCTACGCCTTATTTAAGCAAAACATACGATAAACAAAAGGTACACGGCGATTAGTTCATATATAGTAGCCCGGTCAAGCTGAGAGTTCTAATAGGGGCTCTGCCCTATGAAGTTGCCAGGGGGATCGTAGCTGCAGATGATGAAGATGGCGCCATTGTTGCATCTCACACGAGCACAACCAAGACGAACTGAATTGCGCCAAACCACCTGAGTGTAGTGACCACATACCTTCCCACTTGCACAACTGTTAGTGTTATGGTCATAATTCCCCTTCTCTCCCACCCATAAGTTCACGGCATCTCCGGCCGTCCACTCAGCTCCTGACCCCCCAAAGAGATTCTCGCCGTAGGGTCCACCCGAGTGGATGAGTTGGCAATCTCCTGTCCGTTGATTTGCATAATTCTGGGCATATGCCTCTACATTGTTGTCCTATGTTATAGGACCCACACCCACGGCCCCACGAGCCGTGTTGTGAGCATTGACATAGTCTTGGGGAGAGTTTTGGGCTTGGGATTCATGGACCAGGGTTAGACCCATGATACACATCAAGGCCATTACAAGGCTCCACGATTCCATCATCCTTTTTGTCACTTCTAAACTACACTCTCCTTGCAGAGTTCTTGATAGAAAAGAGCCTTGTGATGTTGGTATTTATAGCAGAAAAATCTTGCTAAACACCATGCAATGAACCTAAGTCTTCAATGATTCCTCTTTCTATGTAACTACATGGAAACACATGCGTGGAACAGATTTTCTAATCCATCAAATACGTAATGTCCCCACAACCATGACTCAATTGCAGATCTTCTTCTCTAGTTTTGATTTTTAGCATAATGCACAAATGGGGATATTTACAGAAGAGAAGTCTTTGACAAATCCGTCAATTGTGTTGGAAAAAGGCTACGGGAAACACATGCAATGAACAGTGATGAAATGGACGTGAATGGGTGAAATTTGATTTGCATGTGGGTGGGGAAAATTTCTCATAGATGGAACAATAAAAATTTGTAATCTAGTGAAGGTTTTCTTTGTGGAAACGTACATATTGGGTCTTTGTACAAGAAAAGTCCTGAAAAAAGCCTTCAATTAATGAGGGAGTTCTTTTTGGAAAAGTAGAGAAGGGTTAGAAGAAAAGTCTTGTAAAAAGCACTCAATTAGTGAGGGTATTCTTTGAGGATATTGTAGATTTAATATGATGAATTGTACTGCCCTTGATATTTGATCCAACTGAGCTCCCTTGATATTTGATCCAACAGCAGCTCAGTTGGATCGAATATCAAGGGTGTACTTCCATCTTACCACCAATAAGAGCATGTACGCCCATAGTTGCCGTTGCGGGAACCAGAAGCGGCAAGTGAGGGCTCTCGGGAAGGAGGAAGCGAATCCAAACACCATAAATATTTATAAAATTTAAATGCAAGTGTATTCAAGTTTTCAATCAAGATAAGCAAATCGAATCCAACCACCATAAATGAATCGAAATTTCAACTGGCATTAAATATTAATTCCAACCAAAATAACTAATTTACATGACCGAATCCAATTTCCAAACATTAATCAAAATACCAAATATCAAAGATAATAGAAAATTTTCTCAAGTATGTAATAGACAATTAAATGATCAATCAACTTAAATGATTACTTGTTTAAATGGAGAAATTAACTAACATCACTTCGCTTGTCAATTGAATAAAACTAAATATACACATCAACATTACTTATACACTAAATAAAGAAAAATAAAGAATATGGGGAAAATAAAAAGAAAACTTTAAATACACACTTCTCTTCTTATAACTAATCAATTAAGAAATTAAAAAATTACACAAATTAATATTATTGATTTAATGGGAAATTTTTAAATAAAAAAGAATGGCAAAAAATAAGCAGAAAAGAAAACAAAAAAGTGAAGAAAAAATATTCCAAACAAACAAAAAAGGAAATAAAAATTTGGAAAAGTCGCTTCCCAAGAAATGGGAAACTCGCTTCCCACGAATCGGAAACGCGCTTCCCCAGTTTTGGGGAAGCATCGCGTTTCTTGCTTCCGAAATGCGATTCGGGGAAGCATGCTTCCCCAATATTTCTGGGGGCATTTCTAGTAACCATGTGTACGCCCACTCATTGTATAACCATGCTCTATCATTGATTGGAGAATCATCCAATCTAAGTAACTATCAGCTCTGATGCCACTTAAATTCGGCTTGGAAAGAACTACGTAAGGCAGAAGCTATGTACATAGTGTGTAAAAACAAAAACTTTTCTTCAACATGGACTTAACCAAGATCCTAGTTACTATATTCATTTCATTGTGAATTGAAATTTTGAAGATATAGAAAACATTACCACAGATTATCGAACGGCTTGATCCATTCCTCGCAAGGTGTTCGATGTTTCTCAAACTTGAACTCTTTGAAAGTCAAAGTAGTGCCACTAGTCGTCGCACGGTTGAAGGAGGAAGAGGAGAATTCTTCTTCGGAATCCCATCCCAACTGAAATCACTATGGCTAGTAGTTCTTCCAAAGAACTAGAAGAGAGAGTGGGGAAGAAAAAACGAATTTGGTATGGGAGAGAGTTTGGACGTTTTGAGCAAACGATAATTCAAGAGTGAAAAACCATCCACCCCTCTCGCCTTTTAAGGAAAACTAATGAGGAATTTGTTTCCTCCTAGAATCCCTTTTGATTTTGGAAACTTGGTTAAGTAAATTTCTGTTTTGTTTCTAAATAGAAAACACACCCATAGGCAAAATGATTTTTCCTTATCTAATAGTTTCCAACTCCAAATAGGATTCCACAAAATTAGAAACCATTTTCCAATTAGAAGTCTCTCCCTCTTTTCAAATTCCAACCAATTAAGATACAATCCGCAACTAGGATTTCACTTAACTCCCAACCAATAGGATTTAAGTATTTATCAAGCACATGTCAAATTAAATGTTCACAGACCTCTTTAATAAAACAAGTACACAAGCAAGTCATGAGTGGGATCAATATAGGAATCCAATGGTTGATCCTGTAGGACACACTACGGGCCCCACTGTGATCTCAAGCACATTTTCCAAGTACGATAACATTAGGCAAGTGGCCCTCACCAGGACATTACCCTAAAGATAACCATCAAATTAACATACCCCTAATCACATCCAATGTGCATGTCCTTTAGGGGTGCAACTTGGGTCGGGTTCAACCTGATTTTGACTCGGGTCGGGTTAGGGTAAATCAAAACTCGAGTTGGGTTGGGTTAGAAAAAGCCAACCTGATTTGATTTCGGGTTGGGTTCAGGTTGAGGCACGGAAAACCTGACCCGACCCAAAACCCAGAGCTTTCTTGCTAGAACATTAAAAATTTTGAAAATTAGATAAAAGGAAGTGGCGCTATTATTTTTATTTCAAAACTTACTTTTCAACTTTATCTTCACAGCTATCAGTACTCAGTAAGTCAGACCCATCACCGTCATACCTCTTTTCTTCCATTATTAAATTACTTTTAATTCTCTTAGTATACCTACGATTTTACACATATTTTTTAAACCGCCTCAGCCATTATCCTTCTTCCTTTTTCTTGAACTTGGTAAACCTAACCCACTCATCTTACATGCTTTGTTGTTGGTACCTCACCACAACGACGGACAATCTCCTTCCTCACCACAACGCTGCCATGGTCACAATCATTTTCAACACAATGAAACTGCTAATCTCACGGAGCATCTCATCACACCCATCTTCCCTGAGAAGATGATATTCCACCTTAACTCCTCAGGCCAATCATCATTTGGTAGGCTTGGTTTTACTATCACCCATGATTCTCACGTGGAACAAGCACCCAAGTATCTTCTTTTCTAGTTTTATGTTTCTCTTCTTTTGATTTCTTTTTTTTTTCTGCAACTCAGGTCAGGTTCGGGTTGAGAAATTTTCAAGTCTGGTTGGGTTGGGTTGACGCTCTTCGGGTACTCGGGTTGGGTCGGATTCAGGTTGGACAAATTACCACTCGGGTTGGGTTCGGGTTGGCCTCAGGCCTACCCGGGTTGCACTCCTAATGTCCTTCTTCCAATCTTCATTTACCAAGTTGAGTCCTACGGAGGTGGACATCAATTACTCATGGGCCTGTGGACCCTGATCCCAAGATCGGTGAGGGACGAGCCTCCAGCGGCCTCTAAGATCTCCACATGTGAAGGAGAGCTCTACCAAGGAACTCTTGAAAAAGTGCCCTCCCCACAGCATGAGTGGTGATGTATATGAGATGCCTCTTGATTCGAGGAGTAGCTCGGAACCAAGGCGTACCTAAACAAAGAAGAGTCGCCATCTAGGGAGGTCGGCCCTGGAACCCAAAAGATACTCTGTAGCAACGGATAACCAGAGAAAGCAAAGGTCTGTGCCTCGTGACAAATGAGGAAGGTCCAAAGAGCACCCCCATCCGCCCGAGTGCAAGCACTCGGTCTTTTATGCCATTTTTATTAACTTTGAAGAGTTTTGAGTGAAAATCTTGTGAAATAGGAATAGATATCCCCAAGAAGATGTCTACCTAAGCATGCATGTCCCGGGGAGGGATAAAGAAAGGAAAACACACAAGTCCTAATGAGGGTCGATATCAGTGTTATCTAACATTGGAATTAACACTAGAATCTGCCGTCTCTCAGGGAGGCAGAGAAGACTAAAGTCAATCCAATATTAGATAATCCTGCTACTTGTCTCCATGCAACATATCTAACATCCATGCCTAAAGAGAGTTGGTACTAGTATCATCTGTCATTAGAATGAATACTAGAATCCATCGTCTCATAAAGAGACGTAGAAGACTAGTATCGATCTGATAGCAGATAACCCTGTTACCAGTCTCTATACATCCCATCTAATCCTAACTCAACACATCTAAATAAGCGGCAATCATACGCATGCACAACTATAGCTAAAGAGATCAACCTACACAGTGAGCAAACGTTAGTAGATGATGGCAAAAGTAGTAAAGAGCTACAGTTAAGCATATGACAAGATAAGTAAACAGGTAAATACTACAACTAAGCATATGAATAAACAATAATCTAAATAAGAAAAGTGTGCAAATGCTACAGATAAGTATGTGAATCACCTAAAGAAAGTAATCACTCAACAATGTCAGAGGAAAGCACACTAGCATAGCATGGGATTCAGGGCCGACTTCCTTGGATGGATACTCTTCTTTGTTTAAGGTACATCTCGAATCCGACCGCCACTCATGCTGTGAGGGGCATTCTTTTGAGAATTCATTAGTAGAGCTCTTCTTCACGTGGATGATCTAGAGACTTTTGGGGGCTCGTCCCCCGCCTCTCTGGGATCCGGACTAGTCCCCGAAGCGAGTCTCCCAAAATGAAAATGATCATCTAATGAGACAAAGCATGTCTCCCTAAAAAGATGTGATGAGTAGAGCAAAAGAGACAAACCCTGTCTCTTAAAAGGTATGACTTTTCTATCAAGACATAGCTTGTCCCTAAAAGGGCTCTAGATAACTCTTTCATTGCCCATGCAATGAATAAGGGACATAAATTTCAAAGGTACCTAAAGGGCTAGGAAATCCCTACTTAAGGAAGGGGAAGGAATTGAGAGGGTACTACCATGATCAAGTAAGTCCCTCTAAAGGATGGGCTTGAGCTAGCGCCTTCATCGCCATTGATATTGACACTACCATGTACTGATAATTACCCTAACTCATCTTGTGTTTTGGATGGAATTGCAACACCCCTACTAGACTCTTACAAGACTTAAGAGACTATGAAAATCAAAATAGCAGTGAAAATTGAAGGAACAAGACAGATCTGTGTAATTACCAGGAAATGATGGTATTAATATCGAAAGCACAAAAGATTAAAGCCAGGAATACTATGTTATTGTGATAATTTCACTAACTCATTTATCTCGAGCAATTAAAAAGAGATGGGAACTAACAGAAGCTGTTATCATTTCCCCCATTCTAGTGAGCATTCATAAGAGAAGGCAAGACAAATTAATTCAATGCAACTATCAACACAACAAGTTGATTTCATGCTATTATCAAAACCAGGTAATAGTAATATCAATATCTCCAAGCATTCTATTTTAATAATTGAATTCCACTTCATTCACCAAACAGCAAATGTATAACATGAGCATCCATCCAGCTTAAACAAATACCCTAAAAGAATACCTTGATTCAAAGTGATAAGATATTATGATTTGAAACAGGAGGTGTCGATTCTTGTGAAATCAGAGGAGATGAATTAGACTTGTGGGGATTATTGAAGAACCAAGGCATTAACACAAATAGACAAAGGCATTAACACAAATAGACAAAGGCGTTATCTATTGGTGCTATTGAGCTGGATATTCTTCCATAAATCTAACTCCTCTCCTTTCTAGCATTAAAAAAAACTTGAAAACCATATGAACGAACCTGCAAATGGAAGGAGCTGATGCTGATTGACAGATTTGTTGAAATTGCAGAGGACAACAATCAGCTCCGGAAGATCAAATCTCAGCAATTTGCAAAGGTGATGAGTTCCAGACCTTGTGGAGAAGACGATGAAGATTGAAAACAAGAAAATGACAGCGAGAATGGGCCGTAAATCTCGGATCTAATAAAGGAGAGAGTTGTAAGTGGGAATTGGCCGGAATTTATGGAGATCTGCCGGATTCCGGCAAGATCCACCAGAGAAAATGAGGAAGAGGAAGATCTGTGAAGAAATCGCCAGATCTAATGGGGGATGGCTGAAATAGGGTTTGTTTGCTCAAAGTAGTCGGATTCTGGCAAAAACCGCAGGAATCAATGGGGTCGGATTGCAAGGAGCCAAGGATCTCACCGGAAAAAAAAATGTTCAGAGATAAAGATGAGTTGCTGATCCCCTTTTTCTCTTCTCTTTTTTGATTTTTGTGCAAGAGATTGGACTCGTGGTGGCCGGAAATGCCGGTTCAAGGTGTGGCCGACCGGAGATGATGGTCGGATCTCCGACGATCTCGCCGGAGAAGGAGACCGAAGGCCTCTCTCTCTCTCTCTCTCTCTCTCTCTCTCTCTCTCTCTCTCTCTCTCTCACTCCTCTCTTCCAAATCTCGGATCTGAATTTCGGGGCTCAGAATCCCACCGGAGAAGAAAGAAAAATGTTAGGGTTTTCACTTCTTCGTTTTTCTCTTCTTCTCTCCTTCTCTCTGTGTTGACGAAAATGAGAGCCTCCCTCTCAAATGAAACCCTCGACTCTTATTTTATAGGGAAATGATAAACTTGCACCCCCCCCTCTCTTTTCTAGACAGCCACCTCTAGTGTAATTCATGGCTACTTTTTATCCAACAGGGGCTGTCTTGGGGTAAACAAAGGATAAAGTATGGGAAATGTTATCAGCACTACTGTATTTTGATGAGGGCACTCCTCACTTTATTAAAAGTACAGTATGGCCCGCACCATAGTATGATCCAAACCGTCCATTAGATGGGCCACAGCCTAAATAGGTTATGCCCCAAAAATTATTTCCATGGGTTGATCCTAACCCTCCGATCTATAGAGGGTTAGAATCAACCCTCTAACATTCAGATGGGAGGGTTACGTTCAACCTATGGAAATGATTTTTGGGGCACAACAAATTTAGGCTGTGGCCCATCTATTGGACGGTTTGGATCATCCTATAGTGAGGGCCATACCGTACTTTAAATAAAGTGAGGAGTGCCCTCATCAAAATACAATAGTGCTGATAACATTTCCCTAAAGTATTTGTGCCCTGTTTTTGTTGCAAATAACATTGATATTAGCACACCTAAAATAACTGATTCACCCCCTCTTCTCTAACTCAACGGCCACTTTTATAAGCAAATGACATATTCACCCTAGCTCCTCTTTGTACTTTAACCGGATGGCCATATGAAAGAAAATGACACTTTCATCCTCCCCCCTTGCATTGCATGGATAGCCCTTGCTAAGGTAATTTGGGACTACTTTCACTCCATGAGGGTTGGGTGAAAATGAGCCCTAAAAATGTATATTTAACCCCCTCTTCCTCATTGGACAGCCACCCTTCTAGTGCATTATATGACTACTCTTTTGCAAAAAAGGTGTCCAGGCAGAAATGAATGGCTAGGAAAATTATACATTTGACCTCTTTTCTTCCCTGTACAACCACCTTTAGATGTACTGTGACTACTCTTTAACACTACAGGGGTAGTCCGGGCAGTAGCAAGGGTAATAGGGAAAATGATATTTTAGCAGCTCTTATATCTTCTCTAAACAGCCCTCTCATATGTATCTTTTTGAATATTTTTTTGCAACAAAAGGGGTGGTCTAGGCCAAAAGAAGAAGAAGATATCTGCTCAACCATGCTTTGATAATTGCACTATTCGGCTTGTCTTTAGTTTTGCACAAGCAATTAACATCAACGCACACATATTTGATATCCACACAAACTTAGCTCGTCTTTTCTGCCATTATTCGCCTGTTTTCCGCAAAATTTTGCAGGGATACTCTAGGTATAACAATGGTCCTTTTGGGAACCTCTTACACACTAACAGACATAGTGTATTAGAGGAAAGATCAAAGCATGGTTATAATCAAGTATTTGAAGCTTAGGGGTGCAAATAAAATGGGTGTCAATACCAAAACTTCAAGGGTATTCTCAAAATTTTCAAATCTTTGAGACATGAGGAGTGGTATCAGAGGTAATTGAACAGTGAATATTGATTGGGTTCAGAATCTTTCGGGCTCCACAAAGACTTCAACAATTGTCTGCAAATAGGTATTTTTCAAGTTCTTTCACACTCAGGGCTCGGTCTTGCAGAAAATTTGAGATTGGGCTTCGAAATTTTATTCGATTTTGAGAATTAGGGTCCGGTCAAAATGGGGCGTCTACAGTCCGCAGCTATGATAATCTCCTTTGCTAGCTCAACTACTCCCAACATGAAACCCACACGCTTCATGCGCTGCTCCACTACCAATCAAGAGCACATCAGAGAACTCTTGGGACAAAGCAACACTAGTGCCAATCATGACACCCTTTTGCACTGTCCCTTCATTAGCGATGTTCTTGCAAAAGCTGGACCGATTGGAGGCAAAGGCACCAATGCCAACCCTCGCAGTGGCTGCACAAGCAGGCCCGTCCTACAAGGAAACTACATCTATAAAAATGGGAAACCCACACTCAGAGCAAGAGAGGCCAAGGTACACATAGGAAATCCTTGTTTTGTGTTTGGTTCCATCTGTTACTTGAAATACCCTGAACTAGAGTTATTACTATCAAAACGTGATTAAGTACATTACAGATGATTAGTGTGATTAAATGCAACTTAGTAACTAATGAAGTATGGGAGGATATTTGGGTAATTTCACTTGAAACGGATACAAGGGTAATTAAGAAATGTTAAGGAGAGCATGAATGGGCATTTTGGCCATTAGCTATATGCATGAATGTGATTATTGTGAGAGTGACACATGGAAATCCAAGTGTCACTTATCTTTCAGGCTAGCTTTATCTAAGGCAAATGAGAAGAGATTCATTTTTATGTTACAAAAATTAAGAAAAAAATTTAAAAAAAAATTATGCGAAAAATCAGATAAATTATAAGGTGTTTGTTTTAGATTTGTGATTTTAAGAGAAAATATTCAAGAAGAAGAACAAGAAAAGTGGAAATTCAAGGTAATTTTAGGTTTAAGTGTTTAAATTATGTATTTTCAATTCCTGTGTGTTTTTTCCGCTACTTTTGGAAAATTTCTTCAACTACAAAGTTGTAGATCGGCATGAGTATATATGATTTAATATAATTTTTTTGAAATTTCATTAAGATTTGAAAGAGTTATGGCTATTTTACTTTTCTGCTGTTTTGGGGACTTAAATTTCTGATTTCTTCATTTTTCGGCCACCTCCACCCAGATCTGGTCGGAGGTGTCAACATGAAAGTTGTTGGAAGTTATTTATTAAACAACATTTGTGTATGGTGCAAAGTACATTTCTAAGTGGTTAAAAAGTTATTTAATCTTGAAGATTTCAGTTTAAATGAAAATAGGGATTTCAATGTCTGATCGGAAAAGTTACTTTTCTGGCCATCTCCGCCAAGATTTGGCCGGAGGTTGTGGACCCCGATCCGAGAGAGGCGCGGCGGTGAGGGACGAGCCCCACGCGCTAAGGTCTCTATGGATCATCCACGTGAATGGAGAGCTCTACCAAGGAACTCTCGAAAGAAAATGCCTCTCACAGCATGAGTGGCGATACAAAGGTGAGATACCTCTCGATTCGGGGACTAGCCCAGATTCGAGGCGTACCTTAAACAAAGAAGAGTCGCCATCCAAGGAAAAAGGCAAATGGGCCCCGGATCCCATACTATGCTCTGTTGCAACGGATAACCAGAGATATAAAATAAGGTTCGTGCCTGGTTACGAATTCGGAAGGTCTAAAGAGCACCTCATCCGCCCAAGTGCAAACACCTGGTCTCTTATGCCATTTACTTAATAATTTTGAAGAGTTTTGGACGAGAATCATATGAAATGGGAACACAAATCTCCGAGAAGACGTCTATCTAATCATGCATGTCTCGGAGGAATAATAAATACACATAAAAGAAATAAAAGTGTCACCTGAGAATAACTAGGTTATGAATGTCAAACCTAAATTGGTGTCTAAGTTCTAATGAACAAACACATGCATGACACACCAAAAAAGTATAAGGTCTGCGCAATAAAGTAAGAAAACACTGCAAAACATAGAAAATGACTCGATACCATACAACCCTAAGACTCTAATCTATACCTAGGCCCGAGTCTTTAGATGATCTGATGTTCATCCAAAGAAGCCTACGTATCCCCGCCTCCACGAGAATCAAGGCAACATAGTTCTTCGCACCTATTCTAAGCTATGATGCCTAAGACATCTAGACCTCTATCCTAGACTCGATCTAAAAGACCGGACTAGTTCTTAAAGCTTCTTGTGTGATTATTTAAATTCCAATGGATTGTAGATTTTAGGACACCCTATATGCCCTAACTAAATGTAGGTTAGCCCTAAGCTAATGCAGGTGGTTCCTATAATCTATGTGTAGCTAGGCTGTATATCCTAAGAAAAACAGTAGGATCTATCGCATCTTAGACCTAGTCATCAATTGGCGATGTGGATCGCCAACTGACCGGACGGAGGCGTAAAACTCTTAGCTAGGACTCACTCCTAACTCTAACACAAACAAATAAAACACACAACAAACAAACAACGAACGAGGGAGCAACTCCCGACTCAAAAACTCTCTAACTAGGACAACCTCCTAACTCTAGAGGAAGATCCTTTCAAAAAAAAACAATATTTTGAAAGATTTTTGTAATTTTGAAAGATTTAAAATGCTTGTTTTTAAAGGTTTGGCTGGACTTGGGATGTGGATCCCAAGCTGCACTACGTACCTCGTGGAAGAGGATCAAGCCAATGTAGTTCGGAACAGATTTCCTAACTACTCCTAATGACTCAAGATTTTTTGAGATTTTTAGTTTTTTTTATAGATATTTTTGTTGTTTTTAAGTATTTTTGACTCAAAGGGGACAAATCCTATCATCATAAGGGGAAGACAGACTCCTGATATCCCGCAAAGGTTGGACAGCATCCTATGCTTTGCGGAGGGAAATGAACAGAATAACAACTCTGCAAGGGTTGGACAGCATCCTATACCTTACAAGAGCGGATAGAAAAACACAAGATTTGATGAGAGGTTGGATAAAATCCTAACCCCTATGATGATAGGACTGACTCCTGAAAGAAAAACAGACTCTCTAGCTAAGGACAGACTCCTAGGCTAAGGACTGACTCTGAAAATATGATTCTAAGAAGGAGGTGCTAATGAGACAAAGCCTGTCTCCTAAAAGAAAAAGAGATAAAGAAGGGTGCTAGTGAGACTATCAAGCTAAGATAAAACTCACAAGTAACAAGGAAAAAGAGACCTTGCGCATATTTAGCAAAGGTAAAATATCCAGCCGGGCCGGACAGCTACCTAGCCCTAGGGTGCAACAAATGTGCAACCCAATACCCATAAGGGTAAGGGGTATGTTGCCAAGCCGAGTAGGATGTTCTCCCAAAACCAAATGATGCACAAAGAGGAGGTTTAGCAAGAAAATGAGACTAGGTAAGTCTCTTAGACACAGAGGTAGGATAGAGAAAAATACTAACAAGGAAAAAGAGACCTTGTGCATATTTGGCAAAGGTAAAACACCCAGCCGGGCCGGACAGCTACCTAGCCCTAGGGTGCAACAAATGTGCAACCCAATACCCATAAGGGTAAGGGGTATGTTGCCAAGCCGAGTAGGATGTTCTCCCAAAACCAAATGATGCACAAAAAGGAGGGTTTAAGACCTATGAGACTAGAGGTAGTCTTCTAGAGGTTAACTCAGGTTGATTCATTAATGAGACAATGCCTGTCTCCAAAGATTTGGATCTAAAAGACTAGGCAAGTCTTTTGAGAAAATAGAATGCTATTTGGACTGTGCAAGTCCTCTAGAGATGGGCTTGGGCTAGCACCTTCATCGCCCTGGCGATGAATGGAAAGATCTAATGACTTGAGGTTATCTTTAAAAAGACAAAAGGAAGAGGGATACTACACGGACCAAGCAGGTCTCCCTAAAAGATGGGCTTGGGCTAGCGCCTTCATCGCCCTAAAAATGGTTATGAATCACTAACCAAAAATATGATTTTGAAAACATGGGAAATGAAATAATATAGGGAAGGTTATTGACGTTCATGATATTAAATTTTTAATGAACTTATTAATTTACAGAACTAATCTAAACATGGGATATAATAAGTTACAGCCTAGCTAGCATTAGTTCTCTTCGACATGCATATATTTTTTTTACAAAACAATTTTTACCTTGGCAACCAAAGAGCATGCAAAGAATAACATTACAATTGACAGTAAGCTCCTGCTACAGCTTGAAAAGACAAATGAGTTGGAGTGCAAATAGATGTGCTCAAAAAATAATGACCGTACTACAAATAGATGTGCACACAAGACATGAATTGAACTAGATATCCTCATTTTTATAAGCACACAGAAGATAAACCTATCCACCACTAGATAAACCAATTCTACAAACCTTTAGTCCATGAATTGTATAGTGCAAAATTAAGTCTTTATAATGTAGAAATTAACTGCATAGTATAAAAAATGGCTCAACACAGTATTGACACTAAATATGATGTATAACCAATGCAAAAATTAGTCCATTGTAATGCAAAATGTGAGATCCAATGTAAAAAAGAAACAAAAAATAAAACTCCGTATTGTACTGATATCTCATACAAGATAAAAACAACATATCTTAATAAACAATTTATCATAATGTCAAACCTAGTACAGGACCAATCTGAAATAGAGCAGACATCAAATTAGTGTGAAATCACAGTGAGGACAACTATCTGAAAATATTGTATGAATCTTGCCTTTTTAATAGTATATAGATGACTAAATTGAAAATCAAGCAATGAACAAGTATTACTCAAATTCGATTCAATGCTTCAATGTCAACAAACAAAGCCTCTTTTTTTTTTATTACTGTTACTCATGTTCAATTCAAAGAACAAACACAATCCATTCATATGCCCTCCTTCGATCCATATAAAATAACTTCTACATGTAATCAATGCACAGGAGTTTACAATCTTAAGGTAAAAAAAAAAATTTCACCCATTCTTGAACTAGAATATAATAGGAGCATCTACATAATTTTAAAAAAAAATCAATTTTTCCGAACAAAAGACTTACCTGAGTCCTTTTAGCACCAAAATATCCTTCAATATAAACTCCTGAGCTTATAGCTTCGATCCATAGCCTTTCAAATTCTCCCACAAATCTCAAAACGTAATAATGATCCTTTAAGCTTGAATTTCTGTTGCACGTTCCAATTGAAGAAAAATCACTTGCAATTAGAGCTTCCTAATTTTGAAAGAAATTATGGTTCAAAAACAAAAGAGTAGCAGATCTATGACTCCTTAGATGAAAGCAAGAGGAGATATATGGCTGAGGATGGAAGATAGAGAAGAAAATGTTTTGACCGGAGTTTCACCGGTGCTCCGGCAAGAATGGCCGAAGAAGAGAGACAAGGGACAAGTTAGGGCTTTTAACAGTAAGGATCAATTAGATCTGTTAAAAAAAAAGTGAGAAAAGGCTTATGGTGATCGAACAAATGAAAGCTAGGTTAGAGTTTGCCGGAGATCTGCCGGAGAAGAAGGCGGAATTAAATCGGAAAATGACCGGAACCTTGCCAGATCTATTGGAGAAGATGATCGGAAAAAAGAAAACCGCGACGGTTAAGGATTTCAATGCTCAGATTTATTCTCTTTCTCTCTCTGATATTCTATATTTTTTCTTTTTTACAGATCTGAGGATGAGATCGAAGCGATCGAAACAGATCTTGATAATTCCTCTCAAAATACAGAAAAAACAGAGAAAGAGCATGAAAAGAAGAAAAAATCGCTTGGATCTAACTAGTAATTTCAAAAACGAAGATAGATCTCAAATTCTAACAAGTAAGTTTAGAACTAAAAGAATAAACTCAAGCTAGGTCTAGAGATCGAGGAGAATAGAGCCAGAGCTTTGACGGAGGCCGGCCGGAGCTAGGTTGCTGCCGGAGAAGAAAATGCCGGAGAAGAAGATGCCGGAGGTGAGGAAGGTGCACGGCTGGTCGGAAAGATGGAGAAGAAGGATTTAGGGTTTAGGGATTTTCTTTCTTTCTCTCTCTGATTTTTTTATTTTTTTCCTTTAAACGAAGAAGGCTAGCTTGGTATTTATAGGCAAAAATTGAGATTTGATATTTGCACTAAAATTGATAAGCGCACAAATGCGCGACCCCATTTGGATAATGCACCCCCCACGCTTGATAACTGCACAAACTCTGCTTGTCTTTTTTCGAATTTTTTCGTCGGATTTTTCTGAAATTTTGCCAGGACATTTCTGAGGTCCTAAGGCTTCTAAAAATGTATTCATAGGTACTTAGGGCCATTGGATAACTTGAATTTTCCTTAAAATACAAGGTTTTTAGGGTAAAATGAAAACCTAGTGGGCCTTCCCCTCATTTGCACTACACACACTGATTCAACCCGTTTGCTGAGCAAACGCGCTCAGATCATGATGAACTTTTGCAGGGGGTTAAAAGAGACCCGAATCCAGCCTAGGGTGAAGTTTGGAACCCCAATGCTGAGATTCGGATGGATTTGGCACGAGCCGGGAAGGTTTAGGGCTTAGTCAAAATGGGGTGTCTACAGAGGTTTGAACATGAAAGTGATACAAAGTGAAATTCCAAGGTTGGTCCCGAGTACGGCAACTTAAGAGGAGGGAAAATTTAGGTTGCTAATAAGTTTTAAGCTTTTGAAAATTTTAACCCCAATTTAGAATATTAAGAGATCAAGAATGACAATGAAGCACACAAGTTGAATCCTAAGTGCAAATGCAAATTAAGAGCATGAGTAAGAGAGAATGCACCCGAGATTTAAAGTGGTTCGGTCCTCAAACGCGAGGCCTACTCCACTCCACCAACCAAACCCGTTGATGGCTTCACTATTTGATCTTCTTAACTACGGCGAAGATCAATGCCGATTACAATTCCGAATGCCTTTAACCCCGGTGGCAATCTTCACCACGGAGAGTGGGCTCTGCTTCTCCGATCTCGCCCGAATACAATCTTGATAAAGAAAGAAAGAACTAAAAACAATCCCTTACAAGGGTTTACAAATTGTAGAAGATGTACAAATTTGAGCCTAATGATCCAAATCCTAATCTTAGAGGATGAGAGGCATAAACAAGCTTTAATCACTCTTTGGATGTTCAAATGAAGTTTTTGAGTGTTAGGATTGATAATTGGGAAGTTTGGAGTGCCCATATATATAGAAAAACCAAATATGACCGTTTGAGGGGCATAGTGGTAATTCTGGGAAAATCCCAAACGGCTATTTTTCTTCCCGTTATAGTTGTCTCGGAGTTCCGAGAATATTTCTCGGAGTTCTGAGAATATTTCTCGGAATTCCGAGAATTTCTCTCAGAGTTTTGGGAATACAAACAGAAGATTGAAAAATGTTACTGGACCATTTCTCGGAGCTCCGAGGAATGTCTCGGAGTTCCGAGGTCGGAGCTCCGAGAAGCCTATCAGCAGCAGATTTTCAATTCTGTTTCTTGGGCTTCCAACTTTACACCAAGTTGGGATTGTTATGAGGGTTCCAAAGTGTTGGAACACAACAAAGACAATCTCTTATACATTTAGGGTGTGTGAAATTAACTTAATTTATGCCTCTTAAAATCTAAACTAAGATTGGATCTTATACATTCTATCATGACTTCGATCTTCAATGCGATTCTTCAAGTCTTCAATCGTCTTGGATCTTCGATGTCTTTGGCCTTCATAATGTGGTCCAATGAGAGTTTCTTGGCCTCAATCCAAGCAATCTTATCTTTAAGCAATTATGATCTACAACTTAGACAATCAAACACATTAGTGATCTTAAATCACTTGTGTATTGGAATCATCAAAATAAGATGGGAATGCCAAGGTGGGAACCATTGGGCTTTCAATCTCCCCTTTTTTATGATGACAAGCACAAGAGATTTTCAATCAAAGCATGCATAAATTCCTTACACTAGATTTCTCTCCCCCTTTAGCATCTATCAAAAAGATGGGGTAAAAGAAAATTAAAGGGATAAAATTTTTAATTTTCAAGCTCCCCCTTTTTCAAGGAAAAAGACAAACATAAAACTCTCCCTATTTAGAATTTTTATTCAACATAAGAGGGGATATTTAATTAATCATAAAAAAAATTCAATTTAAAGCATAAGTCCCTAATCTAAGAACATGTGAAGAGAATCATATGGGAGCTTTGGGAACCCAAGATTTCTTGGTTCCACCACAATCCCTAATTTTAGATGCACATTGGAATTGGTAATGACCATTAATTCCACAATAATGGCATCTAACATGGGGGTTAGATAGACTAGTCCTATCATAAATTGCATGATTAGGTCTAAGACTAGCTTTCTTTAAGATTATGTCAATAATTTTGTCACCATTTAGGAATCCATGGAGACATAATCTTAACCTTTCATTTTCATTATGAAGATAGGTTATTTGATTCAGAAAATCATTAGTGTCATCTTCATAAGATTTGGAAAAGCTTGCCACATTTTGAAGTTGACAAGTTTTCTCATCCAAACAACCCTTATGCTCTGTTTGGTTGCCGGGTTTTTTTTGTTCCTGGGAGTTATGTGGGAGAGTTAGTTAAATTTTGGTCCCATCCCATGTTTGGTTGCCTTTTAGCACTAGGTTTATTTTAATCCCACTCTTGTAATGATTACTTGTGGGGTGAATTTTTTAATCCCACTTTTGTAATGATTGCCTTTTCATCCCATCCCAAGATAACCCCAGGAACAAAAATAAACTCAGGAACCAAAAATAAGCTTGAGAAGAATTTTTTCTACCCAACAGTTCAAGCAACCAAACAAAGGTTTTTTTTCCCCACCTATCTCCTAGGGTATTTTTTTCTCCCACATAACTCCCAGGAACAAAAAAAACCCGGCAACCAAACAGAGCATTAAGGGTTTCAATCTCAAGTTTAAAATTTTCAAGTTGTGCTTGAGATTTAGATATGGAAGAGGATGATTCATTTTTCAAGAAATCAAGTTCATTTTCTAATTTAGAAATAGATTTTTTAAGAACTTTATTTTTTGAAATTTGAGAATGCAAGGTTGAGCATAATTCATCATAAGATATTTTTTCACTATCACTACTTGATGAATTACATGAGGAGTGGGAGTTTACCTCAACTTCATGGGAGAGTGCCATGAGGCAAAGGTCATCTTTATTATCTTCCCCTTCACTTGAGCTCTTACCCGAGGTGCTAGTACCATCCCAACCAGCTACAAGAGCCTTGTTCTTCTTCCAATCCTTCTTACCCTTGTACTTTGAGGAAGATGACTTGAGAAGTGGACAATCCGGTCTTTTGTGTCCCATCTTCTTGCAATTGTAACACCTTATTCCTCCTTCTACTTTATTTTCTTCTTTCTTCTTCTTTTTATCCTTCTTATGTTTCTTTCTCCATAGGCTTTTGAATTTTCTCAAAGCTTCTTCCTCATCGCTATCCGCATCACTTGATGATGAGTCCGTCTTGGAGGCCTTTAGAGCTAGAGATCGACTTTCTCTTCCTTTCTCCTTCAGCTTCTTCTCTTCTTGACGGCTAGTGAGGAGCATCTCTTGAGTGATAAGAGATCCTACAAGCTCCTCCATAGTTAGCGTCTTGAGATTCTTTGATTGTTGGATGGCTGTGACCTTTGGATCCCAATAAGGAGGAAGTGACCTAAGTAACTTACTCACAAGCTCATCAGTAGGATAAGATTTACCAAGATTAGCTAATTCATTAAAAAATTTAGAAAATCGGGTATACATATCGGAAATACTTTCATTTTGACTCATTCTAAACATTTCATATTTGCTCTTTAACAAGTTTATTTTGGAATCCTTGACTTGTGATGTTCCCTCATAGGTAACGGCAAGTGTATCCCAAATAATCTTGGCGGAATAAAAAAGAGCTACACTATTAAACTCCTCCGTAGATAAGGCGCAAAACAAAGAATTTATAGCTTTGTAATTTAAATTTGCATGCCTTTTCTCTACAGCATTCCATTCTTCAAATGGCTTGGAAGGCAAAATGTATCCATTTTCAACAATATGCCAAAGCTCCACATCTATCGAAAGAAGATAGATGCGCTTCCTTGTCTTCCAATGTCCATAGTTGGACCCATCAAAGAAAGGAGGTCTAGTTGTGGAATGGCCTTCCGGAAGTCCGGTTCCATTTTTTGTCTGCCATTTCACAATTAGAAAGTTGCCAAAGATCTTATGATCTTTCCCTTGTTGAAATTTTAAAAAAAATTCTAAAGATTTTTAGAAAAGAAAATATTTTATGAGCCAAGGCTCTGATACCAAGTGAAATTCCAAGGGTGGTCCCGAGTACGGCAACTTAAGAGGAGGGAAAATTTAGGTTGCTAATAAGTTTTAAGCTTTTGAAAACTTTAACCCAAATTTAGAATATTAAGAGATCAAGAATGACGATGAAGCACACAAGTTAAATCCTAAGTGCAAATGCAAATTAAGAGCATGAGTAAGAGAGAATGCACCCGAGATTTAAAGTGGTTTGGTCCTCAAACGCGAGGCCTATTCCACTCCACCAACCAAACCCGTTGATGGCTTCACTATTTGATCTTCTTAACTATGGCGAAGATCAATGCCGATTACAATTCCGAATGCCTTTAACCCTGGTGGCAATCTTCACCACGGAGAGTGGGCTCTGCTTCTCCGAACACTCGCCCGAATACAATCTTGATAAACAAAGAAAGAACTAAAAACAATCCCTCACAAGGGTTTACAAATTGTAGAAGATGTACAAATTTGAGCCTAATGATCCAAATCCTAATCTTAGAGAATGAGAGGCATAAACAAGCTTTAATCACTCTTTGGATGTTCAAATGAAGTTTTTGAGTGTTAGGATTGATAATTGGAAAGTTTGGAATGCCCATATATATAGAAAAACCAAATATGACAATTTGAGGGGCATAGTGGTAATTCTGGGAAAATCCCAAGCAGCTATTTTTCTTCCCGTTATAGTTGTCTCGGAGTTTCGAGAATTTCTCTTGGAGTTCCGGGAATACAAACAGAAGATTGAAAAATGTTACTGGACCATTTCTCGGAGCTCCGAGGAATATCTCAGAGTTCCGAGCTCGGAGCTCCGAGAATTATCTCGGAGTTCCGAGAAGCCTATCAGCAGCAGATTTTCAATTCTGTTTCTTGGGCTTCCAACTTTACACCAAGTTGGGATTGTTATGAGGGTTCCAAAGTGTTGGAACACCACAAAGACAATCTCTTATACATTTTGGGTGTGTGAGATTAACTTAATTTATGCCTCTTAAAATCTAAACTAAGATTGGATCTTATACATTCTATCATGACTTCGATCTTCAATGCGATTCTTCAAGTCTTCAATCGTCTTGGATCTTCGATGTCTTTGGCCTTCATAATGTGGTCCAATGAGAGCTTCTTGGCCTCAATCCAAGCAATCTTATCTTTAAGCAATTATGATCTACAACTTAGACAATCAAACACATTAGTGATCTTAAATCACTTGTGTATTGGAATCATCAAAATAAGATGGGAATGCCAAGGTGGGAACCATTGGGCTTACAGTTTTTGTAAGTGATATTTGAAATAACTCTTATTGTTATAACCAAGGTTTTAAATTTCAGTTTCGGTACCTACTTCGGACCCCACCGAAATCCAAAATTTCGGCGAAATCCAAAATTTCGTATTAAGCTTCGAAATTTGGGACTGAAATTTAGAAATTCCGAAATTTGGTCGAAATTTTGTAACATTTTTTTTTTAAATGCCATTTTCTCGAAATTTTCGGATTTCGTTCGAAATTTAAAACCATGGTTATAACATGTCCCAGTTTTGAGTATACAAAGAGATATACTAAGTTTAGGTTTTCAACAGAGTTTGAAACCCTCCTTTATATGTCAGATAGGAAAAATAATTTTTCCGGCCATCTCCGGTGAGAATTGGCTGGAGCCTATAACTAGAGAAGTGTTCTTCCATTTATATAGGATAACTTTGATGTTAATAAATTTTCATAGAATTGAGTGCAAGAGGGATAAAAATGGAGTTGAAGTTTCAGATTTTTTTATGAAATGCCCTCCAGGTTGGAGGTTGTATTGATTTTTATTTTATTTTATTTTTGAGAAGAAAAATGAGTTTCCTCCTCAGGTTTGTGTTTGTTTTGTGTAAAATACTTAGATACTTATTGATTACCTAAGCACTATTATTTAGGGGTGCAAAGCACAGAGCAGAGGAAAAGGAAGAAGAATAAGGGAAAAACAAAAGTTTCGAAGGTGAGTAATTCAGTACACTTATAGCATTATCCCTGCATGTGACATGAAAAGGTTATCTATGTAAAAACTTGCATTGTTTTTCATGCTTTTGATTATATATATTATGTTTTGAGATGTGCTTTGAAACTCTTGGTTATATAAGAATTTTAGATTACGAAGTCAACACTTGGTGTTGCTCGTATCTGGCTCATAAAAAGTTGGACAATATCAGTAAGCCTGCTAATGGGATACAAATTCGTTGGCCCTCTTGTCAATGGAGGTAGAAAAAAAATAATTGATCATGTATACATGTATCCACTTTGTACCTGCGTGATCCGCAGTGATAGTTTATTCCCTTCTGTTTCATGAGCATCTTTGTGTATGCTATAGTAATACATTATGACTTTGATATTATGTTTTGTATATATGTTTAGCCATGCCCGATGATAGATATGATTTAAAATGCTTTGATAACTATTCTTTTTCAAACTTGTATTGGACATGCTACATCTGTGCTTTATTTACTTGCTCGTTCTTCGGAATTGATGTGGATTAAACAACATTTTTCAGACTCGGTGACTGAGCCCGGAGAGGGATCGATTTAGTGCAGATTTTATAATCCGGAAGCTTCGTAGTTGGTTAGGTAGGATTAGTATTTTATTTTGATCTTGTATATGTGTACTTTTGTCAGACTCTCAGATGTATATGTATATGAATCAGTTTGTTTATTTAGTTTTGCTTTGGATATTGATTTAGATTCTGTACCATTGATATCTGATCTGATGAGATTCAGTTGTCAGTTCGGCATTGCACGCATGCGAGGTTCACCCTAGAGCTGCCACATGTCCCGAAGGTCTCGGGGCGTGACAGAAAAAGATGGTATCCGAGCATAAATTAAGATCCGAGGGAATTAGGATTAGATGTAGATAAGGAGCAACTTAATGAAAGCATAAGTGATTTGTGTGTACTGGGGACACCTAGATGACACACAAGGAAATTGTGCGAAAAGAAACTGGTGACAAACTCGAATCGACCGAGAATGCCCTAGGTTAGAAATCAGAATAAATTATTGGGCTCTAATAATAGGTATCGGTGCATGAGTAAGCAGTATTGGTATGGGACAGTACATCGAACTCGCGTATATTTAGCGTATGTGACTTAGTTTGTAGGTTAACTGTATTGGTATGGGACAATATAGTTAACTTATATGTTTGCATCAGTAATTATGTGAGTCCACTATACTGGTATGGGACAGGATGGTGAACCTGTGTATATTAGATAAATTAGCTATATTAAATATTAAAATGAAATGATAGGTATGTATATTATTTTGTGTTAGTATATGAGTTAACTGTAGGGGTGCAACTTGGGCAGGCTCAACCCGAACTCGACGGGTTCAATCCAGGAAAAAGTCGGGTTGGGCTGAGTTCGGTCGGGTTTGGGTTGAGGTTGGGTTTTCTCAACCCGGGTTGAGTTCGGGTCGGGTTCGGGTTGAGGGCTTGGGCAACCCGACCCGAGTGAACCCGACTTTTTTAATAATTTTTTAAGATAAAAATCTCGGGTTGGGTCAGGTTGAAGTCGTGTTGGGTCAGGTTCGGGTTGGCAAAAAGGGTTCCTTGGGTCTAGTCGGGTTGAACCTTGTCGAGTTGGAACTCGGGTTGACCAAATGGTTGCTTGGGCCGGGTTCGGGTTGGCCTCAACCCAACCCAACGCGACCTGATTGCACCCCTAGTTAACAGTACTGGTATGGAGATGCCAGCTTCTCGTGTTGTTGTGCTAGGTATAATTAGTCAGTACATTTTTAGTTTGTTCAGTGATTTATTAGATAATAGTAACATGTTGTTTTGAAATTTTGAGGACAAAATTTTTTTAAGGAGGGGGGAATGAAATACCCTGAAATAGAGTTATTACTATCAAAAAGTGATTAAGCACATTAAACAGGATTATTGTAATTAAGTGCAACTTAGTAACTAATGAAGTATAGGAGGATATTTTGGTAAATTCATCAAGGGACGTGAGTGTAATTACGACAAAAGAATAAGGGTATTTTGGTAATTTCAAATAAAATGATACAGAGGTAATTAAAACAAGTTAAGGAGAGCATGGAAGGGATTTTTGCCGTTAGCTATATGCATGGTTGGAATTGTTGTGAGCGTGACACTTGGAAATCCAAGTGTCACTTCTCTTTCATGCTAGCTATAAGGCAAATGAGAAGAGAAATTCATTTTTATGTTAGAAAAATCAAGAGAAAATTAAGAAAATTTATGCGAAAAATCAGAGAAATTATAAGGTGTTTGTTTTAGATTTGTGATTGATTAAGAGAAAAGATTCAAGAAGAAGAAGAAGAAATGTGGAAATTCAAGGTAATTTTAGGTTCACGTGTTTAAATTATGTATTTCAATTCTTGTGTGTTTTTCGGGCACTTTTGGAAATTTTCTTAAACTACAAAGTTGTAGATCTGCTTGAGTAGATGTGATTTAATATAAATTTTATGAAATTTGGTTAAAATTTGAACGGGTTATGGCCATTTTACTTTTCTGCTGTTTTGGGGACTTAAATTGGTGATTTCATAATTTTTCGGCCACCTCCAGCCAGATTTGGCTGGAGGTGTCAACATGAAAGTTATTGGAACTTATTTATCAAAGAATGTTTGTGTTTGGTGCATAGTCCATTTCTAAGTGGATAAAAAGTTATTCAATCTTGAAGATTTCAGTTTACATGAAAATAGGAATTTTAGTGTCTGATCGGAAAAGTTACTTTTCCGGCTATTTTCAGCAAGATTTGGCCAGAGGTTTGAACATAAAGTTTTTTAAATGATATCTGAAATAATTCTTATGCTTATAAGATGTCCCAGTTTTGAGTATACAAAGAGATATACTAAGTTTTAGTTTTCAACAGAGTTTGAAACCCTCTTTTATATTTCAGATCAAAAAAGAGATTTTCCGGCCATCTCCGGTGAGAATTGGTTGGAGCTTATAACTAGAGAAGTGTTCTTCCATTTATATAGGATAGCTTTTATGTTTATAAGTTTTCATAGAATTGAGTGCAAGAGGGATAAAAATGGAGTTGAAGTTTCCAATTTTTTTATGAAATGCCCTCCGGCTAGGAGGTTGTGTTAATTTTTATTTTATTTTATTTTTGAGAAGGAAAATGAGTTTCCTCATCAGGTTTGTATTTATTTTGTGTAAAATACTTAGATACCTATTGATTACCTAAGCACTATTATTTAGGGATGCAAAGAGCAGAGCAGAGGGAAAAGAAGAAGAATAAGGGAGAAACAAAAGTTTTTTATTGTGAGTAATTCATCACACTTAGTATCATTATCCCTGCATGTGACATGAAAATGCTATCTATATAAAAAATTGCATTGTTTTCTATGCTTTTGATTACATATATTATGTTTTGAGATGTGCTTTGAAACTCCTGGGTATATAAGAATTTTATATTACGAATTCAAAACTTGGTGTTGCTCGTATCTAGCTGATGAAAATTTGGACAATATCAGTAAGGCCGATAAATTCGTTGGCCGTCTTGTCAATGGGAGTAGAAAAAAATAATTGACCATGTATACATGTATCCCCTTTGTACCTGCCTGATCCGTAGCGATAGTTTATTGCCTTCTATTTCATGAGCATCTTTGTGTGAGCTATAGTTATACATTATGACTTTGATATTATGTTTTGTATATAAGTTTTGCCATGCATAGCGATAGATATGATTTAAAATGCTTTGATAACTATTATTTTCAAACTTGTATTCGACATGCTACATCTGTGCTTTATTTACTCGCTCGTTCTGCGGAACTGATGTGGATTAAATAACATTTTCAGACTTGGTGACTGAGCCTGGAGAGGGATCGATTCAGTGCAGATTTGACTATCCGGAAGCTTCGTAGTTGGTTAGGTAGGATCAGTATTTTCTTTTCATCTTGTATGTGTGTACTTTTGTCATACTCTCAGATGTATATGTTTATGAATCTGTTTGGTTATTTAATTTTGCTTTGAATATTGATTTATGTTATGTATCATTGATATGTTATCTGATGAGATTCAGTTGTCAGTTCGGCCTTGCACGCATGCGAGGTTTGCCCTAACGCACGTGCGGCGCCTGCCACGTGTCCCGAAGGGGTCTTGGGGCGTGACATTACCTCTAGAGTTGACTTGAGTATCGAAGGGTTTCCTTGGAGTCCCCAACTCCGGGTGGCGTTAACCCTTTGTTTGTGGTTAGAAGTCCCCTCTAGGTCATCCACAAGAAGGATCCGGTCACGTACTTAGATCTCTACGGCCCTAATCGTTTCATATTGTTCCAACCGATTGTGGACCCCAAACTGATTATCGGATGCCATACTAAACGTAATTTGGAGTCCAATAATTAGTTTGGGGCCTACAATTGGTTGCAACAATCTGGGACTGCCCGTAGCCATCCAAATTCCTACTTTTTTATCGGTAAGTTAGGGTTAGGCGGACCCCTACCAGATATTAAATAAAAAAAGATGATGCAATAAAAGAAACAATACCACTCCCCAATCCTTAGAACAATGGCTAAGGAAGTGGACATAACAACCAAGGACCTGATACCCTTGAAATCAAAACTTAAAACTAGCAAGAGAAGAGAGAATACACGTGAATTCTAGAGCCAAACTCCAGTGATTAAGCCCCTAATGATCCAAGACTTCTTTCATCTTCTGGCTAAATTTCCTTGCTCTCATGCTCTTTCTCAATTTTTGAATTTTGGGGGTTTAGTTTTCCTTTGATGTCAGATTTCTTTTTTCTTCTGTAGGGTGTGTTCTTCTTCACCATCTTACTCTTCCGACTCCTCTTTGGAGGAGTACACATATGGAGATTTTTTAGCTAGAGAGTCATGGTCTTCTTGTTCTTCTTCAAATTTTTTGGTAGTGTTGTTGCTGATATATATATATATATATATATATATATATATATATATATATATATATATATATATATATCTCACTTGGGGCTTCAGGGAGCCCCCTATTATTGATACACTGCTCCTCCCGCTCTCAAGACTTGCCAGAATGTTAGAAATTATTTTCTATGCTAACCCCTTCGGGGATCTACTCTTCTTTCTCTGAATAATCTTGAATTTCCTTACCCTTAGATTTTCTAACATCAGCAGCCACACTTTTAGAATTTTCTTGAGACTTTGCTCCATGAACTTGATCCTTTTTCTTTGGGATCCATTCCTGCCTTTGCTGCTTGATTTCTTTTTCTTTTTGAACAATGGGACATCTAGCTGATGTGTGATTGAAATCTTTGCAGTTGGAGCATGATGGAGGAAGCCAATCATATTCAACGGTTCAACAGAACCGTCCCTCCAGGAGTATCTATATGAATGATTTTAGGGAGATCTATTCCAGCATTAACTTCAATGCAAACCCTCGCATAGTTCAATCTCGAGCCCTCCGTTGTAGGAGTATCCATATATAATGGCATACTAATTGCAATGGCAAGCTTGCTAAGACCAACCTTCGTCCAAAACTTCAGATGAAGCTCTGGATATTTTACCCAAATTGAAATCGAGGTGAGCTTCAATCTTTCATGAGCACAATCTGGGGTCCATCCAAATTCCTGTTGAAGTTGTCCATCCCGACCTAGCATTCATAAGCCAGTTAGTAAAGAAAAGACAAGCTATGTTAGTGCAATTATCAGAACGTGGTAGCTTATTCCCGAAAATAGCCATCAACATACAATTTCCCTCTAAATTGTGGAAATGAAAAAAAAAATTACCAAGGAAAATATTTTCCTAAGAAATACTTTTCTTGTAATCCAAACAGTCCGGGCTGTCAAAACGTACATAGAACTATACAAGCAATCAATTAGACAAAAAAATAAACATTATTTGATCCTAAATTGCACATGATTGAAGTGATTTTTGTCCCATAGAAGATCCAAAGTGAGGCCACTCAAATGAACAGTTCAGATCAATCAAAGTTGGTACCCACTAAGCCACGCATCCAAACGTACCAACTTACAAAGAGAAAAGTACGGAATGGGACATATGTTTCGAGGAATTACGTATTTCGTGCACCTTTTGAAACAAGAATGAAACATGGGCGATTCTTCAAAAATGGGTGGTAAAAAGATCCCAATACCCTTCTGATATTAACAGAGTCCTCGTACGTTGCCCTTCCTGACAAATTCACAACCCAACGTAATTGATTGAGTATGAAAAGTCACCTCCAATTAGTTGTCGACACGTGGCCCTCGGAAGGCCCACTAAGAAGTTGGCACCAGCCTCAGGGGTAGCCAGGTAATCTACCAAGAGCAGGTAAAATTGGGCTCACACATGGGCTAACACCTGTCCTGTGGTAGGTAATTCAACTGCCCCAGGGCTCTCGCTATAAATAGCCTTCACAAATGCCAAGGTGAAGGATCGAATCCCTAAAGAAGCCATCATCTCTAGCTTTGGTTTTCCCAATTTTGTGCCCATTACTGACTTGAGTGTCAAAGTGCCCGTCCGGAGCTACGACTCCGGGTTGGTCTTCTGACCTCGTATACTTCTGTGCAGGACATAATTCTCAATCAGTTCGGCAGTTTGGACCCGCCAGATCAGCTCCTTCGTCACCGCCTCATCTGTTAACAATTTTGGGCCTAACAGTAATCATTATCTTTAAAGTAATATTTTAAGAAAATGTTATCAGCACTACTGTATTTTGATTAGGGCACTCTTCACTTTATTAAAAGTACGGTATGACCCTCACCATAGGATGATCCAAACCGTCCATTAGATGGGCCACAGCCTAAATAGGTTGTGCCCCAAAAATCATTTCCATAGGTTGATCATAACCCTCCTATCAGATCAGAGGGTTAGGATCAACTTTTGGAAATGATTTTTGGGGCACAACCTATTTAGGCTGTGGCCCATCTAATGGACGGTTTGGATCAACCTATGGTGCCGACCATACCTTACTTTTAATAAAGTGAGGAGTGCCCTCATCAAAATACAGTAGTGTTGATAACATTTCCCATATTTTATTATTTTTCACTTATCTTTTGGGCTAAAAAGGCTACGTTATTGAATACTAGTGGACAAATCGTGCGATGCATGGGGCAAAATATAACTAATTCGCTAAAATTGTGCTAATACACGTAGGATATTGAGAGATAGAAACAATTTTGCTAAAATCATGGGACATAATGGAGATTTTTTCTCCAATAAATTGAAACAATACGTGGGATATTGAGTAATATAAACAATTTTGCTAAAAATGTGGGATACAATGAGATTTTTTCTACAACCCAAATATATGAGAATTTTATGTTTTTTGAGGAGGGGTGCCACGTGGCGCATCCAGATCCTCCAGGATTCTGTTTTACATATCTCTTTTGGTTGAGAACGGCGATATTATTAAATATTTTATTATTTCTCACGTCTCTTTTGGCTTAGAACGTCGTCATTATTAATATTTTATTATTTCTCACTTCTCTTTTGGCTAATAACGCTGTCGGCTTCTAGAGTACACCGCCAGAATATAAAGTACGCCGTCGGATTCAAGGAACACCCACCGTTTAAAGATATCAAGTACGCCGCTGAATTCTAGAGTACGCCCCGGATTATAGAGTATGCCGCCGGAATATCGAGTATGCTGCTGGATTTTCTAGATTCAAACATGTGTTCCAAACGTATCGAGTACGCAGCCGGAATATCGAGTACGTTGTCGGATTTTATGAGTTCAAACTTGTGTTCCAAACGTATCGAGTTCGCTGCCGGATTATAGAGTACGCCGCCGGATTATAGAGTATGCCACCGGAATATCGAGTACGCTGCAGGATTTTCTAGGTTCAAATATGTGTTCGAAACGTATTGAGTACGCCGCCGGAATATCAAGGGGTACGCCGGCAGAAATAAGGTGTATGCGGAAATAATGAGTACGTCGGCCTCATAGAGAGAAGAGATATTATTAGAAGACAACCACCGTTCCATACTTATGTCTACGTGTCGTGGATTCGCCCGTCTATGCATATTGGCGACGACCAAGATTTAAAAGAACCCAAGGAACTCTGGGTTCAAAGAAAGATTTCAAATCCAAACCAAACCGGCTATGTATAGAGGCACCGGCATTCCAAAAAGTTTTTCAACACGTGTCAAGCATCCATCCGTCTCTAGTTATTTCCGACGGCCAAGATAGAAACGAACCCAAGGTTCTGTCGGTTCAAATACACATTTACACGAATCAAAAGAAGCCTTGTGAAGCGTGCCGATTTAATAGGCAGTAATGAAAAAGGAGATTTCTGTTGATGTTAGAAAGGTATCAGGTCTTTTTCCCACCCAATTTTGAAGAATAGCTCGTGTCTCATTCTTGTTTTAAAAGGTGCCCAAAATCTGTAATTCCTTAAACATGTGCCCATACTCCGTACTTTTCTCTAATTACAAACAGAACTCCATTGAAGCTAAGAAAAAAAATTCCTCTGGAAACTCTCTCACTCACAATGTCGTGGCTAGCGAGATCTATTGCGAACTCTCTGAAACTCGATAACGAAGAAGACGAAGAAGAAGATGAAAACAGAGAAAAACCACACAATAACTCAGAAGAATCATCGAATCCCTTCGAATCAGAAACTCCTAACAGAGGCGTTAAAGAAGATCTCTCGGAACTCACCAAAACCCTAACTCGTCAGCTTTGGGGCGTCGCTTCTTTTCTCACTCCACCCCCTTCTTCTCCCTCCTCTTCCAATTCCCCCCTAAAATCCTCCCTAAATCCCTCCATTTCCAAAGAATCGGACCCTGAAATCTCCGAATCGGACCCTGAAATCACCGATTCGCCTAGAATTGCACGGATTCGAAGCGATTTTGCCGAGATTGGAGGTGGATTCTCCGATCCGTCTGTTTCTAAAGAATCAGATCCGAAAATCATAGATTCACCACGGATCGGACGGATCCGAAGCGATTTTGCAGAGATCGGAGGTAGATTCTCCGATCCGTCTGTTTCCAAAGAATCGGATCCGAAAATCACCGATTCGCCACGGATCGGAGGGATCCGAAGCGATTTTGCAGAGATTGGAGATAGATTTAAGAGCGGGATCTCTAGGTTTTCGACTAATAAGGCGGTTAGTGAGATCTCGAAGATCGCGTCGAGTTTTCTTCCATTTGGATCAGAAGAAGAGGGTTTGGGAGATGCTGTTGGGGTTACGGATGAGGTTTTGGCGTTTGCGAGGAACATTTCGATGCATCCAGAGACGTGGTTGGATTTCCCGTTGTTTGTTGATGACGAAGATTCTGATGGTATGTGATTTAGATTCTGCATTTCAGTTTTTGGCTACTGATATTGGCACTACCATGGTTTGATAATTGCACTAATTCACCCTGTCTTTTATTATTTAATAGGCTCTCAAAAGTTATTACAATTCCAAAAAATCTCTCGCCAGGCAATTAAATAAGAAAAGACAGGGTGACTTTGTGCATTTATCAAAACATGGTAGTGCCAATATCGGTAGACTTCCTTCTCTTTTTCTTTTGTCTGTTTATTTTTGACTGGGTTTGCATTCTTGATTGAGAGTGATCATAAAAAAACTGTAAAAATCGTGTTATATATTCTTTGGGAGGATTGATACGATTTAGTTTTTTTTCCCCCAACGCTTGAATCTACAGATATGTTGAAGAATTGTATTGGGGAGTTATGTGCCTGCCTACACTAATACTAAATTTCATTTGAGAAGTTTGGGTGATGAAGATGTTTAAAGACAGAACTACAGGAGTAATCTTCTAATATAATTGATGTTCTGTGGTAGCATTTATACTAGATAACATAGTGTTTACTGTGGCTGATATAATAGTATTGACTACTTGTTCTTGGCTGTCCATTTATTAACAGTAAACTGTTTACAACAATGGGATTTGATGAATTGGTGGGTAGTTTTCGAACACTTCGTTCATAGATTTAGTTGCGTGCTTTTCTCCACTACTATTATTTTTCTCGATTTATATTTATGAAGAATCCCAAATGCACAGGACCTTCTTTAGGAGTTGTTTAGTCTACGAGTTTGTTCCGATCAATATTGATCCAGGTAGTTTTTATTTCTTTGAAAGTTATCATGAATATTTCAGTTTTGTCAACTTCAGTTGTAGAGTCTGGGTACTTTTCTTCTTCTTTGATTTTCTGTTTTCTTCTCCCACAAGACTATCATCTCTTATCAAAGCAACAGTTCTAGTTGCCTGATTTCAATCGAGATTGTAGACGGGACTAGAGGGCAGGATGCCAAGCAGATGGAAGTGGAGATTGCCAAACTAGTGACAATCCACAGTGCAGGAAGATGGTATCGAGGAGATTAAAAATATGATCACATCAATGAATCTAAAGTACGATTAGTTGGCAAATTCAGTGGTCGTGGTTCAACACGAGCAGCAGTGATCGACTCACAGCTCACCTCAACGGACTACTTGACGTCAGGGACTGATACAAACCAAGTTCGGGAAGGTGGAATTCCCCAGGTTCGTCGGAGAGGATCCCTTGGGATGGATCTATAGGGTGGAACAGTTCTTCAATTACATTTTGATTATGGAAGAGTAAAAGGTTCCGTTCGCGTCTATTCATCTTAAGTGTCGAGCTTTGCAGTAGTTTAGGTGGTTTGAGAAAACAAAACAGCGTGAGTTGGGCAGAGCTTGTGGAGGCCTTATGTACAAGATTTGGCCCCAATGCTCTCGATGACTTGTTTTGCTCTTTGACAAAATTGAAACAAACCAGTTCAGTCAAGGAATACCAGGAGAGATTTGAAGAGTTAGCAACAAGAACTACTGGGTTAACTAGGGAATTCTTCATTAGTTGCTTTATTAGTGGTAAGAAAGAAGAAATTGGGATTGTGCTGCAAATGTTTAAGCTGAGCACAATCATTGAAGCACTCGGCCTTGCAAGATTGCAGGAGGAGTGACTTAGTCTACAAAAATTTCCGAACTCACCAAAACCCTAACTCGTCAGCTTTGGGGCGTCGCTTCTTTTCTCGCTCCACTCCCTTCTTCTCCATCCTCACAAATATCCTCCCATGATCCCTCCTTTTTGGACCAAAATCGCTCTGATGTGTCCGTTTCCAAGGAATCGGACCCCGAAATCACCGATTCGGAGAGAATTGCCTGGATTCGAAGCGATTTTTCCGAAATCAGAGGTAGATTCTCTGTTTCTTCCGTTTCCAAAGAATCGGATCCGAAAATTACGGATTCGCCACGAATCGGAGGGATCCGAAGTGATTTTGCCGAGATCTGAGATAGATTCAAGACAGGGATCTCTAGGTTTTCGACTAATAAGGTGGTTAGTGAGATCTCGAAGATCGCGTCGAGTTTTCTTCCATTTGGATCAGAAGAAGAGGGTTTGGGAGATGCTGTTGGGGTTCCGGATGAGGTTTTGGCGCTCGCGAGGAAGATTTCGATGCATCCAGAGACGTCGTTGGATTTCCCGTTGTTTGTCGATGACGAAGATTCTGATGGCATATGATTTAGATTCTGCATTTCATTTTTTGGGTACTAATTATTGGCACTATGATGTTTTGATAATTTCACTAAGTCACCTTGTCTTTTCTTATTTAATAGGCTCTCAAAAGTTATTACAATTCCAAAAAATCTCTCGCCAGGCAATTAAATAAGAAAAGACAGGGTGACTTTGTGCATTTATCAAAACATGGTAGTGCCATTATCAATACGCTTCTTTTTTCTGTTTATTTTTTGACAGGGTTTGCATTCTTGATTGAGCGTGATCATAAAAAAAATGTAAAAATTGTGTTTTATATACTTTGGGAGGATTGATAGGATTAAGTCCCCCCCCCCCCCCCCCAACGCTTGAATCTACAGATATGTAGAAGAATTGTATTGCGGAGTTTTGTGCCTGCCTACCTTAAACTAAATTTCATTTGAGAAGTTTGGGTGATGAAAATGTTTAAAGACAGAACAACAGGAGTAATCGTCTAATATACTTAATGTTCTGTGGTAGCATTTATACTCGATAACATAGTTTTTACCGTGGCTGATATAATAGTATTGGCACCATGTTCTTGGCTGTCTATTTATTATCAGTAAACTGTTTACAACAATGAGATTTGATGAATTGAATGGTTGTGTTCGAATGCTTAGTTCATAGATTTTGTTGCGTGCTTTTCTGAAGTCTCAACTACTTTTATTTTTTCGACTATCTTTATAAAGAATCCCAAATGCATAGGACCTTCTTTAGGAGTTGTTTAGTCTACGAGTTTGTTGGGATCGATATTGATCCACGTAGTTTGTATTTAATAAGGGATGAGATTTCTTTGAAAGTTATCACGAATATTTCAGTTTTGTAAACTTCAGTTGCAGTGTGTGGATACTTTTTTTCTTTTTTGCTTTTCTTTGTTCTTCTCCCACAAGACTATCATTCGGTATCAGAGCCACAGTTCTAGTTGCCTGATTTCAAGCAAGATTGTAGGCGGGACTAGTGACAATCCACAATGCAGGAAGATGGTATCGAGGAGATAAAAAATATGATCGCATCAATGAACCTAAAGTATGATTAGTTGGCAAAGTCAGTGTTCGTGATTCAACATGAGCAGCAGTGATTGACTCATAGCTCACCTCAACGGACTACTCGACGTCAGGGACTGATACAAACCAAGTTCGGGAGGGTGGAGTTCCCCAGGTTCGACGGAGAGGATCCCTTGGGATGGATCTATAGGGTGGAACAGTTCTTCGATTACATCTTGATTATGGCAGAGTAAAAGGTTCTGTTCACGCCTATTCATTTGGAGCGTCGAGCTTTGTAGTGGTTTAGGTAGTTTGAGAAAACAAAACAGCGTGGGTTGGGCAGAGCTTGTGGAGGCTTTACGTACAAGATTTAGCCCCAATGCTCTCAATAACTTTACTGGCTCTGTGACAAAATTGAAACAAACCAGTTCGGTCAAGGAATACCAGGAGAGATTTGAAGAGTTAGCAATAAGAACCACTGGGTTAACTGGGGAATTCTTCATTAGTTGCTTTATTAGTGGTCAGAAAGAAGAAATTTGGATTGTGTTGCAAATGTCTAAGCCGAGCACAATCATTAAAGGGCGAAACGCAGTTGGTTCACCGCTGCAAGACAAGATCAAGGAAAGTCAACTGCACCTGTGAAGCTGGTTTTGAAACCAAATGAAGGGCTGGCCCCACTCCTATCAAACGGCTTACTCTAGTAGAGATGGATGAACATTGATCCAAGGGACTTGGCATTAACTTTGACGAGCAATTCAAGCTGGGGCATTGATGCAAAAAAGAGACAGTTGTACTCGATTGAAGTGGACAGTTCTGATGACAGAAATGAAGACACCGGAGGAGGAGCAAGAGGCTGCATATGAAAGTATGCAGATATCTATCCATGCTCTTACGGGAATGTTAGCTCCAAGGACGATGAGCATTAAGGGATATATTAAGCACAGACTAGTTTCAATTCTCATAGACTTGGGTAGAACCCACAATGTTGTGGATCCTCAAGTAGTCAAAAGAACGGGGTTCAAGATTGAAACGACAATACCCGTAAAGGTTACAGTATCTAATGGACACCAAGTAAGGAGTAACTTTGTCTGCAAAAATTTCCATTGGGTGATGCATGGAGGGCGCTGAATTTTGCACCAACGTTGGGCTCTTACCTTTGGGCGGCTATGATGGAGTTTTGGGAACCTCATGGTTAGACACGCTTGGAGACATCATCTGAAATTTTTCCAAGCTGCAAATGGAGTTCTGCATTAGTGGAAAGAACATGTTTTGCGGGCAGCAAAAGTCAGAAGTGTATGCTCAGTTGGACGAGAGAAAATGGGTAAAATTTTGAAGAAATAAGGGCACGGAGTCCTGGCCCAAGTGATTGCGCCAAGCCAATTTGATTTTCCTGAGATTTTTACTCTAAACTTATCTGGCCAACCTACAGCAGAGGAACATATGGTCCACCGACTCACCAGCCTCCACACATAGGGCACAATGGTTAATGATGAGCAGGTCTCATTTTTTCACTACCAAAGCCTTACAAACAACAAACATTCATAGAACATGCCAAGTAACAATTCAACCATACTCAATCTAAAGGAGATCAACCATCAAGAATGTAGAAATATCTGCTTGAATAAACCCAGGGTATTCCAGAGGCGACAAAAAATGATAATATCTGGCAATTCCTACATTTATACCCTCGACATGGGGTAGAGAAATAAATTTCAGATGATTGATATATTCGTACCCACGACATGGGGGTAATCATTAAATTTTCATTCTCCATTTAACACATCATTCTCAAATCAAAAGATGGAAACCAGGGTTAACTCAATAGAGAAATATCCAACAAGTATATGGAAATATCAAATTCGAGAAATTTACGGATGCTCCAGAAACAAAAGAGAATAACAATAAGAGAACATGCAATCAAGTGATCCATCCATTTATACCCACGACATGGGGTAAGGAAATCATTTGATTTCTGCTATTTATTTAACAGATATGACCTTCTAAACCATTCACAACAGAAATTTAACTCCAAATTAGAGCAAAAAATAAGTTAAAATCAAACCCATGAACTGAGATTATTATTATTTTTTTGAGTGAAAATAAACATCCATGCACTTTTCAACAATACAAAGGGGTTAGAGATGTTACCTGAATTGCAAAGATTACAAAGAAGGAGATGATTGGAGAGTAGATCTTGGTGCTGGTGAGATCGAATAAGAAGATGACCGAAATCCACTTCTAAGGCTTCCGGATCTAGGTAAAAAATAGTTGGATCTAAACTAAGGTGTTCTAGATCTAAGTTTGGAAATTGCAGAGAAGACAAGTAGTAGGTCTAGGTTTCTTGCGATAAGAAAAGGGTTTCCAAGGTCTAAGGATGAAGAGATGATGATGGTGATGAAAGAGGTAGCTGGGGTGAGGATGCCGGATTTAATGAAGATCGGTCGGATTCCAGCAAGATTGTCGGAATAAATGGATATGGGGTTTTGGTGGTGAAGAAATGGGAGATGATGGTAATAGAGGAAGATGATGGTGCTAGAAGCTAAGTAAAGAAGAAAAAGGAAGCAAATGGCAGTGATGGTAGGGCCGGCCGGAGTTCTGGCCGACTCGCCGGAGAATATGGTGAAAACTTTCTCCTCCCCCCCCCCTCTTGAGCCTTCTTTTGGCTTTATATAGAAAAACCAAACTTTTCAGCCACTTTGCTGGATGGGGCACACCATTCTCTGATTAAAACACCCCCCTTTATCTTAGAAAATGATATTTATACAACTACGTCTTAATAATTGCACTCACTTGGCTTGTCCTATTTGTGATTTCTCGTCCGATTTACCTAAAATTTTACGAGCACCTTCCTTGAAACATTAACCATCCTTTGGGAACTTTACACTTGTCAATGAGCACAACAGGTTGACAAAATTTTGAATTTTCTTCGTGCTTGGGTCTAACTCCCCAGGAATTTCTTCAACTTCGATACCTCGACTCTACTTTGGAGATTTTAGGGCCCGGTCAAAATGAGGTGTCTACAGTATTCAAGTTGGATCTGGAGATACATTTTATGGAGATTCAATAGTCGAAGAAGACCCCAGAACTCTCTGCAAGAAGAAGAAAATTGGATTAGATTTGACTGGCCTGGAAAAAATCAAGCTGCGATTGCCCTTCAAATCGCTTTTGCCTCTGCAATATACAGAATTTGGAAGGAGCGTAACAGTAGACATTTTGAAAACAAAAAGAATCACAAGTCAAGTGTCCTTAGGAATGTCATACAAGACGTCAGGCATAATCAACTGGCTAAATCTTCATGATGTGGATAATCAGGAGCGAAGTCTATTGCCTCGCTATTCGGATACAAATTCAGAGCAAAAATAAGTTTTGTCCAAAATAGCATCTCTAACCCCTTCTATTGTTGAAATGTGCATGGATGTTTATTTTCACTCAAAAAAAAAAAATAATCTCAGTTCATGGGTTTGATTTTGACTTGATATTTGGCTCTAATTTGGAGTTAATTTTTGTTGTGAATGATTTATAAGGTCATATCTGTTAAATAAATAGCAGAAATCAAATGATTTCTTTACCCCATGTCGTGGGTATAAATGGATGAATCACTTGATTGCATGTTTTCTTATTGTTGTTCTCTTTTGTTTTTGGAGCATCTGTAGATTTCTCGAATTTGATATTTCCATATACTTGTTGGATATTTCTCTGTTGAGTTAACCCTGGTTTCTATCTTTTGATTTGAGAATGATATGTGTTAAATGGAGAATGAAAATTTAATGATTACTTTGCCCCATGTCGTGGGTACGAATATATCAATCATCTGAAATTATTTCTCTACCCCATGTCGAGGGTATAAATGTAGGAATTGCCAGATATTTATCATTTTCTGTCGCTTCTGGAATACCCTGGGTTTATTCAAGCTGGTACTTCTACATTCTTGATGGTTGTTCTCCTTTAGATCTGAGTATGGTTGAATTGTTGCTTGACATGTTCTATGAATGTTTGTTGTTTGTAAGGCTTTGGTAGTGAAAAAAGGGGACCTGGCAGTCCAGCCAAACACACTAACCTTGGGGCAGAGCAGGAATATTCCACACTAGCTGGAAGCGACGTCGTAGTTGTGAACAATTGGATAGTAAAATAATTTGACGGAGCGGAGGAGTTCCAGATCCAAACAATTTTATTCGTATCAGCCTTTTTAATGTAGAGGGACTCTAATATCCCCAATAGCTGAGCCACCTAATCCAATTTTGTCAAAGAATTTACCTCTGAAATTCACTTTCCATGAGATTTGACCCAAGCTACTGCATTAGCTGAGTCCCCTTCCACAATTAGCGGCCCCATATCGTGCTCATAAGCCCAGCGAAGACCAAAAAGCATGGCTTTAACTTCAGCTTCATTCCAATCACATTCTCCTGTTGGCCCCGAAAAAGACATTATTATTGATTCCTTGTCATCCCTAATCAGTCCACCAATCCTAGCTTTTCCTGGATTGCTTTTCGAGCTTCCATCAAAATTTAGTTTAACCGATCCCAGAGGCGGAGGCTTCCACTTAGGCTGAGGTTTATTCTGGATAGTTCTTTCCCATAAAATCGCCCACCAATTGCGCAGAATATCCCCTAATCCGTAAGGGATTTTCTTTTTTTGCTTTTACCTAGGAAATAATTTCCACTCTTATATCCGATGCCACCCTACTTGCACTCTTACTCTTCTCCTCGAAAAAATACGTCTATACGTTCTTTCCATATGTTCCAAACGATGGGATATGGGATGGTCTTCCAAAGCAACCTACCTGTATCCCCAAATGGACCTGAGCACCAATTTAATAAGATTTCGCTGATAGATCTTGGAAAAACTCATGATATCTCAAATACCTGCACTGCCTTTGCCCATAATTGAAAGGAGAAAGGGCAATGCAACATCAGATGATCCAAATTCTCTTCCGAATTCATACACAAGACACATCTACTAGCCAAATTGAGCTTTCTTTTATTTAGTTGGTCACAAGTATTAGTTTTCCTGTGAACAACTCTCCACAAAAGAGCCACCACTCTTGGCGGTGCCATGGATTTCCACACTCTACTTCTAGAAGCCCGGGCTTTATTAATTGAAGCAAAAAAAGACTTCGTTGAGAATTCTCCATCCGGCTCTAGGTTCTAGGTTCTCTCATCCTCTTTAAAATTTGAGCAATACATTGAATTTAGTTGTGATAGGAGCACCAGAAAATCCAAGATTTCCTCGTCTTTAAGGTCCCTTCTCAACCTTAGGTCCAATAAACCTCTCCCCATGTCATTGTTTCTCACCAGGTACTCCGCTACAGATGCACTAGGATTCAATGCTATCCTAAACAATCTCGGGTATCCTCACTCGGCAGTTTATCGCCACTCCATAGATCCAGTCAAAATCTGACCTCCTTCCCTTTCCCAACCTTATAACGAAAAAGGCCTCAAAATCCTTTTTCACCGAGCAAATCGATTTCCAGGCCCTGATCCCTTACCCGACCCCGGATCTTTAGCATTCCATTCTCCCCACTCCATTCCGTATTTCTTAACTATAACTTTGTGCCAAAGTGCAGTTTTTTCATTCCTGTAACGTCATAACCATTTACCCAATAGAGACATATTACGGGCTTTGATCTTACCTATTCCCAAATCTCCATTCTTCAATTTAGAAACCCTCTTCCAGTTCATCAAATGTTTTAACTTCTTTGCTTCACCATTTCCCTCCCATAGGAGATCCCGCTGGAGCTTTTCAATTCTTAAAGCCACCTTCATTGGGATTTTGAATGGTGACATGAAGTATACTGGCATGTTTGCTAATGCTGCTTTAATCAGCGCAATCCTACCTCCCAACGAGATGTACTTTTTTTTCCAAGTTGCTAGCTTACGTTCAATTCTCTCTATGACCGGATCTCATTGAGCTGCCGAAGGAATTTCGAACCCCGGAGGTAATCCAAGGTAGGAGATAGGCAGTATATTAGCTTCACAACCTATCACCGAAGCAAACTTCTTCACCTCATATTGGTCCGCATTAATCCCAAACATCGTGCTCTTTATTAAAATTATTTTTCAAGCCTGATATCAATTCAAACCACCTAAAGATACGCCTCACATTAGCAACTACGCATTCCTCCTTTTCGATGAACACCAAAGTGTCATTCGCAAACTGTAGATGAGTATTTCTTCCCCGTTTGAACCCGCTTTCATTCCTCGGATCATCCCCATATTCTTTGCCTTTGATAAGGCTCAAGGTTTCTACCACCATTATGAACAAATACGGGGATAAAGGTCGCCCTGGCGTAGACCCCTTGAGCTTTTGAAGAATCCTATTGCTGATCCATTAATTAGGGTTGAGAAGATGTTGGATGACACCACTGCATTGGTCCATTTCCTCCTTTTGTTCCCAAATACCATCTGATGTTGTATGTCATCTAATACCTCATTCCCAATGTGATCGTACGCCTTTTCAATATCAATTTTAAGCACCAGACCCGTGCCCCCCATTTTTTTTACAGAATCCACTATCTCATTAGCAATCAACACACTGTTCAGAATCTGCTTAGAGCCTACAAAAGCTCCTTGAAATTGTGATATGATGTCACCCATGGTACTCTTTAGCCTCCTTGCGAGGACCTTTGAGATGATCTTTGAGACATTGTGAATTAGGCTAATCGGCTGAAAATCTTTAACTCCAATGATTCCTTCATTCTCTGGAATGAGAGCTATGAACGTCGCTTTTACTGCTTCACTAATAATTCCCCTTTCTGAAACTCAGAAATAAAAGCCATCACTTCTCCCTTCACAATGCTCCAATATTTTTTGAAAAAAAAAACATAGGGAACCCATCCGGCCAAGTGCTTTGTCTTTCTACATCGAGAATATTGCTTGCTCCACCTCATCTTTCGTGAAATCCCTATCCAAAAGCTTCTCTGTGCATCGCTGATGACCCTGAATCACAACCCTTCAATTTTTGGCGGCCATTCAACTGTCTTAGAATACAAAGTGGAATAATACTGAATTATCATGTCTTTAATCACTTCAGCATTTTCCACCAACTCCTCTCCTGCCTGGATGCAGCCTATCCTTAATCTGTTCCCATGTAGTCGGCATTCTGGAAGCTTCGCTTCCCAACCAATGACTTTCTCAGGGGCTCCTTGTGTGGAAATGCTTCTCATGATCTCCAGCTCTTTCCCACTAGCTCGTTCTCCACAACCTTTCGAACTGCTGCTGAATCCATGGGCAGGCAAGAGACAACCTGGCGAACTGAAACATCTTAGTAGCAGCTAATATTATTGATTCTTCTCCTTATATTTGCCATCCGGTGAAAGAACTTTGAGTTTCTATCACCTTCGGGCCAAGTAGCTCTTGATTTCTGCCTCCATCGAATCTCTTCTAACCTAAGGATTTCTTCATGCTCTTCCAGCAGGCCTAGTCGAAATTTCAATCTTTTCTTAATATGAGAGACTACCATCTGCTTCCTTTCCCTCTAGAAACTCCAATACAGCAAGAACTTCCTCCTTTCTTCTTCGATTTTCCCCATCGATCACTTGTTGCCAATCCTTAATTTTTATTTTGATCCCTTTCAATTTTTTACACAAAATAAAGCCTTTCCAGCCTTCAACCTTGATCTCATCCCACCAGAGCTTTAACTTGTCTTCGAACTCCGGCAACTCGCATAAAACAAGATCAAATTTCAAGGGGCAGGGTCCACCTGAGAACTCCGCAATCCTTAGGAGGATTGGATTATGGTCAGACACCGGTTTTGAGAAAGCCCACTGAATAATCATGGGGAAATGTTCCTCCCGATCTTAAGAGATCAGGATATGATCCAACTGGCTCATAACTAGCCAATCGTGGTTGTTTGACCAAGTGAACCTTGCACCTTCCAAAGGAAGATCAATTAATTCATTTTCTATGATGAAATCGGAAAACTTTCTCATACTCGTCGTAATCCTTCCCTGTGTTTTCTTTTCCCCCGGAAAGCGGATAGTATTGAAATCACCCCCCACAATCCAAGCACCCTGCCATTGATTGCGGATGGACATCAATTCCACCCACAATTCATTTCTTTCCCTAGCCCTGACTGGGCCATAGACCACCGTCAATACCAACTTTTCCCCCAATTTGACAAGACGAACCTTATCAAAACAGAGAATCTGCCAATTGAGAATTCCTCCATTACCAAAAGTTTCTCCTTCCAAATTACCAATATTCCCCCTGCTGACCCCACAGCCTCTTTTGCTACCCACCCTCCATGATTCCTCCCCCACACTTTATCAATAAGATTATCGGTAACCCCCATAATCTTTGATTCCACAATCGTACGAAGATCTAATTTATGGTGGTGAACTAGATCCTTAACTGCTTGAATCTTCTTATCCTCCTCGAGACTCCTAACATTCCAAAACCCGAGCTTCATGTTAAACAACATTGAGAAACCCACCTGTTCCCATCCACCAGCCGAAAGCCAGACAGAACCCTCCGCTGAGACCTCCTTCTCAGTGTTAATCAACATAGGTTCCACTTTCTGTGTCAAACTGTTTTACTTCTCTCACCATCCTACCAACATTGAGTTTACTCCTTTTGCCTGATCTTTTCCAGGTTCATCCACGCCCTTTCCTTCGCTATATTTTCTGGCCCGATGAGCACCCTTCTTTTCAGCAAGAGACTTTTCAAGGCAAGCTTTTGCTCAGGGGAGCTGAGGCGATTTCTTCTATTATTCCGATGCTTAAAAGGTCTTCTGGAGAGATGGGCCTTGACTTTCAGACCACATCTGCCCTTTGGTTGAGGGATTACTACAGCTGACCTATCCTTAAAGAAACCCAGTAAATTACCAAGTTTTGCCTTGATGCCAAAACCCCTTAATTTCCAAAAAAATTGGTCTTTCAGAATGCCACCTCCTTAATGGATCCTTATCGGGCACTTCTGGTCTCCGTATCCATGGTTTTAAATTTCGGCCGAAATATTTCGGTTTCGGTGGAAAACGAAACGAAATTCACATTGAGTTGGAAAAGTACCAAACTTCGCCGAAACATTTCAGAAATTTCGGCCGAAACGAAACGTTTCGGTGAAATTTCGGAAATTTCGGTGAAACATTTCGGTTAAGTACAAAATTTCACCCGAAATTTCGGTGAAATTTTTTCAAGATTTCGTCCGAAATTTCGTACGGAAACCGAAACGTTTCGGTTTCGCCGATGACCGAAACCGAAACTGAGATTTAAAACCTTGTCCGTATCGTAACCTCTTCCTTAAAGGACGACAAGGCCGATTTGTGGACAAAGCTGACGTCACCTCCAGCTGGACCATAAATAGACTTCATCTTCTGGTTCAATGGCTCCAAGAGAGTCTGCCCCTTTTTTTGTCTTTTCTATATTTTCGTTCGTATCAAGCCCATGTACAGTGCCACGTATACACACCGGATACCAATCCAAATTACCAGCATAGCCGTCATCCTCCTTGGTTTGAATATTGAAATTTGAAACTGCATCTGACATGGACACATCACCAGTCTTCGATGGACCTGTTCCAACCCCATAATCAATGGTTGAGGTCTTTCTGCTAAGTAGCGACATATCCGTCGAACCAAATGAAATCCTTGGATCATCCGTGGGCCCGCTCCGGTACTGTACCGATCGGAAGCATCCCGACTCCAGGTCAGGATAATCATCCAAACCCTGAACCTCCCTCCGATGCCCGCTGGTCTGCACCTTTCAGAGAATTAGGATCTGACCTATTCTTGTTACTTAGTTTCCGCTTGAGTGATTCTTGATTGTCAGATTCCCCCCCTTCGCTCTCCACTCCAATTGTAAACCAACTATTCTCAATTTTCAGACGCACGAAAGACCTCAATAACTTAACACCTTTGCAGATACATACCGCATGCACAGGCCATGGTCTCCTTCCATTTTAGTTTCCAGAACCGGTTCAAAGATTTTTCCCAAACCTTCCACAGTCGAGATTGCCCAGGCATGAAGGGGAATTCCATAAAATTTTACCCAAATAGCTCTTGCACCCTACTGTTATCCCAAGTTCCACGAAGATAGAGGTAGGAGGTATTGACTAGAGCTCGCCCGCGCATATTTAAAATCTTCGAGGCAGATTCTGGCGATTCGAACATGAACGACACTTCTTTATGCTTAGGACAGAAGGCCAGGATAATGAAGGGATATCCCAGTCATTTTGCCCAATGCTGAAGATCTTCTATTTCCCATTCCTCCATCTTCATCCTTCCAATAAGACAGGCTTTAAGAAGTTGACGTCTATTCTCCACCTCCTTTCCAGAAATAGAGATCACAGGGGTCTCTCCAGTGTCAATAATTTTGATCTTCCCGGAGTCCGGCCATTGGCCTACCGCACATTTCGCTTTAGGTGGTATCGACAATTTTGAACCATGACACAATCTACAGCTTTCCCTCCTGAAGTTAAGATAGCTTGCAAACCCAATCTCCAGGAAGGACATTAATATTAACTTCCAAAGGCTGGTTGAACAATCTCTCCCTTCCATGCTTTCCCCCAATGTGCCTCTAAGTACCCAGAACCTATTGCCTTTGTACTCTCTGGTCCATCTTCTCCTTCGATTCTTATACTAGCTTCGCTGCCCTGAGAAAATTGAGAGGAGACGGGAAGGGCTTGGGCCCTATAGACAAGAAAAAACCAAAGGAGATTTGCGAACTTGGGCCCCCTCTGGCACACCAGAAATCAATCCCGAGTCTCACTGGAGATTCGCCTGAAATTCCACATTCACCCAAGAAAACTTCTAATCGTATTTTTTCTTTGAAGCAACAACCCTGAGTGGATTGATAAGCATCGCTCTGTAATTTCTCAAGCGAAATTTGGTATATTTCAAAAGCAATCTAAAGGGTCAAGAAGGGCTTGGGTTCTAGGTTTCAAGGAAGGAAGATGAGGATCTTGAAGGGCTTGGGCCCTCAACACCGGGGGTGAGAGAAATCACACCGGAGAAGCCTCACGCCAGAGAAGCCTCACGCTCATGGGGCATTTGAAAATGGATAGATGGTAGATCGGGACATTGGCTAACACAACTTTGATAAGATTAATTCTGCTTCCCAGGGAGACTATGTTCCGCTTCCAAGTGTGTAATCTTCAATCCACCCTTTCAACTATCAGATCCCAAGCCTTTGTGTGAGGCCTTCCCACACCTAGTGGTAGGCCAAAGTGTTGTCGGAAATTAGTCCACTTAACAACCTAGCAAGCGTGCTAGCCCATTAATCTGGACTTTCGGAAATTGTTCCTATTTTATTAAACTTAGAAGTTATGGAATGTCATTGTCAACTGGGAAGAAACTATTTGATTAATGAAAATTTAATGCGTAATTATCCTGTGCCTTTTTTGGCTATTCTTTTGTTGTCATAATTTCAGACAATTGTGTAAGATTCTAACTCATGTTTTTACATCTGTAAATTTTATTTTCCCAGATTTTGATATGTCAGATGCCCAACAAGAGCATGCTTTGGCAGTTGAGCGTCTTGCATCAAGATTAGCAGCTCTTAGGATCGAGCTTTGCCCCAGTCATATGAGTGAAGGATGCTTTTGGAAGATTTATTTCGTGCTTCTACATTCCAGGCTCAATAAGCATGATGCCGAGCTTTTGGCAACTCCCCAGGTAAGTTCCTTACTCCACTATAGCATTACCACATATCATTTTTGCTCATCGTATATGATCTGCTTCCTTACACAATCTCTAGTCTATGGATATAGTATATATCTGTCCTCAAATTATAGTTGCATAAAATTCTACCCTGGGAGGTCTATGTTACTTTAAAATCTTGTCCATCCTCCTTTCGAATCTTACCATTCTTAGATGCCTGGGGTAATAAATTTGTTAATTTTCTAGTTTTTATTCCCTTCATCCCTGCACCTCCTGCTTCTTGGTGCTTTAACTAAGCCTTAGGTTTGTGTGCATGTTGTGGATGCATCTTTTGATTTGGTTCTTTACTTTTTTTGTGGAGGTTGGATGGGGCCACTTCAATAGAAATATTCTTGTTGATCAATTGAATGCAAATAAGGAGGCTTGTTGAATTTCTTTGGTACTTTAAAAGTTCATTGATGCCCCAATTTTTGGGGATTTTAATTCTAATGGAACTTTTCATTCTACTTGGTTGTTGTTGGTGAGATTGGTACAGTTTTATATGAAATGACCAAAGTGTCCTGAAATTGAGAGAACAAAAGGAAGGATGAAGAAAAAGAGGGAGTGGAGATGAGAAAAGAAAGGGAGGAAATTAGATGGCCCACAAAGTTGTTGCCATCTGCCATGTACTTCTCGGGATGTGCAGTGCTGGTTTTCGTAATGCTAGTGCTGCAATGATGTGCTTAGGCTAAAATGCACTTGTTTCTTACGCTCAACGAGCTGCTCATTGGCAATAGTGATCGTGTCCTTGACCTAATGGATCATGAGCTGGCATTGAAAATATTCATTTGCCTCAATGATTAGCTGACAGGCAACCTTGATCCTATCATTCGCATCGAATCAGTGCAGGGTGTCTTTGTTAATGGGATCATTGACAAAGGACAAGGCTCCAGTTCCCAATGACATTTTATCAGAGCTACTTGGGAGGTAATCAAGAAGGTATTGCTTTTTTTTAGAGGAGTTCCATCTGAGAGGCTGATTGAGCAAGGAAAGTAACACCCCTTTCACCATTCTCATACTGTAGAAGGAACGGACAATCGATCTGAAGGCTTTCCGTCCCATCAACCTGGTACACATGTATAAAATCTTGACAAAAATACTAGCTAGAAGGGTTAAGGAAGTGATGGGGAGCATCACCTCTAATTTTCAAGGGGAATCCAATGGCATCCTCAGGATAATTATTAGATGGCATCCTCATAACAAATGAGGTCATTGACACCACCGGGAGAGATAATTGGAGAATCTTGTGCAATATTGATTTGGAGAGGGCCTATGACCATGTTTATTGGAAGTTTCTGGAGTTCATACAAGAAAAGACGGGATCCAGTTAGAAATGGGGAGGTTGGATTAGAGAGTCCTTAGATACTGCTTCATTCTCCATCCTCTTGAATAGAAAACCGGTGAGCTTTTTGGTAGTACAAGAGGGTTAATGAAGGGAGATTCTATTTCACCTTATCTATTCTTAATGGTGGTGGAAGCCGTAAGTGTTCCAATAGCAAAGGCGGAAGGATTAGGATTAATGAGGGGTTTGGAATGAAGTCGAAACGTGCAACCCGTGAATCAGCTTCAGTTCGCTAATGACACTCAGGCCTAAAGATAAACTTCCAAGAATCACCTTCAATTCTTGGAGGTAGATGATAATGTGAGAAACTTGAAAAGAAATTTTCAATGCTTTGATATGGTGTCAGGCCTAAAGATAAACTTCTCAAAAAGCACCTGACAGGGGTTAATATGAGACCTGAGGAGGTGAGTGACTATGCCTCAATTCTTGGTTGCAAAGACAAAGATTTACCAATTACCTATCCGGGCCTCTCATTTGGGTATGGATACCAAAAGTGGCAATATGGGACCATGTTGTTGAAAGGATGGAAAGAAAGTTAGCGTCCTCGAAGAAACATTATATCTCTTTGGCTAAAGAATGACACTGATAAAGACGGTGCTATCTAATCTACCAGTGTACTTTTCTTTGGGAAAGGGGGAAGGGAAGAAAAAGCTGAAGCACCTGATGAACTGGAAAAAGGTGTGTAGATTGAAGAAACACGGTGGCTTATGAATCAGAAACATCAAATTAAGGGACAAAACCCTCCTGGCGTATTGGCTGTGAAGATTTGGAGAAGAGAAGAATGCAATACTGCATAAAATTATAGGAGATAAATATTGGCTGGTCTGGGGGGTAGTGGTGAGAGTAAGAACCCTTTAAGCAATGGCTTAGCTGCATGGAAGTCCATTCGTGGGTCCATGTCAGTGTATGAATCCTTAGGTTTAGGGTGGGTGGGGAGAGGGTGTAGGTAAAGGTTTTCGGTAAATCGTTGGCTAGGAGTCTCTGTTATGTCAGCATTTGCAAGCCAATGCTAACGAAAAGGGAAGCCGCAATGAGTGATTATATGGAGGGGGGGGGGGGGGGGGGGGGGGGTCAAGGGAGTTGGGTCCATTAGGCTAGGCTAACCTCAAATGAATTTAATCGTCCTACTTTCGCATCTTCATTCCTGTTATTGCTCACCCCTTTCTTTGGACTGAAGGGTGTAGACTTCGAATTTTTCCTGCTCATTCTCTGTTCGATTTTTTTATACAGGTTGGCCATTTTGCCTAGAAATTCTCTCGATGTGCTAGGGTGTGGCAATCCTGGTCTCCACCAAGGGTAGTGGCTTTTACTTGGTCGGTGGCAAGGAGAAAGATCAACATGTGTTATCATTTGAAGAGAAGAAAAGTGTGCATGGCAAGTTGGTGCATTTTGTGTAAGCAAAATGACAAATCCTTGGATCATCTTATGATTCATTGTCCTTTCTGCTACCGCCTTTGAATGTACATAAACCATGGCCTCTTCCAAATTCTATAAAGAAAATCATTTTGTAGTGGTGTGGGGGGCATTTGGAGAAGCGGGTCAAGCGGTTTGGCGGCTAGTACCTTATGCAATAATATGGCATTATGGGAAGAACAGAACAAGCACTATCTTCAACGACAAAATGCAAGGTTTCGACCTCAGTTTTTGGAGTAGGTGTGGAAAGGAAGCGTTGTGTTATAATGTTGGCGAGATTCTCAGAAACTGGAAAATGGTAAATGCTGAAAAAAGAAAAGACTGACAACCACACCGAGATGATCCCCTCCTCCCCGCAGGTGGATAAAACTGAGTTTCGACGTATGTTCAAAAGGTAACCCGGTCGGGCGGGCTTTGGCAGCCTAATCCGAAATGAAAATGGTAAAAAATTAGTGTCTTATTCATGCCCAGATGGGATATGTGATGCAAATGAAGCAGAAGCCAAGACATTGCTGTGGGGCCTAAGGTGGGTTGCAGCAAATGGAATTGAACATTTGGTTTTAGAAGGTGAGTCTTCCAGCGTTATATTTCGGGCATGTAATAAAGCCTCTGAGCTGTGGAAGATGGCTTCAATCATTGATGAAATGAGAAAATTGGTCATGTCGATCACACCTAGATTCCAACATGAAAGATGTTCGGCAAATGAGGAGGCAAATGAGTTGGCCAAAAATAGAGTGGACAGGGACGAGATGCTGATAGCACTTGATGATAGTGAAAGTATGGAATAGGATTGTCCTACGTTTTTTCCAAATTCTATGTCAGGTTGTTGCGTGGGATGGATCAATGCAGTGCCTCTAGGAGCTTTGAAGCATGGCGGAGGGTCTCTATACCATGTGTTTATCAGACAGCAACAGGAGCAGATCAGAGAAGTTATGGCTGTGCATGCCAGGGGTCAGGGCTGCTGCATTTCAGGAGACCTACAATGTTTTTGATTTTCTGCTTACTGCACGTTTAAAAGGAGGTTTCGCCCTCTGTTCCTGATTCCTGTATTGGGTGAATTAAGGGGAGCATGTGAGCGCCCGGCAGGAATTAATTGGCCAAAGCCCTGTAGATACAGCTTAGGACAGCAATCTTCAGGACTGCAGTTTGTCGTTGAAGTGGCTGGACTATATATTAGACTAGATTGTGTATCTCCATGGTTGCAATATGAATGTAAACTCTAGCACTTAGTAAGTGCAGAGAGGTTTCACAAGGACATGTTGCTATCGTCTAAAAGCCCCGGCCCTGCAAAGAGAGGAGGGGTATTTGTAGTTGTCACATTATCATATTCTTTGCTCCGACCTATAGATACTGGGATGGACATTACAGGAATTCGGACTGCAGGGTAAAATATTTGAGCGAGAGGGTTGCAGTATTCATTTCAGGCTGGTTATATCTGGCCTCTCCGTGCTCTGCCTACTCTGAGTCTATGGGCCATGAATATGATGCTGTCATGCTGCTGCATCGTAGAGTGTACCCATCTCGAGAATGTATGTGCGGGTGTCCAGTTTATCAAAATTAGGTGGCTGTCCAAGGTGGTACGCTTATGGCCTGCTCTTGAGGGTGGGGATACATCTATGTTATAGGATCATGTATTTGGATATCTCTGGACTGGGATTGCACTAAATATTGCTCACAGATTGGGTAAGGCATAGTTGCCATTTGCATGAGTAGGACACCTTATCCCAGTTCTTGTAATCTGGTTATCGGCGTCTTAATGAATTTTTTATCTTTAAAAAAAAAGAAAGAATGCCAGCATCGCCGCTTGAAGTCACTTGGCTCTCTGTTGGTTATTAAAAGTGCCACTCTGTCAATTTGGAAGAAGGCTTTTATTTCCACTTCTTAGCACTGCTTTAATTGCGGCTAAAATGCGCTGCCTTCACTGCTGTTTCAATTGTGGAATGATGGCATTATTTTTAGTCTCTGAACGTTATGTTTAGGATTATGACTGCTTTAATTGCTGGAGCATAATCATTGAAGTTAATTGAGCTGCTTTAATGGTAATTTTTTTTATCTAGCATGAAAGGAGAGTGCTACCTTCCATGGCTGATGTTTTTGATTCCTGCTGCATGCACAAACCTGCTGGATGAGTTGTGCATACAGAATGTAAGGCGAGAGATTTTACACACGTCCGATCCTGGCCTAACCACCTTGATGAACACGACGATACCACTGTCTGGGGCATCCGGATACCAGGCTTTAGAGGTGATCGACACACGGAAAGCATCAGTCATCAGATGTCTGTGGTGTTGGAGTGTTGCTACTTTAGCTTCTTACCTAAAAGTCACCCGTAGATACATTGGGAGGCAAAGAAAGTGGTGCACTTGGTCCATTGGGCGCAGTTCGTCTTCCATGAGGAGTCGACAGCAAAGTGTTCGACACCGAGCTGATGAGGTATCTGAACACTGAGGAAGATCTAGTGGAGATGCTGCAGATAGCTGCAGCATGTGTTGTAAGAATGCTGGAGCAAAGTCCGAAATTAGAAGAGGTCCTGAATATGGATAAATGATTATGTTGCATCATATGAAGCCTATGTTGCATCGGTACGGTTACGAATGTCATTTTCAGACACGCGCTTTGAGTGTCGGAATCAGCAAACCTCAGAGAAAGATTCCAGGATTCGCCAAAATATTTTAATTAATTCTGAAATTTTAATTATAATTAATAACATATTAGAATTTTTAGTAGGTTGAGTAAATATAATATATTATTTTTGTATAAAGAACTTACTATAAAGATGGATTAAACTTAAAACATGCAGTAACTGTAACGTTGTAGTAGAGCAGTATTTAGAAAAAAAAAAAACAATTAAAAGTGATCTAGAAGTATCTTTGTGAATCCTAAAGTATTGGAATCCGAGACATGTCCGACACGGATTCTTCGCTCATTCAGTAGAATCCATGTAACATACTCTGAAGCTGAATCAAACCCGGATGGGTGTTTTCATTAGCCGCACAGGAAAACCAAAAGATGGGAAGGGAAGAGGAGGCAGATTTTCTTGAGGGTGCGGTGACACCACCAGTTCCGGAAAGTGGAAACTAGTGAAAGAGGGGGTGATTTTTTCTGTCTGTGGCTTGGCACAAATCACATTTCTCCATCATCCGCACTAGTCCCATTTTCCGGAGAAGATCTTAACATCATTGTGGTTGGACCAGTAGGGCTCGCATTGAGTCGGCTTCTTAATTCCAATTGCTGCTCTGTTTCCATATATGATTGTGGAGTCTAATGATGTAGCTATAATTTGTTTTGGTATTTTTGCTTCACCTCCATTTCTGGGCCCATCATGTCTATCTTTTATTCTTAGAAACCCTGTGGTTGGATCTTGACACAATTATGCTGTTAGTTCATTAGATTTGCTTAGGCCTCGTTCCTTTTGACGTAAAATGGACATAAAACAATTGTATGCCTATTTTTTTACTAAAAAAGGGCAAAAATTTATTTTACACCCATTTACATTGAAAGAAACAAAGCCTTTATGACAAAACCTTAGAACATCTACTAAAGTAAAACAATTAACTCTTTTGGAAAAGTTGATGAGTCTTTATCAGTAATGTTTCACACTCATTTTTCTTGCAGATTGTGGAAGCCAGAGCTATGTTGTTGCAGGAGTTACAGGACAGAACAAAGCGAGACCCGGAGAGGTCTGGAAGAAGCACATCCTTCACAAGAGATGCTCCCCAAGAGCAGCTCAATACATCATACATTTCATCCGAAACTGCACCGATCAGGACTTTCCCATTTGAACCCATGTCAGCTTCTGTATCTACAACAGATTTTGAGACTATAAAGCACCCCGTAGTCACCACAGAGATGAGATTCATTGATAAGTCTGTTGTTGAAGAAGGGCCGACGAACCAGACTAAGAATTTACCAATCAATGTATCATCAGAGGAGGTGATGGAAGACGAAGGAGATGACTGGTTGCACGAGGATCATTCCGAAATGACCAGTGCTTCAATTCCTCTTGGTAATGAAGATGATGTATCATTCAGTGATCTCGAGGATGATGATGATGTAAGCAAAACAGTAACAGATGCTTCCGACTCTTCAACGAAAGATTCGAGAGGATGGGTCCAGCTCGGTAAAAGCTCCTCCCGTAACTCAGAAAGAGATTCCCATTCCGACAATCCCAGAAACCAGAAACCCAGGCATTCAAATTCCGACACCGAGACCAAGGATTCCACTGACTGGCTTAGCGTCGACGAGATTGACGCTCTGTGATGTGTAGTGGCTCTCCTTCTCTATCAGTCTCCTTTGTATCTGTGTACTCTGATTTATTTCTTTATCATTTACCCTCACAACTACTGATATGTTGTATATAAGTCTCCATGATGTTTTCTGAATCACTCGAGTTTTCACCTTATGATGAATGAATGGAAGAATCATGTATTGAAAATTCAGTTTAATATTATGTACAAGATCATTTTCACACACATACAATAACATCATATGAACAATGGACAGGAAAACTAAACAAAGAATGGAGAAAACAATATAAATAACACAATATCTACAAACAAGAAAGTGTTTTCTTCTTTGGTGTTTCAGGATCTTATAGAGCCGAAGTTGCGGGATAGTCTCTCGAGCTGAGACCATAACAGACTGCCCAATGAGAATCTTGGCTGTTCTTCCACAGCAGCATTTTCGCCCCCACCTTTGGATTTGAGAGGAGTCCAAGGGTGGGAATTGTTCACCTCTAGAACGGTAGCAGCGCCAATCTCCTTCCTCAGTGATTCAACTGTAGCTGGTTCTACATCGTTCCCCGATGTATCTGTGACATAGAATGCTCCAACTGCTCTCTCGCCGCGTGTGGCAATCTCGGCCCTTGCTACTGATAGCCCATTTTCACCGAAGACCCGCATGATGTCTGAGAGCAGGCCGAGTTTGTTGCAGGTGCAGACGTCGAGTCTCAATCCCTGTGAATTCAAACATCAAGAACTTGTCTATATGTTTTTAACTGATGAAAAGCTAGTTTTTTTTTTCCCTCCTTTTTAGCTCCCGTTCTTTCTTGCATCCATTCACATTAGTTCATTTTTTTCAATATGATCTTTAAGTTGAAAAGTACAATATGTTTTTTGATAATTGAACTAACTCAGCTTGTCTTTTATTATTCAAACAGCTGTCAAAGGTTATTGCAGAGTAAAATATATTAAAATTCAGAAGCCAATTAAAAAAGAAAAGACAAGCTGGGTTTGTGCAATTATTAAAAAACGGTAGTGTTGGGGATTGGTTTAGTTACTGACATAAGAGACCCTCCGCTCCACTGCAGCTACAAGGCATTGGGTCAGTCTCCGTCTTTCGCTCTCAGTATCCAAAGTGCACCCATTCCTGTGCCGTAGATAATATTCCTGCCCAACAAAACCATACCCAATGAGAATTTTAGTAAAAGACGAAGGGCATTTCTGTCAAAAACAAAAATACAAAAGAGGGAGAACGTACCTGTACAGCAAGAGAACCATGGGAGCTGATGACAGCATGAAATACAACATAGTCCATATCAGTTAGAGCACACACCGTATCAAAAAGCAACTTAGGCCTATCTCTACTCTTCACACTCACAACTGAATACCCTTTCTCATTACAAATCTCCACAGTGAGGGCCCCACTCTTTCTCCTCCCTTCTTCATCCTGGCCGTCCATCTCGTAATCCCGATCCGCGAACATCATCTGATGGAGCCGACGCTCCGTGTGGGTCTGACCTTTGGTGGGCCCTGAAATCCTGACCCTCTTCTTCCCCACCATATTCTGGAGCTGCTCTTCCATGTGGGAGAGGAGGTCCCGGTCGGAAATGGGCCCTCCGGTCCTCTGGTCCACCACGTACATGATCAAGGCGGCCCGTTTGTTGTGGGTCCATGCCTTTGCGGCCATGATGTGGCAGTCGAGGCCTGCCAGAACGGCCGAGATCTCAGATAGGAGGCCCGGACGATCGGTGGCAGTCATCTCCACTGTGGTGTTCTCCGCCGGAACGTGCCTCGGGGGCCCCACCTCCTCATTGGTGCTCCCAGCACAGAGTGACTGCAAGCACTTGTACATTTTACTATTTATAGTAAAATAAAATTACTATTTATAGTAAATCCGAAACCTTACTATGTATAGTAAGTAATGGATTGAAGGAACCCCTGTTATTATAAGGGATTTCCTAGCGTCCATCGCAAAAGGCATTTCGCGGATGGCCTGAGAGCAGCCACACAGGCACACTTCTCAGCAGATTTTGTCTACTTTCACGAGGTGGCTGCTCTCACATGCAACAGGCCATCCGCGAAATGCCTTTTGAGATGTATGCTAGCATCCCATGTTTCAAAAGCATAGATGCGGGTCAAAAGTAGCTCAAGCATATTCTAGTCGACTGTGTGCAGCTCAATGGAATACCCAATCGACATGGTCGAGTATTCGGTTAACATGGTCACAACTCAGGAAAAAACAAAGAAGTTTTGATTGAGTTTGTAAAACAAAATCAGACAAGAATGTGGGTAAGGTAAAATGGAGGCAAATATGACAGAGGGGGAGTTTCGAAGCTTATACTTAAAAGGCCCTGTTTTGATTGCATGAAAAATATTTCTTGTGCACACTTTTTTCCTTGAAATTTTTTTCATTTCCATAATTTAGAGGAAAATGATATGGTTATGGGTTTATTGCTAGAAGTGTCAAACTTAATGTGGGCATGTCGACACATTTTTGTAATGTGTCAAGTGTGACATTCTGTTTTATCATTAAATATTGTATTTACTTCTTTTATTATTAAATCTTTTTCCTATTATAAGCTATTCTTTAATCAATATTTGTTGTTTTATCCTCCTCCTAAACCAAAAACCATAACAAACTCTTACTCCAATATTATCATATCGGTATCCCTTTCTCGGTAAATATGATAAATGCATAGTTATTTGATTATCTCATGTTTGTTTTAGATTACAGTTGATTAACTTTAAGAGTTACTAGTTTATTAAACGAATACCGTATTTATATTGTTGCAAATTATGATAGTAACCGGTAATTTAATATGCATGTGTGCGTCACCATTTCTAGATTTTTTGGGGTTTCAATGTCAGACACTTCATATCCATGTCAAAACTCGACATATGAATCTCCGTCTACAAATCATGATTACATATACTTTCTGTTTTAGCCGTATCGTTGTTTCTGTATTTCAGAAGCTATCATGTCGGATACTCTATGTCCATGTGGACGACACACGACACTAGTGTCCGGGTCCAAATCAGAGGAAAAGATGTGCACTATTATAAAACCTTTATTGTAGAGTGGGTTCGGATCTTTAAACATGACGAAAGCTGATTTTCATAATCTTCTTCTTTTTTCTCACAAGAAAGGAATGAAATAAAAGGGAAACAAGCTGCCAAAACAGCCGAGTCCCAGCTTACAACGGCATACTTTTAATCTATTGAGAATTGACCAATTTAACCTAAAAAACAAAGCATTTGCGGCATGAAAAGGGCACCTACTGTTTTTAATAAGAACACTACTTTCTACTATTTTAATACTTTCGAAGACCCTCTTTATTGTGCAGGAGATCCTTTTCAGAAAACATCATTAAGCAATGAAAACAAATCCAATGGGAAGGGAGGTCAAAAAGGAAGAGGACAGAGTCAAACCTGTTGTATGTAATTAATGAGAGGCTCGTCAGTTATTTTGTTCCCAAGCTGGTCTGTCACGTGGAACACTGCAGAGGATACCAAGATAGGTGAGGTAAGATGCATGTGTATCAGAAACTCTACGTTAGGTGAAGAAATGTAAATGAGAAGAATCTCTCACCGTCCATTAACCATCTACCGTCCGATGAGATGTAAGATTTGGAGATTACGAGATCGAGATCTGTTAGAACTTGCACCATTTCCAGCAGAATCCCATGCTTGTTCTTGCTATCAACCTGAATGAATAAAAACAAGAACATCTTATATGGGACGAGCCTTTTAGCTCTTGTATGATTCTACTAATTAATCATTATGAACATGTTCAGAGTATGTTGATATATCAAGCATCAGGCCATTTAAATGTTCAGATCAATTGTAAAGACAAGATTATTTCCAAGGATTTTATCAGATGTCTGTTTATCCAATATTTAATAGGTGATTTTATCAGATTATTTCCAAGAATTTTATCAGATTTTATCAGATTATTTAATGGGCCGACCCAGTGTTGAGGTTTTGGGTCCGCAGGTTGGCCTCAACCTAGCCTGAGTTGGACCCCTAAAGTCTGACCCACCACGAAGTTTCACAGGAAAGCTTAAGAGTTGAAAGTGGGTGAGTTGAATCCACTCGAACGAGTGAAGTGTGACTTGAAAAAAATTCACATTTTTCAATAAGCATAAGGAGATTCCACACATAATTGTCTGGCCCCAATTGTTGAACGATCAACTCGTTTACCGAGTTGAGTCGACACTGCCTGAGTTTAGAATCAACTCAACGAGTTTTGATACTAGCAAACTCAACTCTTAAGAGAGATTCTATACCTGCCAAAACTCTGATGTGGTGATGTTGGTCCGTGGGTCTACCTATGACATGCAACGATGGCCCATTCGTTGCAGGGGACCTCAGCATGGCCGTTGGCTGTTGGTTGTTAGTTATAAGTGAATAGCAGATGATAGACATTAAATTACAGAGGGGTGCCAATATCAAGTTTTCCAATCAAGCAGTTCTCTAACAGACCATGAAGGTGGCCTACATAAATGTGGAGTACGGGGCTACTAAGGGGAGGATTTGATGGCTTTATCAAATATAAGGCAGACTGATGGTTGACTGATAAGCAAACGGAGGGTACATAAACCAAGTCTGCAAAACAGTGGACTGTACATGGAAAACAATAAGGGCTGTTTCACTTTCTAGACTTAGTTTGGTTGGGTAGACATCATACTTTTCAGAGAGACAGATATCTGATGCTACAGAGCCTAAACCAGTAAAACCCAGTAACCTTTTCTTCTACTTGCATTACATATGCAGGTTTAATCCAACACCATGTGCCCCTATATCAGTCAAAGATTATAGGTTTTCAAAGGAGATATTGGCTCTTTTCTAGCTGACCCAACCAGAAAAATTCAGAAGAAACAGATGAATCCCAATATCAAACATGTCTTCCCAATTATGATGGTTTTGCATGGATGGACTAGGGTCCAATCCAAGATTGTACTTTCTGTGATCTTTTAGTGTTTTTATTTACTTATTATTGTATAATCACCATGGTTTGCTCCTAAGCAAATTCCTGGCTACGTCCCTGCTTTAATTCCCACAATAAAATATTCTATTTCCAAACAACCCAAATGAATATTTTAAAAAAAGATTTCTTACTGCTTACACCCTCTAACTCCTAATAAGACCAAACTATCATTTCATCTTCCTTTCTTTTTTTCCCAAAAGTTTTAGTCTCTCAGAGATGGGTTTAAGATGTGAAAGAAGGAAAAGCAGTTTCATCCAATTTATAATTTATAATTTTAATTTAAACTTTCTTTTTTTTTTTCCAGAATTTTTAGCCGCTTACGGAAGCCTTCTTCCGAATGAGATGGGTTTAAGGTGTTGAAAAAAGAAGCACTTGCCAGCTATTTTGACTTATAAAATCAAATCTCCTTTTACCCTAATCAAACACTTTGAAAAATAAAGAGAAGGAAACAAAGGACTCTACATAGGAAAGGTAATAAGGAAAGTTCACCTTCACAAGAGTGCAGTCTTCACGTGTGTCGTTGTCAATGCAAACCCTGCAAAAACCCATCATAAGAAACAAAATTCAAAAAAAAAAAAAATCATATGCAAAAATCCAATTAAACTTCTAGAGAGAGAGAGAGAGAAAGAGAGAGAGAGAGTTACCGAGGTGGGTATATGCGTTCAATGAGGGATTCGTATTCTGGATCGAAATAAGGCTGATAATGGCACTCCATCCTGCGATAATTTCATGAGAAAACCTTAGAAAAACCCTATGTGTAGAGAGAGAGAGAGAGAGAGAGAGAGTAAGCAAACGGCGGTGGGAACTTGCTAGGTAAGAAAGAGGTGCTGGACAGCCAAATCTTATTGTACTCTTCTACTTCAATTTCTCATGATACGAAATGAAAAATGCGAGAACAAAAAAATGCCAATCCTCTCACATCTAAAATGGTGGAGCTGATTTTTTCACCCCCGCTGTAGGATAATGCGCTCCACTGTATAACGTCAGAAAGCTTTAAAGCCTGCCCACAATTCACGTTACAAGGAGGCGCATTATCCTATAATGGGGCGAAAAAATCATTTCCCTAAAAAAAGTTGTAGAAAGAAGGATTTGCTAAGCAATTTCGAGGAAAGCCATTTTTTAAAAGGTTTTGTATCATTCAATTATTGTTCTCCTCTCCTGCAAAAGTCAACCGCAAAATGGCTTTCCATGAAATTGCCTAGCAAAACCCTAGGTTGTACTACTACTATAGTACTATATACCTAAAATAATAAAAATTCAGATATTTTAATAATTTGGCGAGAATTTGATTTTTAAGGATAAGATAAAAGTCTAATTTGAATAAAGAGTAAAATCCCGAATTCTTCTTCTCTGTTTGAAATTGAGATGATCATTGAAGTCATCAAAAACGTGTAGAGAAAATCAAGGCTTCATATTATAGAGGAAGTCTAAACTGAAGGGAGCCCTTGCAAAAAAAGAGGTGAAAGGGCTCCCCCATTGGCTGCACATCACCATCATGATGGTGATGTGCAGCCAATGGGGGAGCCCTTTCACCTCTTTTTTTGCAAGGGCTCCCTTCAGTCTAGAATTCCTCAATAAAAGAAAATGAATTGTTTTATTTTTTATTTTTTTGGGAAAACCCTAGAACCGAAAGGAGATTCCGATCTTGGATTCTTGAGTCCATTAAAAAAGAAAAGAAAAAAAGAAAGGAGATTCTTGTTTACAATAAATATAGATATTTCTTATTTCTTATGATTTGCTATGGTCCATCGCAAAAGGCTTTTCGCGGCTGGTCTGTTGCATGTCAGACTAGCAAATTTTATTTATAATCTATGACCAATAATAATTTCTTGAAAAGGATAAAATTCAAGAGAAACTAAAAAAACCAGCAGTTTATTTTGCTTTTATTTTCGATTTTGTCATTTTCTTAAAAGGTAACACAGAGAAAAAAAAAATCTAATAAAAATCTCCTTCCAAAGGCACACGTTAGCAAGTGGCGGGCCAAAGATCCAAACGTATCGCATCGATCCTCACTTTTCTGAGAAAAAGAAAAACACTCGGAAAGATTTTTCAAGAAAAACCACAAAATCTGATGCGAGAGCTCGGAAAACTCTAATTTTCTGAATAGAAATCTCATTCCAGACATGGAAAAAGGCGCACGTTAGCAAGAAGCAGGCCAAAGATCCAAACGTATCTCATCGATGCTCACCGTTTTCTGTTTTCAAAGAAAAGAAAAAACTCGAAAAGATTTTCAAGAAAAATTGCAAAATCTGATGCGAGAGCTCAGAAAAACTAACTCATTGTAGTAGAAAACTAGAAATCCATCTGATTCGAGAGAGCTCGAAAGATCTCAAGATGAAAACAAAAATTTCCACTAAATTGGAAAAAGCACTCAAGATTTCAAAATCTTTGTAGAATTAAGAGAAAGCAAGAGAGTAAGAAAGAGAAATCTCAGACCTTTGAAGAGAGCTTTTTCTTTCTCGAAAGTTGTGAAGGAAAGATCTAGGGCTTGTATTATTTATAGAGAGAGAGAGAGAGTTTTATTTATTTTGTTTGGTGAAGGAAGGGAGGCCCGAAAAGGACGGTAGTCAAATAACAGAATCCTTTGCTGATTGAGAAACTTTATTGAGAAAAGGGGTGTATTTATCAATATGCTTAGGTTTGAAATTAACGAAGGTTCGGCGCGGAAAATCTTCCCGCGTTTGCCACGTAAGCGCGAAATATCTTTACGTGGCAATGTGACGTTGTTCGCTTCATGTCCGAGTGCGGCGGCTCGTTAATGCACGGTAGATACGTGTGGGATAATTCGCACCTGCTGTAGGATAATTCGCACCCATATTGACGTCATTTTGACGTCAAACAGCTTAAAGTCTGCCAAGTGCCGCATATCCTCCTTTACAGGGGGCGAATTATCCTACAGGGGTGCGAATTTATCATCTCCCCATGATTTTAGGAGGACTTCCTAGACCACTTCTTAAAAACAAAACGAGATTTCGTTTTGAAAATAAAGACCAAACCCCATGTTGTGAAAATGAGGGTGGAAGTGTTCAAATGATTGGCCAATTCTACTTTCGTCTCTATTTTCTAGACGAAACCCCGTTTTGGAAGTGTTTTCCATTTTTAAATATGCCCCCTCGATTTATCAGTCGGCCGTGGAAGGTCACATGTCCTTTTATTTTGTTTCTTTTGATGTAAAAGAGGTGTAAAACAAATTTAATGAGCGTAAAATTTGCTTTTTGCTTAATTTGCTACAAAAGAAATGGAGCCTTGAGCCCTGTTTGAATGCAAGATCTTTTTCAAAAAAGTTAGGAAATGAAATAAAGATAATTTAAACAGAGGAATGCTAAACTCAGGGCCGCCCTTGCAAAAAACAAGGGAAAGGGCGCCCTTGTTGGCTGGACGTCATTATTAATGTACTTTGGTGACATTCAGCCCATAGTTACCAGGGTGGGAAACGAATTTGGGAAACAAAATGTGAATTGAAAATATGAAACGCTTGAAAAAAATATTAGGGGAAACGAGAAATGAGAAACCAATAGAAAATCGTACGAGAAACGTCTTAGGAAACACATTAGAAGCGTTTCAGAAATGATAGAAAAAACACATATGAAACACAATGAAAACACAAAATATGTGGTTTTGTAGATTTAAATTTTGTTAATTTCAAACTTCTATTTGAATTTTTATTTTTTTTATTTTTTTCACAATATATGCTATTGTTTTCTTTTTTAATATATATTCCACAATTTTTGATGTGTTTTTTCTAAAATGATTTTCGTAAGTTCCGCATATGTTTCTTACACTTTTCACGTGTGTTTTCTACGAGTGTTGCATATGTTTATCGTACATTTGACATATGATTTACATAAGTTTCTCATGTGTTCCTATGTATTTCGGAAACATTTCTCTAATTTTTTTATCATATTTCAGAAACGTTTCCAAAACATGTTTCCCACATTTTAGGGGAAACGAGTTTCCCATCCACGAGAAACACGTTTTAGGAGAAACGGGTTTCACACCCGGCCAAGGAGTTTCAGGCAACTATGATTCAGCCAATGGAGGGCGCCCTTGAGTTTAGCATTCATTTTTTAACAAATCCTATTCAATTTTTACTTAGTGGGATCTTAAACTTCTGATAAAATATCCCTCTGCAGTAACCACAATTATATTGTTTTCCAAATCATGCATCTGAAAAATTTCCTAAGCATTTGAATAATTTTTCTTGTAAAGAAATTTTTTCCCAAACATCTGAAAATAATATTAAGATGTGCTTGTATTAGATTGTCCCATAAAATCCATTCCAATATGTTAGTGTCTACATCATAGAAATTAGAGAGAGCATTTTTTCTCTAATTTCAGTGGAATCATCCGGCATTTTTTCTGTCAAATCTTTCTATAATGGTTTGATACCTCCTTCTGTTCCTGCATTTTCAGCAAAGGTATGGAATTTTCATTGCCCACTTCGGGTTAGTATCTTCGGTTAGGCCGTTTGTCGTCAAAAGATACAACCTATTAACTTCTTGAGAAACCGTAGGATGTTGCTAATTGATCACTGCCCTCTTTGTCTTAATGATGGGGAATCTGTGGATCATTTGTTCCTGTACTGTTCTTTCACGAGAATCATATAGAGATGTATCTTTCTGAGGTTTGGAATCACTTGAGTCTTCTCAAGAACTATTCAGAATTTTTTGAGTATATGGGGGTTTGTGCTGTGGAAAGAGAAAGGAAAATTATTGTGGAATGTGTGTTTGCTAGCTACGTGGTGGGTGGTTTGGAAGGAAAGAAACTCTAGGGTGTTTGAGTGTTTGGCCAAAGCACCTTATTATTTGTACATGCGGATTATAGCATTGGTCATATCGTGGCTTAGATGTCTTCCATCCTTTCGTTTTGTATCGGCCTTTGATCTTTGGGAAGGTTGGAGGGAAGTGTGCTCTAGTAGTGAGAGGAAAATTAACACAGTCCAAAGATGGGAGCCTCCGATACTAGTAATGTTGAAAATCAACTTTGATGGTGCTTGTTTTGGTAACCCGGGTCCAGCGGGGGTGGGGGGACTTTGTCGTGATGAGTTTGGTAAGATACTTTGGGCCTTTTTTTGGCCCTATTGGTGTGTGTGATTCTTTGGAGGCGGAAGTCAAAGCGGCTTATTTTGGGATCAAGAAGTTGAGTAGGGAAGTCTTGGACCATATTATTGTTTGAGGGGGATTCATTGAATGTCATTCGGTGGTTGAAGGGTGGAGTAGCTCCTCCTTGAAGATTTTTGGCGTTATTTGATGAAATTGAGGATTTTGTTGCAGGTTCGGCTATTGTCTTTAAACACGTTTGGAGGTCGGCAAACGAAAAGGCGGATGTGTTAGCCAAGCAAGGAATTGGAGGGCAGAGTATTCTCTAGTTCGATCATCTTCCCCCGTAGTATAATTTTGTAATTTTTGTTGTCTCTTGTCTTCTTTTTTCATGTTTCTTATTTCTTGTTTTTGTTCTGTGGGTTGCCCCTTCTCGGGTGCTCCATTTTCATTTAATACAAATCGCTATTTCAAAAAAAATAAAATAAAATTAGAGAGAGCGAACATTACCCTACTATTATTGTTACTAATAATACCCCTTCCTCCAACAATACCAAGATTTCCTCTAGATGTGCCATCAACGTTCAACTTCTAAAAATTGCCAGTAGGTTTTTTCCAGTAAACCAAGAAAAAACTTTTCGGGATGGAATCTTTAATTCTAATGTCGATACGTTTAAGAGATAATATTTCCACGAGGATGCAATTAGATGTCGTTTTGCCACTATCTTCTAGATCCCTAAGCAATGTTATAATTTTGTTTATAATCTGAATCGTATGCTTCTTTTGATTTTCCTTTTTTCTTTTGCGTCTTTTTTAAAAGATTTACTCTGTTATTATAGAGAGTGCAATTTTGACAATATTACTGAAGGTTGAGGTTTATCTATAATGTCCACATAAGCAAGTGCCTCCAAAAGGCCAATGTTACAAAATTATTTTTCTCCCAATTCACTTTGGATTGGATATGGGTCACATAGGCGTAGAAGAAATGGCATATGAATTCTTATTTCTTTACTTACATTTTCTTCTTCGTTGGAGAGGAAAGTCAAACACTTAAAAAAGACTTACATTTCGAAAATTCACAGCCGACAAGGAATGATACGTGAATAGTAAATGACAACCAAAGAATGCTTGGAAAAGGAAGGGTGATGATAAATTCGCACCCCTTTAACATGAATTGTGGCAGACTTTTAATGTTTTTGGACGTCAAAATCACGTTACAAGGGGTGTGAATTATCCGACAGTGGGTGCGAATTTATCATCACCCAAAAGGAAAATATGTACTTTGATTTTCTCAATATTTGGTGAAACCAAACAGCCCTGGTCCTAATTCTCCTGTATCTGCTCCATCCATTATCTCAATCAAAATCCACGTCTTAAATCTGCAATTATCTGCTCCATTATCCCAAATTCTTCCATATGACTTCCAAAACAATCAAAATCCACGTCCTTTAATTGATAATGCCAGCCACAATCCCACCAATGTATCTCTTAAATCCTTCCCATCTCTCCTGTCATCTGTCTCTTTCCTTATTAGTGAGAGACGTAAAGTTAAAGTTCCCTCTCATCATTATCTCTCCCTTATACTTGCAAAATTGGAAACCCTAGCTCTCACCAGATTTTGATAAGGTGGGATAAAAGTCTCCTCTTAACATCACCATTTTTCACTTTGACCGCCATATCATTGATTATCTTCATGCATATAATAGATTACCTAGTAGAAAAGTTGTCAAAATCATCACAAACCTACCTTAACACGTAAACAACTCCTTATCAAAGGGTGTAAAACTCTTCCCTCACCATCACCACTTTTCACATTAACCTCGCTCATTAGAAAAAATCTACCCCAAATACTAGTAGAACATATATCTAAAAAGATTCAAAATAGTGATCCAAAATCGAGTTTCGATGGCGTATGCTCCGTTACCACTTGATCCAAAATTGATTGGAACAGACTGAATCCAAGTCACGCGGTGCAGAAAACTACTGTCAATTGGCAATAACCAAATGGCCCACGTTTTCTTCATGGCAATCAAAAGACAAAAAACGTACGTAGCTCTCCGCTTAAATGAATAAGCAACTCTCTCTCTCTCTCTCTCTCGGCTTAGGTCTACTAATCAAAACTGCCCTCCAGAATGTCATGATCTATGACTATGAAATCACACTTCAAATAGTGGACCACAACTTGGGGGGATTAATTTGCAGCAGTTTTGAGTTGTGGTTTGCAAAGCAACTACGATTCAATTCAATAGCCCTCACCATTTTTTATTTTAACCCCTCGAGTTTTTTTTTTTTTTTTTTACTTTACCGAAGATGAAAAACAAAGAAAGAAGTCATCTGATCATGTGCCTCTCCTGTAAATTAAGGGGATATTAATAAACAAGACAACAATCTTACGTTCCAACGAGGAGACCTATTTCTACTCAAATTAAGGGGAAGGGTTTTGCTAACGAGTAGGGCACTTGAGAAGCATTGGAAACATCATTTTGCACCTTAATTTTTTGTTTAAAAATGTTAACTAACCAACTTCTCCAAAAGCTTAAGGTGTTATTTTATCTTTTATACTTTAACACTCCCCTGCACGTGTGGCCCACTTGGCAAACACGTGGCACATGTGGTCCCACTTTGGGCTAACCATCGCATGTGGATTTTTGCTATCCGGGAGGTTTGAACTCGAGACCTTTGGCTCTGATACCATGTTAAGTAACCAACTCCTCCAAAAGCTTAAGCTGTTAGAGAAAGGCGTTACTTTATCTTTTATACTTTAACAAAAAAGTCTCAAAACATATGTAGAAGTATCAAAGCATGCTTAAAAAAAGGTGTAAAATGATGTCTCCATTGCTCCATAACTCGTTGGCAAAACCGGGGAAATGGCCTGCACCATAGGATGATCCAAACCGTCCATTAGATGGCCCACAGGCTGGATAGGGTGTGCCCCAAAAGATTATTTCCATAGGTTGATCCTAATCCTCCGATCTATAGAGGGTTAGGATCAACCTTCTAATATTCAGTCCCTCTACGGGTTAGGATCAACCTATGGAAATGATTTTTGGGGCACAACCTATTTAGGTTGTGACCCATCTAATGGACGGTTTGGATCATCCTATGGTACGGGCCATACCTTACATTTAATAAAGCGAGGAGTGGGATCATCAAAATACAGTAGTGCTGATAACATTTCCCTTTGTAAAATAACTTTGGACACTTTATTGTGACAAGCGCAGGAGGGAAAGCCAGAGGGCACGAATCTCCATAAGATGCAAAAAACCAGATGAAAATGACCAAATTATGTCTTTTTCATCTTGGTCTATAGTTTCGGCACGTAGTTCCGTTTTAGGAGTGTTTTCCTTACAAAGAAAGATGGCAATGCCTCTTTATTGTCGAACACGCGTTAAGTCCTCTTAAGCTAATTGATGCTAGTATTCTTTCCAAGATCCACCCGGATCAAATAGTTATCCTTGAGACCATGCTTACTAAACATGAAATTTTTTTGATTATTGATTAATTTCTCACGTGGTAAGGAAGGGGTAGGACAGGTGGAAGGAGAGAGTTAGAGGAATGGATGAGTAGAGGGTGAGAAGTGGCTAGAAAACAAGGAAAGCATCAATCATATTCTGGGTGGAGTTTTTTGTTTTCTTGTTTTCAGGCATGTGTTAACCTCTTCTCACTCAGTCCCTCTCGTGTCTATCCCCCTCCCATCTTCCTCAACATTGGGTAAGCAAATATTCTAGGAAAAAAAATTCATGGTAGCCAAACATTAGCTTAATTTTTTTTTTGATGCCATAGGGTATCCCCACCCCACTTCATGGGGCGGGACTAGTCCTTAGGGATGCACGCAGGCACCCGGTAGACCACGCGCATCAGTTGAACAAGGGGGGATTCGAACGCTCGTCACTGGGGAGCATACCCATGACTTTACGCCAAAGAGCCACACCCTCCCTGGTTTACATTAGCTTAATTCATCTCTTCCTCCACACCATCTAAGGATAAAAGAAAACTAAAGACTCTTCTTCAAGCAACAATGGTGAAGATCAACAATAAAAGAACAATAAAAGAAGGATATTCACCTCCCTTATTCTTTTCTTCATTTCCATTCTCAAGATTAGTTATGAAGCTCATATTAGAGTCTTTAATCAAATTGATGGTGTATCTAAAGTCCTAAGGTGGTGGGTTAATTTATATATAAAAGAATTCACGCATTTGCATTCAGATGTGCATTTTCTTTAGTTCCCTTCATATGAGATCAAGCGAATCTCTATCGACATTTGGTTAGAAAATCGCCACTATCTGATCAGGACTTTGCCTATATGTGAAACAATCAATGATTAAAGAACTCCTTGAGATTAATCACCACTAACTACTCGGGAGTTTGCCTATTGGTTGTTTCACATGGTATCAAAGCCATTACCTCACAGCAAGTCCTTGTTCAAAACCCAATAACTCCTAGAGATTAAAAATCCACATGTGCGTACAACCCAAAAGAGGGGCCACATGTGCCATGTGTGCGGCGGTACGGCCAACCCAAAAAAATAGGGCTCCAAAAAAATAGGGCTCACACGTGAAGGCGAGTGTTCAAGTATAAATGATTAAATAACACCAACTCTAACAACTTAAGCTTTTGGAGTAGTTGGTTGTTTCACAGCCTAAATTTTACCAAAAAATCTTTGGTAAAAATTCCATTTAGTCTCTTTGAAATCTTTTTAATAAATGCAGAATTACTATAATGTTATCTCCTACTATTTGATAGGTAGTCACGGGTTTGAGTCACGGAAACAGCCTCTCTGGAAAGCAGGGGTAAGGCTCCGTAGATCTAGCCCTCGCTACACCCCGCAATGGAGGGAGCCTATTGCACTGGGCCACCGCTTTTTTTTTTAATCTTCTACTATTGGAATAGATGTAGCCGTGTGTGGTTCCTTCCTGCACTATAACAAGGAATTTTTTTTCCTGGCGATCACAATGCCTTGTCCTTTTATTTCTAGTGTTTTCATTTATATTTCTTCATTAACTCTCTTAAAATTTGCGTTTCTAGTCATTTATGTTGAGAAAATCCGTCAGGATCCGATCGTGAATAAATAAACAAAAAGATAAATAAGCACAAGCCACAAGATGAACACCAAAATTTTACGTGGTTCGGCCAAGCCTACATCCAAGGGCAAGAAACACGATCTTCCACCATGAGAAAAACAATATACGAGGATTACAATGGATTAAACCCAAAACCCACAAACCTGCAACCATTTCCTTGCTCCTCAACCCAAGACCGTAAATAAGAAACAACCCGAGAAAAACCCCAAGAGAAAACCCGAGAAGAAACCCCAAGAGGAATCCAAGAAGAAACCCAAAGAAGAGACTCACTTTCTACTTCCCTCTCTCTCTCTCTCTCTCTCTCTCTCTCTCTCTCTCTCTCTCTCTCTCTCTCTCAGGATGTAGCTGACACACCTCTTGCGGCAGACATGCAAAGATCCTCTCGCCCAAGCCTCTTACAACCATACGTAAAAGAAAAAACGAATAGCCTTCTTTTGTAACTAGGTTTTCTCAAAACCTAAAAATAGATTTTCCTATTTTCCTTTTGCCTTCCCACCCAAGCAATCCATATGGGTGGGAAATAAGGCAACTTTCCCAACAATCTCCACATTGGCTTATTTCCCAGCCACCTAAAGATTTTATTTTGATGTCTCCATCAGGTTGCTATCACTACAAACCACCATTGGCCTTCCGAAGTACCCGCTACACACCCCTCGAATCATCCTAGTTCTTACTCCTCCCGATTCGATTAACACAGCCAATGCATATAGTTATCTTTTAGCGGCAGTCATGATTGCCGATAAAATACAAAACTGTGTCCATCAGTATAAGCTCTACCTTGTTCATTTGTGATGTTTTACTCTAAATGCAGCTACTTAATTTAGGTTTTATTTAAATATGCAACACATGTGGGAGCACTTTGGTTGAGGGTTTATTATTTTGGGGTCCCTCATTAGGTGTGAGGTGTACCATACATGGCCCCACAATAAGTGTTTGTAAAGCCTTATTTGGGGCTCATATTACATATATGGCCAGTCACTTATAGAACCTACTTTAATTGAGAGTCCATTATTTTTGGGCCCCACATTAGCTGTGGGGTGTACCATGTGTGGATCCCACAATAGGTGTTTCGAAGGCTTCATGTAAGTCCCAAATTATTTTTGCGGTCTTTCAACATGCATTAATTGAGGGTCCATTATGTTTGTGCCCCACATTTGGAAGGTCCACAACAGTGCCATTCATGCTAATAGTTTATCTAAAACACATATTAATGAACATTCTAAGGAACAAAATTGACACCAAAACATCTCAAAAGCAACCAAAATAATATGCATGAGAGGAACTTTTGTCATTTTCATTATAGGGGTATTTTGGTCATTTTCATGAAACATAAAGAAATTGTTTCCGGTTAGGAACAAAAGCACAAGTTATTTTTAGCTAAACAAATTAAAAAAAATCTTGAAAAGGAAAAAAAATTCTTGAACACACATTTTGTTTGAGTATATATTCTGAAAAGCCAGTAGAATGACATTTATTAATCAATAAAGGTTTAATTCATGACATGAATGGGTCATTATATTAATGGATGTGTGTGATGTGCTTGTTTATTGACACATGTTCATCCTTAGGTAGCATAGTAGAAATGACATGCTAAAATGATTCACAAATCCAAGGGAGCAAGGAGATATGGCATCTCGGTTCTATGTAAGCCTTAATAGTTCATAGTTGGGAAAGAGACTGGACATATCTTTCTGTAGACAACTAGCACCAGTCTTGCCTACATGCACGTGTCGTAAGGTGACTTATCTCGGTCATCTGGGTAGTGGACCCTAAGCAAGAAGAGTGAGTGCGACGATTAGATCGCGTAACCAAACCGGATCAAACAAAGAACAACTTGTGGACAAGAGAAAGTATAAAGTTGTTCTTCCAGTCAGGACCCTTCACATGTCCTTAGACCAGAGGGATCTTATTGGTCTGTCGGCCCGTTCTAGGATCTTAGTCTATCTTATAGTGATTCTATTTTAGAGTCACATTCGGATAAAGCTATATCCTAAAGCAAACCCTCGAGACCAATAATGATACTCAACAAGGGATTCTTCATCGTAAAATTTAGAGATTGACATCTACAATTTTGTTAGAGTGGTAGGCTTATTAAATAGCCTGGCCAGACAGATTTGATAAAATGTTTATCGGAAAGTTTTATGAAACATTAAAAATTTTTCAAAAGATTTTTCAAATGCATTTGGAGGGCCAAACTCCGCTTGACCAAAATGGTATACCAAAAGTGGGCCAAGGGGGTAAATGGTGTCCACCTCCCGTATGACTCAACTCAGTAGATGTAGTTACGAAGAAAGGACTTGCACATACATGATGTGATTAGGGGTAAGATGATCGGACGGTCATCTTCGGGGTTACGTATCGATGGAGGTCACTGACCTAATGCGAGTGTAGTTTAACTACAGAGCGAGATCGCAATGGGGCCCATTATAGGGTTCTACAGGATCGACCGTCGGATCCCGGCGATGATCTAACTCATTACTCAAATGACCCGATAACATCCAAATGGATCAGGGTTCTGCATTTTATATAATTGTACGGACGGATATGATCCATTAGATTAATGTGGATATTAATTAAGTATATATATAGGTAAATGGTTTCTGAGCTAGAGACTCTAAATAGGGTGGGTGCCTATGTTGTTTGGTTTATGTTAGATATTGGTTTTATAGGACCTAACATAGATAGGGTGTCCCTAAGAAATCACATCTATAGGATCATGGTAAGTGTTGATTTGTGGAGGTTTAAAATGGATGGCTAGAAAATGGGTCTATTTTGTGCATGTACAAATCGAACAGTTAGGATTATTGTATGGAGATGGTTTCTTTGGAACTCCCTATCTATGTCAGATGCTATGGAATTAATGGGTTGGATGAGTCAAATAACATGGTAGATGCTGTATTTATAGTGGCTAGCTCAGATAGATTATCTGAGCTTGAGCTCAGATACCGCGCCCCCTATATATATGATAAATGTATATATACATGTCATTGTTAAGTAAGTAACAAGAGATAATAAGAGAATTTTTCGAAGACAAATTGGAGCCGAAATAACTCCCATTGGATGTGAGTTATTAATTAATTAATTTGTTAATTAATTATTTAATTATTATACATTATTATGTATTATTAATTTGATTAATAATAGGCATAATAATGTGTAATCCAAATGAGGATAATTATTCCCAAACCGGTTTTGCAAAAGTTGTAGAATTGGAATGGAATTGGGAATTGGGATCGGACTACACATTTGGATAAGGTTTGTGTGGCCCACCACACTAATCAGTTGGAGAGCTAGAAAAAAGAGTTTCAATTGCTCTAGGAGTTTGAGTTGCACTCAAACTCCTTGTTGGATAAGAATTGCTAAATTGTAGGATCTACAAAGCAAGCAATTTGTTTCCTAACACCAATTCTTCTAAGATAATGTAACAAGGGCTGGAGAGAGACTTCATACACGTTCTCCCACATATCTTAGGTGTCCCCACATAGCTTTGGACGTTTGGGAGAGTCCCAATGGCTTGAGGAGTCTCAATTCAAGTTCGTTTATCAATTGGATAGAAATCGGGAGAGAGAAACAAGGATTTTTCAAACAAAAACTCTAGTTTCTATAAAGGAGAGAGGGCTGAATGAAATTTTGAAGAAGTAATACTCCAAAATTCGTCCCCTCTTCCCCCCTTTGGAAAATTGTTTCCCATATCTCTCTCTCAATCTCTCTTCCTATTGAAAAAGTTCAAAGAGAAAGGCTTCCAATCAATTTCTCTATTCTCTACAACAAAGGTACTGATTAGATCAGACCTTAAAGAGGTGAATAAGAGTTATTCACATCTACAAGAGTCCAAGCAAACAAAAAGAATCCATCGGGTCAACTTGCGAGGTTCACGGCGTTCAGAACGATCGAAACCATTCGAGGAGTAGATCAAACAGTGTGGTTTTGTAGACACCCCATTTTGATCCGACCCTGAAACTACAAAATCGAATAAAATTCTTGAAGTCGAATAAAATCTCAAAATTCCTGAAGAATTGAGCCCCGAGTGTGAAATAACCTGAAAAATCCTCATTTGTAAATAATTTTCAAAATCTCTCGAAGCCTGAACGGTCCCAAACCCCTATTGAGGCCCTCGTTTAGTTGCCCCAGTATGTTCCTTCACTTTTACAGAATATCAAAAAAGTTACAAGAAGAATACACTGAGAGGTGATATTAGCACCCGGTTATCCGAATCCTCGAGTTCTAATGATATTGGTGCGACCCTACTTCGATACTTTCACTGATTTACCTTGTCTTTTAGTGTTTAAACCGCAATCAAATGCTTTTCAAGTTAAAATCGGACAAAAGACGAGCTGAGTTTGTGCCATAATCAAAACATGGACGCGCCGACATCATCAATTGTTCACAAAGCATGAAGAAAAAGACAAAGTGATGGTGCCACTATCAAACCACAGTGGTGTCAATATCATTTCCCTAGAAAAATGAAATCAAAAAGATGTTTTCCCCCCTTTCTTCCTTACCCGAATCACCCCCTTATAAACCAAAAAACAAAGGAAAAATACACAAATGGGGCTGTCCAGGGAGAGAAAGAGGAGCAAATATATCATTCCCCTTTTTCTGTTCACCCTTTCTTTTTCCCAGACCACCACTTTGTAGATTAAAAGAGTAGCTATAAGTACACCATAGGGGCGGTCCAAGAAACAAAAAGGGGGTCAAGCATATCATTTCTCCTCATAAAAACCCACAAATTAGGGCATTGGAAATGGGGGTTCTTTGCTTTTCATTAGCAGAGAAATAGAGGCAGGGGGGGAGACAGAAGGGAGCGGATCTGGGTCTCCCTCCTAGACGTTCTCGCCGGTGCCGATCTCCACCTCCTCAAGATCCGACCACCATCATCTCTTTTGCTACCCTTTTTCACCTACATGGCATCTCAACCACCACCCTTTTCAACCTCCAATCAGCCATAGATCCATCTTCTACCACCATCTCATCTTCTCTGCTCAACCTCATCTTCTCCACACTACAGTCCAAGCTCACATCAAAACCCTCTTCATCTCCTTCCATTACCTAGAGCATCCATTTGATTCCACCACTACATCAGCCACCATCTTCAATTTAGGTCCAGCAAAACCCATATCCTTAACCCCTTTTCAACAGACCCAAATTTCAGCTCTCATATCCCGTGAATAACTCAATCACCCACGATCTTGAATAGGTGGGAGAATAGAGATTCGCAGCCACATCCACCGTCCATCCCGTTGCTAAAATACAGAGGTAGAAAGAATTCTCTTATACAAAGCTGGAAAGAAGAAATGCTAAGATTGGAAGAAAAGATTAGGGAAGAAAAGCTTGCTTGATTAGGGTTCCAAAGATTCTTAAAAGAGTGAGTAGAGCAGAAGCAGAGAGAGGGTTTGGAGAAAAAGCTAGAAGAAGATAAGGGTGCTGAGTTTTGGGTTCTCTGAGAGTTGTCTTGAAGCAGAAGAAAGGAAGGAGGATCTCCCACCATTGCCGCCTCTGCGCCGCTCGTTGCCTTCCGCCTCTCATCATCAAATCCGCAGCTCGGATCCAAGAAGAGGATAGTAATATCTCCTTACTGTAAGTTGATCCAAACTCAAATCCATGTGTTTTTTTTTTACTCAAGTAAATGGTTGTTTCATAGGTTTTATTATTATTATTTTATATCCGATCGGGTGTGATGGGTTTTTCTTTTAGAGTCACATGTTGTTGTTACTTATAAATTTTTCTATGGCTTAGCTGATGAATGCACGAATACTTCTTCATGATTTTCATAATTCAGTTGTGTGATGGACGGTTTTGGGGCAGGATTCGATTATTTAACTCAGAAAATTTTGGGAGAATCGTGTGGTGTTGCTTGTTTGTGATATGATTTTTTGCCATTCCTTACATTTTACTCGTAGGCCTAGTTCACATTTTCCTAAACCTTGTGCTGTAAGAATTTGCTCTAAATGAGTTCATCCATTTGTGATATTCATATTTTCTTAGCTACTCAGTTCTTGATCCAAAATTGAAACTATTATTTAGTTATCTTGGATGACCCATGTTATCTCCTTTCATGTCCTGGATTTTGTCTTTAGCAACTCATGCCTCAACAGGTCTATGAATTAGATAGGTTCTCTCAACAAGTTTATGAATTAAATGATAATAGTCATGCATTGCACTAGTCTGGTTAGCCTATCATTTCTTTGATTTGTCATATTGATGGCTCTCTATTAGTACCCAGCGCACCATCTATTTCATTTTTCATGAGTTACTGATATCACCACCGCCATGCATAATAATGATATAAATTCATACTATTTTTCATCATTTAGCTAGCATTTAAAGTCTACTGTAGTTCCCAAACGATCTCTGAAGAGCCCATCAAAGTAGGAAGAGACAATTTGAATTTGGGTCCCTCCTGAAAATGCAGCATTGCAAATATTAATGGAGTTTTGATGGTCTGATTGGCATTGCAAATATCAATAGAGTTTTGACCCTCTTTTCCATCCTAGGGCTCCACAGGGTTAGGAGTTTTCTTCCTTTTAGGGTCATTCCTTCTTCTCCCGACCCTTCTTATGTCTTAGGATCTTCACAAGGTTAGGGATTCCATCTTCCTCAGGGTCATTTCTTGCTTATAGGGCCTAGGAGGTTTTCCTTTCGTCGGGTTCCATTTTCCACATGTTCCTCGGGATTCTCTTTGCATTTCGAGATCTCATCGATTTTGGGAACGCATCTTTTTAGGTTCAGGCGTTGACGGACGGCGACCTCCTGAGCCAAAACCCTTTTTTTTAATCAAAAGGGATAAAAAAGCAATAAAAAATATAAAAATAATAAAAAACTTTAAAAACACTAAAAATATTTTTTGAAAATGCTGTTTCGAACTACGTTGGCTTAATCCCTTTCCAAAGGGTACGTAGGCAACTTGGGTTCTCTCAAGTTCAGTCAAACCTTTTAAAACAAAAACTTTTTGCAGTAGAAATCTGTCCAAGACGTCTATTAATCATAGGAGAGTCCTAGAAGTTAGGAGTGGATCAGTCGGATCAGTTGTACCCAACGTCAACTGAACCCTAGAATAGGTTTCACTAGATAGTCTATCTTCTTCTTTATGATAAGCCTAGTCACACTTAAGAATAGGGCCCACCTCCATTAGTCCAAGATTGTACCTGTATTTAGTTTAGGAGTATATAGGAATAGCATCCTAGATGGAGTCCTAAAATTCACAATCAACTTCAATCTAACCAATCATCTTCAATAAGCTTTAATCATTAGTCCAGTCTGTGGACCCCGATCCTGAGGAAGCGACGAGAGGAAACGGTCCCCCGTCGGTCCTTTGGATCTCCACATGATGGAGAGCTCTACTAAGGAACTCTCGAAAATGGTGCCACTCTTATAGCGTAGCACGAGTGGTGATAAATGTATGAGATACCTCTTGATCCAAGGATAAATTCCCAAACCAAAACATACCTAAAATAACTCATAATCGCCATCTAGGGAAGTCAGCACTGGAACCCATAAAAGCAAATCCTCTGTGCAATGGATAACCAAATATATATGGGTCCGTGCCTGATTACGGATGAGGAAGGTCTGAAGAGCATCTCAATCCGCCCAAGTACGAGCACTTAGTCTCTTATGCCATTCATTTATTAACTTTGAAGAGTTTTGGGCAAAAATCATGTAAAATGGGAACAAATATCCCCAAGAGAACGTCTACCTAAACATGCATGACCCGGGGATAGAAATAACAAGCACACACAAAATAATAAAAGATAAGTGTCACATAAGCATTGCTAGGTTATGAGTGACATGCCTAATGGGTGTCTAAGTTCTGGTGGACAAACACATGCATGCTATAGCTAAAGGTATAAGGTCTGCAGATATGATGAGAGATAATAAGCAAGAAAAGCAGTAAACAACTATAACTAAACAGATAAAGGAGATAAGCAAGTAAATAAATGCTACAGCTAAGCATGTGATAAGCAGTAAAAAGAGTAAGCACACTATATCTAAACATGTGAGGCGTAATAAGGAAAGCAGTAAAAAGAGTAAATACACTATATCTAAACATGTGAAGTTGTGCAAGAAATAAAGATAATCAAAAGAAAGAGGTAACCACACTAGCATGATCTTATGCAATGAAACAATGATGAATAACAGACTCAAATCCTAAAATACTAACAAACCCTAAAACTCTAAACGTTTTCGCTCGATTCTTTGGATGGTCTGGTATTCATCCAAAGCCGCCTACGTGACCCCGCCTCCACGAGAATCAAGGCAACGTAGTTCTTCGCACCTATTCTAAACTATGATGCCTAAGACATCTAAACCACTAGACTCAACCTAAAAGACCAGACTGATTTTTAAAGCTTCATGAGCGATTATTTAAATTTAAGTGAATTATGAATTTTAAGACTCCCTATATGCCATAATTAAATGCAAGGTTTTTAACCCTAAGCTAATGCAAATAGTTCCTATATTTTATGTGTAACTAAGTTGTATGTCCTAAGGAAAACAATGGGCAGACTAACGCATCCTATTCTAGTCATCAGTCGGCGATGTAGATCGCCAACTGACCGGACGGAGGCGTTCCTAGCTAGGACAAATTCATAACTCTAACACAAACACACAACAACCAAAACACTCGATCTAAGACAAACTCCTAACTCTAGAGGAAGAGCTTTTTGAAAACAATGTTTATCGAGAAAGCTTTGAAATATTTTTATTTTTTTGAAAAGTTTAAATGATTTATTTACAAAGTTTGAAATATTTATTTTGAAAGGTTTGACTGAACTTGGGATGAGAATCCCAAGCTGCCTACGTACCTCGTGGGAGAGGATAAAGCCAACGTAGATCAGAAACAAACTTTCCTAACTACTCTCCTAAACTTTAAGTTTTCAAATATTTTTAAAATTTTCAATTTCTGATGTTTTTGAATTTCAAATTGTTAATGTTTTTGAATTTTAAATTGTTTTAATGTTTTTGATGTTTCAAATTTATAATGTTTTTGGATTTTAAAGTTTCTAATGTTTTTTTTTAATTTTCCAAATGTTTCAAGTGTTTTTTAGTTTTCAAAATATTTTCCCTCAAACAAAACAACACACAAGGGCCAAACCCTAAACAAGTAAACTCACTAAAAGTGAAGGTCAAATGATCCCAAAACGAGTAAACTAGTATCCTAAGGTAAATGAAAATGGATAAGATCCCAAGCAAACAAACAAACGTCCCACTATGAAAGCTAAAAATTTCAAATAGGTAAACTTTAACAAGACTGAGCTAGTCTCTAAAAGAGATAAGGAAATAATGTCTAAATGGGGGTACTAATAAGACCAAATATGTCTAACAACTCTATAAGAGGGGGGACAAATAAACCAAAATATGTCCAGCAACTCTACAAGAGGGGGTGCAAATAAATCAAAACATAACTACTACAAGAAGAAGAGATAGACTAGGCAAGTCTACTAGACAAAGAGGTGGGCTCCAAGTAACCTTAACATTGTCCTTGCAATGATAAATAGGAATAGGGGTCTAAAAGACTTAGTTAGTTTTCTAAAGTAGGAGTGCAACTTATGAAACTTGAGGTAGTCTCCTATGGGTTAACCCTCTAATGAGACCAATGTGGTCTCCTAAAAAAAAAAAAACTCTTCTATTGAGACAGAGCATGTCTCATAAAAAGAAAAACACTCTAATGAGGCGAAGTGTGTCCCCTAAAATGAAACTCAAGGAATTTGGAAGGTCTAGACATGATTTGAAAGTGATCCTAGAAGTTTAGATGTCTAGGTTGACATGTAGCATGGGTTCTATTCATTTAGCATTAAAAAAAGAAAATTTGAAAGCACTCAAGACAACATGCAATTTTTCAAAATAAGGCTAAAAAATACAAAGTAAATTATGAAAATTGATCAATATATGATTTGTGACTTGCTAGCATACTCATCATATCTCAATACAAGCATTAGAATCAATATAGGCTCAAAAGAATCTTAAAAAAAAAAGGCGAAATTTCTACTAAACATGCAATTTTCACAAAAATATCCCAAAGATGGCAAGTAAATCATGAAAAACATCCAAAAGATGATTCATGACTTGCTATAAAGCTCAAAACATCAAAAAACAACCACTTCAAATTATTAGAGCTCATGTTGTCCATGATTTTCAAGAAATTGCACAGTTATGTCATATAGTGTGAAAAATGTAACTTTCCATTGAATTTCGGACCCCTCAAACATCAAAACCATAAAAAACCCTACTAATCAAAATTGTAGATCTTAGCATGAGTAACATTCTCTCAGTTGACTCCTTCATTTGGATCTGGCCAGAAGTGGCCAGAAAATGGTCTCTTCCGATCCATCGCCATTAAAAGAAATATTAGTGTTTTAACTGAAAGTTCGGGCTCAGTTTTGACACTCAAAACATCGTTTCTGAAAATTTTTGCTCAAGGACAAAGTTTTAGAAAATCATTCAAGGAACAACTTTTTCTTCTTCGGCTCTGGCCAGATTCGGTCGGAAGTGCCCCAAAAATAGCCAACAATCTGCTGTTACAGCAAATAGTTTTTTGAGAAAACTGAAATTTTGAAAGTGATTTTTGACACACCAGACATCATTTCTGAAAAAATGCACAGTATGAAAAAGTTTTAGTAAATCTCATAACGAACAACTTTATCTTCTACGGCTCCAACTGAATCTGGCCAGAAGCGACCCAGAAGTTACTCGAAGCAATATATTTTCAAAAACTTAAAAATTAACACATTGAATGGCTGAAACTCAAAAATAGCACAACTCTCTCATCTTTTGGCCAAATTTGGGCCACCATATGTCAAACTAACTGGCTCGACGAGATCTACAAGAATAATTATTTGTTTTTGAGTTTTTTGAGTATTTGAGGTCAAAAAGGGAAAAATTCAGAAATGGACAGCGTAAGGATCACCATACCGAGGAGAATACAGACACACACACACACATACACACACATACACATATACATTCACAAACACATACACATATACACATACTCACAAACACATACATATACACATACTTTCATACAAGCATGTACTCACAAGCACATACATATACACTCTCACACAAGCATACTCACATACTCACAGGCACACAAGCATACACACACACACATATACACACTCACATAGATACACGCATACACTCACAAACAAATACACTCACGCACACATATATACACGCATAGACACACCTACACACAGATACAAGCATACATTCACAGTCATAAACTCACATACACACACACACAGATACACGCATACACTCACAATCATAAACTCACACATAAATCACAAACAGATACACGCATACATGCACGCACTCACACACACACACAAATATATATATATATATATATATATATATATATATATATACACACACACACACACACACACACACACACACATACACATACACACACGTACATTCACAAACACAAAGACACATACACCCTCACATACACACACAAAGACACACACACCCTCACATATACACAACACATACAAACAGACACACACACACACACACACACACTCGTACACTCAGCCATATACACACAACACACACTCACACACACAACGCACACTCGTATACACACACATACACAACAGAAATTGAACGACAAATGGTAAGGGCATCGTGGCAGCCAAGCTAGCGAGAGTGTTGTCTTGTTTGTTCTGATGTTTTGGAATGTTCCCAATCGTGATGTCGTCATACTGTCCCATGAGTTGTGTAGCATGACAATAGTAAGGCACGAAGTGTGGCTTACGCTCATTGTACTTCGTCAAGAGTTGGTTGATGACAAGCTTGGAAGCCCTATATACTTTGAGTTTGGGAAGCTTCATCTCCAGGACCATCTCCAAGGCGATGATGAGGGCTTGGTATTTGGCAACATTGTTTGAGCACTTATGAGTTTGAAAGAACGAGAAAGGCAGGATGTCCTTTTGTGGAGTGACAAAGACAACCATAGAATCTACACCGTCTCTTCGAGCAACCCCGTCAAAGAAGACTTTCTATGATGGCAGAAGGTCCACAACGAAGACTTCTTCATCTGGGAAATCCTCATGTAACACCCAATTAGCTAGAATCAGGTGATCGGCTAAGAAATCCGCCAGTGCTTGTGAAGGAAGGTTATCCCCTTCTTGGTAGGATCGTTATGCGCAGTGGAACAAAAATCGCATAGAACTTTAAAATTTTCTTTTTAATCTTGCAATTGCCCAAGATCCTAGAGTCTAGATTAGTTAATTATGTTAACCAAACATAAAGAAATACCTCTTTGAAGAAGAAATAAAGGAACCACGCTGCTTGATCTACTCCTCGAACGATTGCGATCGTTCTGAACATCGTGAACCCCGCAAGTTGAACCGATGGAATCTTTTTCTTTGCTCTGATTATAGTGGATGTGAATAACTCTTATTCACTTCTTTAAGATATGATCTAATTAGTACCTTTATTGTAGAGAATAGAGAAATTGATTGGAAGCCTTTCTCTTTGAACTTTTTCAATTGGAAGAGAAAGACAGAGAGAGAGGAAGAGAGAGAGAGAGAGAGAGAGAGAGAGAAAGAAAGAGAGAGAGAGAGATGGGAAGCGATTTTTCCAAAGGGGAACAAATTATGGAGTATTCCTTCTTCAAAATTTTGTTCAGCCCTCTCTCCTTTATAGAAAGTAGAGTTTTGGTTTGATAAATCCTTGTTTCTCTCTCCCAATTCCTATCCAATTGAGAAACCAACTTGAATTTAGACTCCTCGAGTGAATGAGACTCTCCCAAACGTCCAAGGCTGTGTGGGGACAATCAAGATACATAGGAGAACGTGTATTGATGCCTCTCGCTATCCCTTGTGGCCTTATCTCATAAGAATTGGCATTGGAAACAAATTGCTTGCTTTGTAGATCCTACAATTCAACATTTCTTATCCAACAAGGAGTTTGAATGCAACGTCCTTGAGCAATTGGGACACTTTTTCCCAGATCTCCAACTGATTTGGGAGTGTTGTGGGTCCCACCAAGCTAATCCAATGTGTAGTCCTATCCCAATTCCCAATTCCATTCCAATTATGCAACTTTCGTAAAACCAGTTTGCGAATAACTATCCTCATTTGGATTACATATTATTATGCTTATTATTAATCAAATTAATAATACATAATAATGTAAAATAATTAAATATTTAATTAACAAATTAATTAATTAATACCTCACATCCAATGGGAGTTATTTCAGCTCCAATTTGTCTTTGAAAAATTCTCTTACTGTCTCTTGTTACTTAGTTAACAAAGACATGTATATATACAGATATCAACATATATATATATATATATATACTTAATTAATATCCACATTAATCTAACGGATCATATCCGTCTGTGCAATTATATAAAATGTGGAACCTGATCCGTTTGGATGTTACTGGGTCATTCGAGTTATGAGTGGGATCGTCGCAGGGATCCGACGGTCGATCCTGCAGAACCCTATGGTGGGCCTCTGAAATTAAGGTCTAGGGAACTAAGAGGGGTGAATTGGTTTTCTAAAAAATGTAACCCATTTTAAATTCAAATAATAAACCTAATTCAATTTATCTTTTCTTGCTTAGTTTTTAGTTAGCTCAAGAAGTATTAAAATACACAATGCACAACCAAAACTCAAAACAAAGAAAGTGCAAAGAAGAGAAAAGAACACACCGATGTATAGTGGTTCGGGCAAAGCCCTACTCCACTTTGCCCTACTCCACTTTTCTTGAGATCGTCCTCAAGGATTTCCACTATTTGAGACATCCACGACGCCCGGCTCCGAGGCGATTACAATCTGTTTCACAACACAGAACATAGAGACATAACTGGACTGAAATTGGGCATGCTCATGATAATAGAGATACAACTGAAATGAAATTGAACATGCTTATGATGATAGAGACACAGCTGAACTGAAATCATGTGATTCCTAAATAAAGATCATCAACTGCTCATTATATACAAATACTATATGAAGATAAAGGCACACATAACAGTTCTTCCAAAGGTATGCACGACTGTAAATATCAAATGGAGAGGAGGGCTGCCAAAATCCAAAGTGAAAAAGAAAGAAAAAGTGGGTATCAAATTAAGGTAACAAGGAAAGAGATTGCAACACTAAGAATAACAAGCAAAATCCATAAAAGTCCTAGCTATGAGGATGGCTATGTCCGACCAGGGCTTGAAAATTCATTGATCAAAAAGATAAAAATGAAAAGCCTAAATTTCTTCCCATACTTCTCTCTCTTTTGAAATGGTGAAGGTTAAAACTAAATGAGTTTTTATTTTTTATTAACAGATCTAAACCCATGTAAAATTCATTTGTATCATGAAAACAATGTAATCAACTATCATCATACAACAAAACATATATGAAGAGATTTCTTACTCATTTTATTCATCATTTCATTTTTTTTCTTTTCTTTTAGAACAAGAGTGATAGAAGCCAAGGAATATTAAGAATGAGAGGTACAAGTAGAAGGGTGATTGGAAGAATATTCATATAGACAACTAAAATGAACACCCTATCATGTTTCTCTAATTGAAGTAGGTTTACCTTCCAAATCCCATCGAGCTGATGCTTAGGTGCTCTATATGAATATAGAAGTGCATGCCATGCATGATGATATTAACATCATTTTCCTAAAGCAACTACATCAGTTGATGCTATCTTCTAAACATGTCAGCACACAATATCCCTTGAATATGACTCACGTCAGTGCAATCTACTTTGTAAAAAAAAATTGAATCATAGCTATAGCTGAAGCAATATTATTCACAGAAGTTTCATTCCAACTCAATGACGAACTTCAACAATTGCTAAACTAGAAGGCACTTGTAACTGGTAATGAGAAACATGTATATATTAATGTTAATCAAATTATGAATACTCTCAAAACTGCTCATACACTCTTTCACAGATCATCAGTAATATTCGTATACACCTAACAGATTATAGCACAATGATATTCATCACCACAGATCACTAAGGACATCAAGCTTACAACTACTATCCAATCTTGTTCATCAAATCACATATTATCATCCCCATTTTTTTATGAACACAATTACACAAGAATCATAGCATCAATCACAGTCATCAAATGCATCGATTGTTCTGCCATAACCTCTGAGATTCTATTTATTGAACACGATCAATCATAACAAATTGCTAAACTTACACCTCTACTTAATCACCAGATTATCTAAACAACATAGATACACTTAAATTCAGTATAAAAACAATCGCCTACTCACTACAGTGCCAAAACTATATCAACAAGAAAAATGAAAACAAAATACTACACTTCTTTACAGGATAAAAAAACAAAAGAGAACAAACATTCCACAGCTCAAACAAGTATAATTGACACATTCATATGCATAGTACAAGATTCAAAAGGAAAAAATGTTACTGGATGAAGATTTAAATCCACTAATTTGTAGCTGAAATTGAAGAAATCTCTTATGAAAATTGATTCTGGTTAATGAGCATGAACACGAATCTTTCAGTCGACCTCTTTCTTCTTCTTTCCTTGTTTCACTAGCTTTGATCTACAGAAAACTTGCTGAAATCTAAGAAATTCCGGCTAAAATCTGAATTAAGATTTTCAGATAGGGTTTAAAGGTTAAAAGTAACGAATCTAGAGTTTAGATTCAAATGAAAAAATGAAGAGTGAGGATCTACTATCTAATAAAGGAACAAGTGATTTTCTAGGTAAGTAACAAGAATCAGAGACTGGCCGGAGCTCGCCGGAGGAGTTTGCCAGAGAAGATGAAGGGGAAAGATTAAGGTTAGGTTTTAAGAGCCAAAAATAGGGCTTGAGAGAGAAAAAGGCTGAGAAGAAAAGAAACTAAGGAAGTAGAGAGTAACAGTGATGAGAAGAATCAAAGAGAAGCTTGTGAAAAATGATGGCTGGAGAATGACCGGAGTTTCACCGGAAAAGGAACGAAGAAGAAGATAAGAGGATTAGGGTTTCCAGATCTATTATCTCTCTCTTCTCTGTGTGTGGGAATATGTTTGGGCGGAAAAAAAGAGAGCCCTCCCCTCTCTCTCGAATCTTCTTATATGAAGGGGGAATGTGCTGATTTCAACACCCCCATACTTTGTTAAATGCACCTCTTGCTTGTTTTTTCCTTTTTCTTTGATTATATATATAGTAAAACCATAATGAGACAGCCACTCTATGATAAATCACCTCGCTCTTTTATACAAGAAATGATATATTTTCACCTTCTTGTTACTCCCTGGACAGCCCTCTATGATGTATTTTGCCTCCATTTCTCATGAACAGCCCACTCTTGGGTGATTCACCCCCCTCTTGCAAATGATATTAATACAACCAGTTTTTTTATAGTTGCAGCCCTCATCTTGTATTTTATTTTATTTTATTTTATTTTTTTATGATAACTTTGCCCTAAGGAACTGATATGGGCACACTCTTATTCGATATTTTACCCCTCTTCTGCCTTAGCTAACTAGGTAATGGCTAATACACTCCCATATTGCACTACGCTACGCTACGACGCTCGTTTGTTAAGCAAGCCTCAACGGATTTCGACCAAATTTTGAAGGTACCTACTTAGGATCCTAACCCACCTTAGGGTGAAATTTGGGACTCTAGTTCACTTATTTGCTAGGATTTCTATTCTAACAATGATATTAGGGGTTCGATCAAAATGGGGTGTCTACACAGTCCAGTCGATCGAGCCTAGATCAGTGGTCCTAGGCACATTAGGCATATGTAGCTTAGATTAGCACCACCGAATTACGTCGATCTTGATCCCAAAATAGGCTTGGGTACGTAGGCAGCTTGGACGGTCATCCGAGTTCAGATCGACCCTACACACACTCTAATGGGGTTTTAGGGTTTGAGATCTACTACTTAGTATTGTCTCTTGTGTAGGTGCATGCTAGTGTGTTTACTTCTTTGCTTTGATTTTTTACTACTCAGCAATATTCCTTGCGTAGTCTCACATGCTTGTGTGCTTAGCTATATTTCACGCGTAATCTCACATGCTTGTGTATTTATTTATTTTTATTGTCTACTACTTAGCATTACCTTTTGCATAGATGCATGATAGTGTGTTTACTTCTTCGATGATTATATACTGTTTAGCATTATCTCTTGTGTAGGGGCATGCTAGTGTGTTTACTTGATTATATACTGTTTAGCATTATCTCTTGTGTAGGGGCATGCTAGTGTGTTTACTTGCTTACTTTCCGCTCAGCATCATCTCTCACACAGTTATATGCTTGCTTTCGTGTTTAGTGTTTGACATATGCCTATTCACCTGCTTAGCTGTAGCATTACCTGCTTATTGTTTCTCTATCACTATTTCATGATGGTTGTTCATATATTTGCTAAGTTGTAGTTCGTTATCATTATCTTTTGCCTATTTGTTTAGTTGTAGCATGCATGTGGATGTTTACTCCTTTCTTAGGTGATATCTGCTAGGCTATAGTGGAGACAGATATCCGGGTCATCCAATATTGGAGTTGCACTAGTCTTTCCTGCCTCCCTACGAGAGATGTGAGGATTTATTGATTCATGTTGTATTGTATGGTCTATATAATTGAGAGGAGGAGATAGCAGACTCTAGTGTTCATTCCAATGTTAGGTGATATTGATATCAACCCTCCTTAGGATGTGGATGGTTTTCCTTTCTTTTGTGGGTGTGATTGCTCATCTCCGAACCATGTATGTTGTAGATAGATCGTCTTCTTGGGGATGCTTGTTCCCATTTTTCATATTTTCGCCCAAAGTTCTTTAATATTAATAAAAATGGCATTGGAGGCCGAGTTTTCTCGGGCTAGTGGGGTGCTTAACACATTCCTCACTAGCAACCAGGCACGAACCCTTATTTTCTGGGACTTGCTTTATCATTGCACATATACCATTTATGGGTTCCAGGCCTTCATCCTAGATATTTAGCTTCCCATCGGATCCTTGGATCTGTGTGGGGACATTCTTTCAGGTACGACTTGATTTCGAGTTTTACTCCAAATCAAGTGGTATCATACGCCATAACTCATACCGTGAGGGCATCATCGAGAGCCACACGGAGCTTTCCATATTGTGGAGATCGAGGGGCCGTGGGGTCTCATCCCGTCGTCACCTCGAGGGTCCCACAGGTTCCTTGATTTCTTCTTCAAAGAGGTATTTATTTATATCTGATTAACATAATTAACTAATCTAGACTCTAGGATTTTAGGCAATTGCAAAATCGAAAAGAAAAATTTTAAGTTCTATGCGTTTTTTATTCCGCTGCGCATAGCGATCTTGGCTGAAGGGGATAACCTTCCTTCACATTTTTCATAAGAAATAACCAAAATACCCGTATCTCAAAAAAATAACAATTATACCCTTATATCATAAAAATAAGTAAAAAGACCGTCCTTTATCAAAAAGTATATCAAAATACACATAACACATATATGGAAAATGACCAAATGTTATTGTCTCATTGAAAATTAACCAAAATACCCCTTCCTCGTAAAAATAACCAAAATACTCTTACTCAAAGTTTGAGTATCCACGATAAATTTGAGAAAAATAGAAAAAAGTAAAAAACCTTTAAATGGAAAAAAATCCTAAAATAAGTACCTTTATTTCATAAGAAATGAAAAAATTACTCATAACTCATAGAAAATGCCTTAAGTACCACCACTTAGCAAGTGAAAAATACCTTTACCTCATGAAAAATGACCAAATACTCCTGTCTCACAGGTCACAGCCTCACCGAAACTTACTAAAATACCATTCTCATAGAAAATGACCGGAATAGCTATATTTCAGCAAAAGACCAAAATACCCCTACCCCATAGATAATGACCAAAGTAGACCAAAACAAAGTTTGTATATCTATTGTAAATTTGAGGAAATCCAAATAAAAATATATAAAATTAAATAAAAATAAAAAACGTAAAGAAAGAAAAAATATTCATGATAACCATAACATTGAAAAAATACTCATGACACCCCTATTTCATTGAAAATGACAAAAATACCCTTATCTCATTGCATATAACCAAAACATCCATATCTCATGAAAATGATAAAAATATTCCTACTTCATAAAAATAACCAAAATACCTTTATCTCATATAAAGCGACAAAAATACCCATATTTTATACAAAAAGACCAAAACACCCCCAATTTCATATAAAACAACAAAAATGATACCCCATTCTCATACAAAGTGACCAAAAAACACTTGGTTTGACCTAATTCTATATGTCATGCTTGTATGAGGCATGTAATAGTCTCGATTTTTAGGGAAGTGAAAAATCTGCTCCTTTTGATTAGTTGGGACACCCAGCAGCAGTGTATCAACGACTGCAGAGGCTGATGTACTTCACGTCAGAAGGATTCAATGGGGCAGATTACCACGTACATTGCTGCAGGGTGTTCCAAGTAATCAAAAGGGGTAGATATATCACTTCCCTAATTTTATTTGTCAAACGTGATTCCCTTCTAAAAAAAGAAAAAAATTAATGTTATTATGTCATTTCCAAACATGATTCACATTATAAAGAATTAGAATCAGGAAAAAAAAACAGAATCCTAAATTAAAATCAAAATAAGAAACAGAGTCGGACTTATAACCAAACTCAATCCAAGTGCCTTGGACACAAAATAATTTAATGCCAGGATAACATCCAGTTTGCTTCCTCCCATATGGTATCCATGAGATAGTGGATTCTTCATCGAACAGTTAAACTGAGCCGAACAGTTAAACTGAGCTGACATACTTCACTCTTTTTCATTGTCAATCGAACACTATATACCTTCCTTATCACCAGGAATAAGTTGAATCGCAGAACTTCAATCACGACACATCCTTTCACGAGTCTATACAACAAAGTATAAATCCAATGTTAGGATTGCTTGAGAAAGTCTGAATAATTCACTTCAGCAGAGAACAAGAGAACACTAATATATCTCTATACTATAATAGATTAAAGGCCACTTTAGATGCCACTAAAATTCAGTGCTCATTTGCAAATAGTTGTATTTTAATTTAATCTTGTTTGCAAGTGAGACATTTTTGTCTCTTTGGAAGTCAGTAATTATAACATGGGAATTGCTATGGGCCATCGTAGAAGGCATTTCAGGGAGCGCCTGTTGCATGAGAGAGCAGCCACCTCAGATGAATAAGACAAAATCTGAGCCTATGTGGCTGATGGCGTTGAAATCTGGTCCCCAGATCCAAGGGCTGGTAGAGCTCCAATCTTCGTCGTACTGCGCTCGAAGAGAAAGTGTTAGGGGTCCCGGAGCTATGGCTCCAAGAAGCCACTCTAAGGCTCAAGTTAGAAATCCGTACCACAGATAAGAGCCAAGTGATAAAAGTAACAGAGAAGGATGAGCTTATCTTAGGGTTTTTTAGGTTGAAGACAGTGGGAGAAGGGGAGAGTGTAAAAGATGCTGGTACCTTTGAGCGTGGGGGCTTTTATATGAAGGGGAGCTCTTACACCGTGAATTGGTATAGGTGCGACGTGTCGTGGCCTCATTGGCAGAGTGGTAATGATGGTATCACTCCGTGTATCCTCGTCCTTGAAGAAAGCTGATTGTCGCTTGTGTAAGTGAGGGACGATCCATGTGGTTGCACGTGTGGGAGGAAGGTTCCTTGCTTTCTCTAGCAGTGGCGCCTGCTAAGGAGGTGGCAAACAGGGTCATGGGGTACAACTTATAAGGAAGCGGGGGGCAAGGTTGTGATGACTGTTGGCGTTCTTCTGCCACATGTCACCGTCTCAGAAGGGGTCCTGATTTTACCCCCAACAGTAACTGCTCTCTCATGCAACACATGCTCTGCGAAATGCCTTCTACGATGGTCCTTAGCAAATCCCTTATAACATATCTAAAACCATTATAATCACTATTTTTAAATATTCACAGACAGAAGCTAGGAAGACAGGAAAGTGAAAATGAAAACACTTCCAAAATGGAACTCCATCCTAAAAATAAAGAAGATAGCTAAAATGACCACAGATTTGGCCATTTTCAATGTTTTTGCCATTTGCTGGGGACTTGGGCTCTCTTCATTGTTTTCTTGCACACATGTCACTGTGGAAGACCCTGTGTTTTTTTAGCAAAATGAGTTTCATTTTGCTAGCAGTCCTCATTTACAAAAGTACTCTACAATAGAGAATTTGATAACTCAATGATTTTTTTACCCATTTAACAAACTTATTAATTGCATCGAACTAAGCAATTTTGTACGAAAAATTGGATCGAGTTATACAATTTTTTCTTCGGCCATTCCCGGCTCACTACGATAAAGGATTCTTTTCCACTATCATAGGACCTAACCACTCATTTACATTGTGTTATTTCCAAAAATATAATTCCTCTTAAATAACACCAACTCTAACAGCTTAAGCTTTTGGAGTAATAGGTTGTTTCACATGGTATCAGAGCTATTGCCTCACGACACGACAGGTCTTGGGTTCAAAACTCAACAACTCCTTGATTTTAAAACTCTATGTCTACGACCAACCCAAAACATGTGCCACGTGTACAGTGACCCCCAAAAGATGGGGCACTGTAGGAGGGCTGGAGGGGTGTTCAAGTATAAATTATTAAACAGCACAACTCTAACGTTAGAGTAGCTTTTGGAGTGATTGATTGTTTCACACAAACTGCAGAGTGACCTAACTATATAACACATCCAAAACGGAAATTCGTTTGGAAAAATAAAGACAAAAGTTAAAACGGTTCCCTATTTAGCCCATTTTCACACTTTTTTTGCCTTCTTGAGTGTTCGAGCTTTTTTCCTTATCTTCTTACGCACGTGTAACACAAGACAACCCTGTTTTTTTTCTTCAAAATGGATTTTCATTTATCTAGCTCTCCTCTTTCTTTTTTTCTACACACGTCTACCAGATAAATACTCTGTTTTGTAAGGAAGGGAATGGATGTGCCCCACATTTCCTATATCTTGAACCATTAGTACTTTGGGTCCCACTATGGAAGGGAGTGCACCACAATTCTCCCTACTCATACTTTTGTGGCTGAGGTTCTTTTCCCTTGGGATCTGTTTGGATTGCAAGAATAAAATTTCATAAGGAAAATTTTTTCTTGGATTTTTTTATGATGTAGATGCAGATAAAATAATTATGTATTACTTAGAGGGATATCATCACAAATTGGAGGTCCCTCTGAATTAAAAGGAAATGATATATTCAACCCCTTTTCTTCCACTGGGCTACTCCCTTGTAGTGTAAAAGCTGTAGTCAAATGCACGTTGGGGGGTAGGCCACAGAAGAAATGGGGACGAATATATCACTTCCCTAAATAAAATTTGGGTAGGGCTGGTTCAAATTATCTTTTTTGTTTGTAAAAAAGTAGGAAAATATTTATTTGGTAATGTTTGGCTGCCATGTAAGCTTTTTTTTTCGTGAAATATTTGTTTATCAAATAGCAGGAGCGTGTGAGAGAGAGAGAGAGAGAGAGAGAGAGAGAGAGAGAGAGAGTAAGGGAATTTGGGGGTTGAGTCGATCAATTCACCAATCTAAGTGATAAATCAAGTAGATAATGATGGAGAATACGAAATTATTGACTATAGTAGTATATGCAATTCGCAAATCCTAAAGCAAGATTCAAACTAAAATTGGATAGAAATGAAAGAAAATTCGAGTGGTAGAGGCATGTTACTTGTTTAACGCTACCCTTAAGATAAATTATCGCCCCCACCATAGTGCAATCACATTCCTTGCAACTTATCTCTCGGGTACAACACTACTTTCTTTATATTTGACATTGTGCACGCACCAATTAAGACCTTGCGAACATGATCTATGCCTAATATTTCGCCCAAATGAAAATCTTACTTGTAAAATCCAAGTTTAGAAGAGCGAACAAGAGAGGAAGAATGGAGGAGATTTTCTCTGTTTTTTTGTGTATGTCACCAAAGAGAGAGAAATAAACTTATAAAGCATTTACATTAAATCCAAAATGTTAGAACGATTACGCATGTAAAACATTACAAATGTTAAATCACAACAGGTTGCATTTGAAATTTAATTCATAATAAAAACGCACACTAAAAAAAACATTTTCTAGACTTTTAAACATTTTTTACTAGGTAAGGTGGGGTTTGGCAGGGACCTCTTCCGGTTTATTAGATAAAGAGAAAGATGGTGCACTCATGGGAACAAGACACCTTCCCTAACTCAGCACACATGGGAGTAGAAGATCCAAAAACTCGGGATAGACAAAAAAAAAAGAAGGGAAAATTACATTTACACCCCCTCTAGTTTCTGACACATCTACTTCCACCCCTATAGTTTAAAACGTGACAAATACACCCCTGTAGTTTCAATTTGTTTAAGCTTTGCCCCCTCAGCTGAAGGTTCATCCATAGATTGAAAGGTTAGGATGATCCGATGGAGCTGATTTCTTGGGCACACCCTATCTATGTCAGGACCCATCAAATGAACGCTTTGGATCATCCAAACAATGTGGGCCCACATTATTTGGATGATTTTTTGGTAGTGTTTGGATTCGGGCATGAGCCCACATTAATTGGATGATCCAAAGCGTTCATTTGATGGGTCCTGACATAGATAGGGTGTGCCCAAAAAATCAGCTCCATCGGATCATCCTAACCCTTAAATCTATGGACGAACCTTCAGCTGATGGGGCAAACCTTAAACAAATTGAAACTACAAGGGTGTATTTGTCACGTTTTAAACTATAGGGGTGGAAGTGGATGTGTCAGAAACCAGAGGTAGTGTAAATGAAATTATCCAAAAAAAAAAAAAGCACACTAAAAGTAAGAGTTCAAACTGCTCAACACTCCTAGTCACATAATTGGCTAGTTTGATGGGAGCATGTTGGGATCTTTGGGGGTTTCTTAGGAAAGTCTTATTTGGGGCCTACTACTATTGTTCACCTACGGAGTCATTGTGGTTCATCAATAATTCATCTTCCGAGGCTTCTCTCTTCTTAGTTTCCCCCCCTCAAAACCGGCTTGGGAGGGTGCCTCCGCTCCTCCTATGCTTTCCTTGCCCTTTTCCTTGAATTCTGTATATGATGTATTGGTCTATATGCGATGTATTGGATTCCTCCAGTTCTGTGGTTCACTGTCCTCTAATATTGAATTGGATTCATCACTTGATGAGGAGCAGTTCGAACTTGTACGCATGGTCAGAATCTTCGGTTCCAGTGTCTTCTACTTGATCTTTGTTTAGGACAGAGAATGTATTTTTTAGGGGACTTGGCTGTGTTGCGCTCGGGACCATGCTGGTTCTAGAGTTGGCCCAGGTAATTCAGCTACCTCTTTTCCTTTTACATTTGTGGGAGGGAGAGGTTTGGCTCCTTTTATAGGCTCACAGAGTGATTTGGTCTCTTTGATTTTCTCCCTTTTTGGGCAAGATTTAGTCCAACGATGGCTTTTTAGATGGCTTTAGAAATGCCCAAAAGTGGCCTCATGTATGATCCTGTTTCAATTGCACAAAATTTCTAAAATTCCAAAGCAGGGTTAAGAGGGCATGAGTGGCTACAAAAATAGACTTTTTCTTTTCCCTATTTTGCAGCCACTTCCCGCCTGAACTTCACTCGTGCCTTCTCAAATTTCTCCCTTTTCCCACTCTTCTTTCTCAGCCCTTAGTAAGCTAATATTTCAAAACAAAAAAAATTACTGTTGCAAAGGCCTAAGCTTTTCTAGAAAATTTGTACAATCGAAATAGGGTAAGACCAATTTGGGGCCTCTGTACGCTACACGTCTTACGTTCTCAAACCATGGCAAAAATGAAATCGTGTGGGCCCATAGGCTCTGCTCCAACAAACTTTGCCTGAGGAGATGGTTTTTTCGCCCCCTGCAAGATAATGCGCCCATCTTTTAATGTGAATTGTGGGCAGCTCCGTTTGGTTGCTCGGGGTAGCTCATAGATTAGTGGAATATGAAGTCAAAAGAATTTAAAAGAAAAGAAACAAGCATTTTGATTTGTCTAGAATTAGTTTGAAGGATAGTATTTGGTTGGACAGCATATACTCGGAGAGTAGGAGAACAATTAGGTATATCATTACCATTATAGAGAAAGTGAGCACCATTACCCAAGGGTAGAGGCAAAAAAATAATGTTTTAATCACGACCTGTAGGTGCGCAGTTCACCCACCGTGTAAATTAAAGCTTCGACCCGTCCCTAACAAACTCTACCTGTCGTTTAATAACGACAGGTAGAAGTGCGTACTTCGCCCACTGTGTAATTTAAAGCTCAAACCTATCCCTCTGCAACTGCCTTACGTCATCTCTTTCAAAACAGTTTCATCTCCTTTGCCTTTTTCTCTTCTTTCTGTATCTTCCCTCGAAGAAACCAATCAGGCTGCTGAAAATTAGCTCATAATTAATACCCCTTTTAATGGTACGTACACCCCTCTCTTCTTTTTCCCCCTCTCTATTTAATTCCCTCTGCTCTTACAATCCTCGAGAACCGTAACCCTAACCCTAACCCCTTGATTTCATCTTCTTCCTATGATTTAAACCCTAGACTTCGAATTGAATCAAGAAAACAAAACCCTAGGGTTCGAGTTTTCATTTCCTAGGGTTTTCCTCTGATGATTTAAACCCTTGACTTCGAATTGCATCAAGAAGACGAAACCCTAGGGTTTGACTTATCATTTTTCTAGGGTTTTCCTCCGTTGACTGAAACCCTAGACTTCCAATTCCACCAAGAAAATGAAACCCTAGGGTTCGAATTCTCATTTCCCTAGGGTTTTCCTCCGTTGATTGAAACCCTATAGTTCAAATTCCATAAAAAAAACAAAACCCTAGTGCTCAAATTTTCATTTCCCTAGGGTTGTCCTCCCATGATTGAAACCCTAGACTTCGAATTCCACCAAGAAAAAGAAACCCTCGGGTTCGAATTTTCTTTTCTCTGAGTTTTCTTTTCTTTTCCATGGATATGCAATTGGTAGAAACCTGCTTAGATTTCCCTAGAAAAAGAAAAAAATTGCTTTTTATTCTTGCATCATTTGGTCTCTCTAGCTATGGGCTTTACAAATTTTATCACACCCCTTCAATTGTGAAGAAGAGAAAGCGTTTGCTTATACTGTTACGAGCCCTAATTTCGATGGCGGAAACAGTTTCCAATTCGGCCGAGACAATCAGTATTCTTTCCAAGGATTTGAATGAATTTCTACGGTCTGATTCGGATCAAATTCCCACCAGTTTGAAGCAGATTTCGAAAATTGCGAAATCAGATGAGTTCTCAAGCTCTCTGATTAGGGTTACAGAAGCCCTAACAGTAGGGATTTTGAGAGGGAACAGTTCAGAAACACAAAGAGAAGAAGAATCACACACTAGGTCTAGTTTTTCGGACCAGTTTGTGGACAAGCTTTTCTCCCCTGCCGCGTCTGGTTTTGCCTCTGTGGTCGTTGGTAGTTTTGCGAGGAACTTGGTTGTGGGTTTCTACTCGGAGAATCGATCTGTTGGAAGTTCAAATTCAGATGAACAGATGAATGTTCCGAATTGGGTTAATTTGATTTGCAGTGATAAGTGTCGGGCGCTCATTGCTGATTGTATTCAGTTGTTTGTGAGTACTTCAGTTTCTATGTATCTTGACAAGACAATGAATATCAACACTTATGAAGAGATATTCTCTGGTATGACTAACCCGAATCACGAAGTGAAAGTGAAGGACATGTTGGTTTCAGTCTGTAATGGGGCAGTGGAAACCCTAGTCAGAACATCCCACCAAGTTTTGAATAGTTCAAATTCAAGTTTGCCTAAAGGCCGAAGTCCAAGTTCCGAGAGAATTGAGGGTTTGGAGAAAGAAGAATTGTCTGTGGAGGATCATTCGAGAACTTCGTTCTATGAAATTAAGGATCGTGGATGGGTTGATAAGGTGTCGTCTACTTTGGCAGTTCCGAGTAACAGGAGGTTTCTTCTTGATGTTACTGGGAGGGTGACATTTGAAACAGTGAGATCATTCCTTGATTTCATTTTGTGGAAAATGTTGGATGGTTTAAAGAGAATTCGAGATATTGTTCGTAGGGACTGTATTGAAAAGGGTCTAGAGGTTATGAGGTATATTTGTGCGAAGTCAGTTGTTACCCTTACAATATGCCTTGCCTTGTGTCTGCATATGTTGGTTGGTGTGAGGTTTCTGGTGCCTGCTTAAACTTTTGGGAATTGGGTTCTTTCTCATTGGGTAATCTAATGCCATAAGGATCCTTTCCTCCTTTCCTTTGGAGCTTCACATCCAGGTATTATAATTTTAGTTTCCTTACATCTGATTTTAGTTTAAAAGCTTATAGATTTTGGATGCATCTCTAAGGGAAGAAACTACTTTTGTGATCCATTTTAAATTATGGTGTTTCTTCATGTTTTCTCATTTATCAGGATAATAGAATCTGGTGGTTAGCCTTTTATGGTATCAATTGCTTTGTATTTCTTTTAATTGATTAGAAGAGGGAAAGCGGAATTTGTCTGGTATTGCACAAGATGGAATCATATATGTAGGGACCGGGTAGAACTCACCCTTAAAAACTAGCTGTTAAGGGGAGGGAGCCCAAGTCCTTATAAGCCCACCCACATCTATTCACTTTTTCAATGTGGGATCTTTGCTTTCGTGTGGAACCCCCAACAATCTCTCCCTCCACGCGGAGGGCACACTGGAGTCACCATGCCCCGGCTTTGATACCACTTGTAGGGACCTGGGTAGAACCACCCTTAAAAGTTTTGCATTAAGGGGAGGGTGCCCAAGTCCTTACAAGCCCATCCACATTCATTCACTTTCTCGATGTGGGATCTTTGCTATTGCCTGGAACCCCCAACAATATATAGCAATGGAAATATATTGACTGTAGACTTGAAGAAATTTGAGTCAGAGGAACACCATAAGAAAAGATAAGCCTTTATGTATGTTGAGGTTTGTTGTTATTAAACAGAGGCTGACACAATGGAAATATGAAAGGTTTCAAATTGTTTAAATGATGTCCAAAAATTGTTCATTTTGTGCCGTGTTTTGATTCTCGATTTTCTGGAGACAGTCATCAGTCATGACTTTGGGTATTCTATTTGTTTTGGTGTATTACGTAGTAAGGCTTCATGTTGAATGGAAAGTGACAAGTGAAATAACCTCTAGTTTCTCTCCAATATCAGTGTGCTGATTTGTAGCTTTTGTCATGGTAATGAACTGTGAAGCTCTTCCTGACTGTGTTTTGGTCTGTGTAACAGAGACGAGCGTGCTAGTAGTTTGGAGAACCGTGAAAGCTCTGCCTTCCAATTGTATGATATGTAATATCTTGAGGTAAAACTGTTATCATGGTTACTGGGATATTTCTATTGATAAGATCATTAACATTTTATGGATAAGTAAAAGAAGACATGTTGATTTAGTACTAGACTTGTCGTACCTCCATAGTCCATTGCCTTTTCTGGACAGAGTGCTAATACTAATCTCTTATGCTACAACTCTCTTTTTTTTATTATTGTTATGTGAGCATTGATGAGAGTAATCTAGCTTTTTTCTTGCCTCTATTGTTTTATCATTTAGGTTGACCTTCCATCTACAGCTTTTTTTTAACCTACTTGCTTCATGTATTTTGATTCAATGTGAATGTAAGCATGAATGTGTACGTGATTGAATATCCTCCTCTTTTGGACTTTGATTATTCAAATTACGTGGTCAATGAACCTGCAGTTTGGAAGACACTGATGGAGGTAGCAGAGTTGTTAGATCCATTGTGATCTTTTATTGTTTATTTTGCACATGATGAAACCTTAGTTATGCTACATGTCATCCTTCAAAAACATTGCTGAGTATGCTGTAAAATATTTTATGATTCTCAGTTTTATTATGTTATACATATATTTTCTGATTCCCAATTTTGTTACATTAATTTGTAATAACTTTTTAAAATGCAGTGTAAACACTCATCATTCAAAAAAGTTATTAAAATGTTACATTTTAATAACTCTAAAATGTATCTTTTTAAAAAGTTATTAAATTGACTGGCACATGATGTGCCTGCTGTTGATGAGAGGCCGACTTCATGACAACAAATGTATGTACCTGTTATTCATCATATGATGCTTTCATATTTTTCTATCAATACCAGTGACTTGAGTTAATGTGATGACAAGAGGTACTAACTGATGGGGACATCAACAACCGGCGTGGATTCAAATTTTACAAGCACAGACGTGACGAGAATGATGGCGTAGACTCTAGCATGGGCCACAAACATTGCGGTTTTTTTTTTATTATTTACTTTTTATTTTCGTCATTTTATTTGTAGCCTACTTTTTAGGCATCAAATCTCACCCGTTTAGTGTGTTTTTGGTACTATTAGAAAGGTTTTTCAATTACCTATCTAATGGGCCCAAGATCACATGATTTGGATGTGATTTGAGCAAGTTATGAGTATTTTTAGGAATAGGTATAGGTCAATTACGGGATTACTATTTTTGGTAACTTTATATCTTTATTTAGCTTTGCTTTAGATTAGATGAATGGTTAAGATCAGTTATTAACTTTCGGTTATCTTCTAGGGTTTCTTTTCTTATATATACATCTTATGAAAACAATGTAAGAGACTTTTGAATATTGAATAGAATTGAGATTTTATTTTGTGAGAGCTATTGTGGCTTGGACTTCTTCTTCTCTTCTCCTCTAGGTGGTTTGGAACCATCTTCTCTCATCTCTTCTCATCTATTATCTTCTATTTCTTCAATCAAATCAGCACAAAGAAGATTAGTAAATCAATTTTTTTTTTTTTTGTTCTTGAACCCTAAAATACAAAAACCCGAAATCCATAGATCTCTCTCATTCTTCAAGATCGCGTTTCGAGACTTTGAAGGATTATTTTTATGATTAAACCTCAGCCTAAACACCCAAGAACCATATCTTTAAATTCCTTTTGCAGCCAATTAAAAATTCGCACCATTTTCAAGCCCGGAAACCCTTTTTGAACATCCGTAGCCTATACCTACCATCAAATCAAAGCCTAAACCCTAGATTAACCTTTCTTTTACCTTCTAGACCTTAACCTAAAATTTGGACAGTAGTATTAAACCAAAATCTTAGATCTGCCAAATTACCAAAATACCCCTACAACCCAAAACTGGACCGTTTTGAGCCGTTTACTGCTGCTGGACATTTTTTCTATTTTTCTTCATTGGATATTATTATTTTCATGCTTGTGTGACATCTATTTCATTGGCCCTTGCATTAGCTTTTAGTTCTTTTAATTGGTTACTTGCCTAGGCCCAGTTTCGAACTAATCTTTCTACTATCAATTCATCTAATGAATCTTTATCGCTTTGATTGATTTGTATAAGGTTTAGTTCATGCTTGGTTACAATCTTTACAATTATTTATGCTATTTAAGTCTCATTATTGCTGCTGCCCATAGATTAATTAGGAGTTAATTCGGCCCTAGGTAAGTTGTTAAGTGTTCTTTTAATTTTCCACGTAAGCCCTAAATTGTCCTATAGCTTTAATCCCATTAGGAGTGTAGGATTTTTCCTAAATTAGGTATTGTCCTGTATCAACTTGGTATCAGAGCACATAGTTAATTTTAGGAAACCTTTTAGGGTGTTAGATTAGAAAAAAAAGAGTCAAAATTTGTGTTTAGTTTCCCTTTGAATGCCCACGAGTGGTAAGGATTACCACACAATGACATCCGAAAATCAAGTGTCGAATGAGGAGTTGGCCCAACTTGTTAGAGATAGCCGCGAAGAGATACGGCTTAGTAAAGTGGACCGTGAAGCTCGCAGTCAGGCATTACAAGTCATTAGTACTCAAATCCAAGCCGTGCAAGTAAGGCTTGCTGCGTTAGAAGGCCTTAGGCAAATTTATCCTCAACAACCAATTGGCAAGAATAATCAGCTTAGGCAAGGGAATCAAGGATTCCAGAATCCACCACCTAATCCTGGAATTGGAGTCAATCAAAATCAAGGTGGCCAAGATCGGAATAGTATAGGGGACAACTTCGAGAATGACCCGCAATTTGGTCATTATAGGATTGGGAACTGGAATGCTCGAGGTGGCCGAGGAAGATACCAAGGGGGTCATCAAGGATATAGGGTCCCCTATCGCCAGCAGCATGGCGATGATTATGATGAGGATCAAGAGTATGATCCTGAGATTGATAAACCCGATTATGCTGGAGACATTACCAAGAAGGTTAAAATTGATGTTCCAGACATTGATGGAAAATACAACCCTCAAGTATTTTCTGATTGGCTAGTGGCCATAGAACAATATTTTGATTTGTATAACATGTCCAATCCCGAAGGGTTAGGTTTGCTAAAATAAAGTTGACAGGTCCGGCTCGAACCTATTGGATTGATTTTGAACATCAACTTACTACGAGAGGTGAGGATAGCTTCTGGACATGGGATGAGATGAAGGCCAAGCTCAAAGAAAAGTATTTGCCAATCACCTATAAACAACAGTTGATAAGCCACATGCATAGGCTTAAACAAAACAACTTATCTGTTGGCGAATACATGAATCAATTCGATGAGGCCAAAATACGTAGCGGAGTCTGAGAAGAACCTGAGCAAACTCTCACCAGATTCCTGGATGGACTTCAACTAGAAATCAGAAGGGAAATGAGAGCGCATCTTTTGGGTGATGTTGATCAAGCTTTTCAAGAGGCTTGCGAAATTGAGAAGCACCAAAATATGTTCTTCCCCAAAAAGTTTAGCAACCAAGCTGGGGAGGCTTCTTACAAGAAACCTCAACAATCAAATCCTAATTATCCTAAGTCCAACAACAACTACCAACCTCCAAAGGACTTTAAGGGTAAAGGAGTTTTGGGAGAAGGTCCTAAGAAAGGGCACTGCTTTAAATGTAAGGGTTATGGACATTATGCACGTGATTGTCCGAACCGTGTTGCATTTGTAAAGCCCCGACAAGATGAAGGATAGGACTATGATGATCAAGCCAATGAAGTCGAGAATGATGAGGAAAATTGTGTGGCCGATGGCTATATTACTGAGGAAGAAGAATTAGAGGAGGAAGAAAATCCAAACAAAGTTAGCGTGATGAGATGTATGATCGTGCAACCGAAACTAGATGAAGACTGGAGAAGGAACAACATTTTTTTCACTTTCACTAAACATCAAGGCAAGAACTGTCGCATTATTATTGATAGTGGAAGTTGCATGAATGTGGTTTCTCTCAGTGGAGTTAGCCGAATGGGACTTAAACCCGAGCCACATCCAAATCCCTATAAAGCTGCTTGGGTTGATCAATCAACCATTCCGGTTTCCCAGAGATGTCGTGTGCCTCTTCAATTTTTATCATACACCGACACAATTTGGTGCGATGTCGTTGAGATGAATGTTGCTCATATTTTACTAGGACGACCGTGGTTGTATGACAGAGATGTTGTGCACTATGGGAAATCTAACACGTATTCGTTTGAGCATAAAGGGAAGAAAATTACCTTACAGCCATGCCCACCGCAACCATTCAAGGTGGCTGAAAAGAAGGACGTTGCTTCCACCAGCAAGTCCAAGAAACCCTTAGGTATTCTTAATCAATAGGATTTTGAAAGAGAGTGTAAAGAGACTGAAAAGATTTACGCTCTAGTGGCAAAAGATGATTATGTCCTCTAGAATGAGGCCGTTATTGAAATTCCTCCTGAGGTGAAACCGTTAATGAAAGAATATGAGGAATTATTTTCTGAGGAACTACCTCCTATGCGAGACATTCAGCATGCCATTGATCTAGTTCCTGGATCTTCTTTGCCGAACTTGCCCCACTATCGCATGAACCCCAAAGAACATGCCGAGCTAAAGAGGCAAGTAGATGAACTTTTGAGCAAAGGCTTGATTCAAGAAAGCATGAATCCATGTGCGGTACCCGCATTGCTTATGCCAAAAAAGGATGGAAGTTGGCGCATGTGCATCGATAGTCGAGCCATAAATAAGATCACTGTCAAGTATCGATTTTCAATTCCTAGACTTGATGATATACTTGACATGATGGCTGGCTCTGCCATCTTTTCAAAGATAGATCTTAAAAGTGGGTATCACAAAATTAGAGTTCGAGTTGGTGACGAGTGGAAGATCGCCTTTAAGACAAATGATGATTTATATGAATGGTTAGTTATGCCTTTTGGCTTAACAAATGCACCAAGCACATTCATGAGAATAATGACACAAGTGCTTAGACCATTCATTGGCAAGTTTTTGGTTGTTTACTTTGATGATATCTTAATTTATAGTAAAACCAAAACTGCCCACTTGTCTCATCTTCGACAAGTATTTGAGACACTTAAGAGAGAGAAACTATATGCAAACCTGAAGAAATGCACGTTCTTCAGCAATCAAGTTATATTTCTTGGGTTTATTGTCTCAGTTGAGGGTGTGGAAGTTGATCCTGAGAAGGTTAAGGCTATTGTTGAGTGGCCAGAACCCACTAATATTCATGAGGTTCGAAGCTTCCATGGATTGGCAACATTCTATCGGAGGTTCATTAAAGGGTTCAGTTCCATTATGGCTCCCCTGACGGATTGCATAAAAAAAGGGGAGTTCAAGTGGACAAAGAGTGCCACGAAAGCATTTAAAGAAGTTAAGAAGCTCATGATTGAGGTCCCAGTATTGCGTCTACTAGTCTTTTCTAAGGTATTTGAGGTTGCATGTGACGCATCTAGTGTCGGAATTGGTGGTGTTCTAAGTCAAGAGGGACACCCAGTTGCCTATTTTAGCGAAAAACTTAATGAGGCTAGGCAAAAATATACCACTTACGAGAAAGAATTTTATGCAGCAGTCCACGCTTTGCGCCATTGGAGACACTATCTGCTACCACAAGAGTTTGTGTTATACTCCGACCATCAAGCAGTCAGATATCGTAACTCGCAGAAGAAATTGAAACCAATACATGCGAGATGGGTAGAGTATCTGCAAGAGTACACTTTTGTCCTCAAACATCGTCCAGGTGTTGAGAATACAGCTGCAGATGCCTTCAGTCGTGTCACACTTCTCATGACCTCTAAAGCCTTCCAGAAGATCAATGCCTCATGTGAATTTCAAGCGTGGAGTCATGTTAAGAACTTATTGAATTCCATGAGTGTAGAAGTCATTGGGTTTGACAAGAAAAAAGATGAATATGTCAAATGCCCAGACTTTAGAGTTGTGTAGGCTAGCTTGAACGATGCACATTCTGATTTACGTTCTGGTTATTTAATGCAGGATGGTTCTTTGTTCAAGGGAACTAAGTTGTGTCTGTCTCGTACGTCCTTACGAGATTTTATGGTATGGGAATTTCATGCTGGAGGAACTGCAGGACACTTTGGTCGAGATAAGATCATATCATCGGTTGAAGATAAGTTCTATTGGCCTGGATTAAAGAGAGATGTTGCTAGGATTGTTAGCCATTGTCGAACTTGTCAAACAACCAAGATGCATAAATAGAATACGGGATTGTATACTCCATTGCTCGTACCATATGCCCATGGGAGGATGTGAGTATGTATTTTGTTTTAGGCCTTCCGAGAACTCAAATAAGACATGATTCTATATTTGTAGTGGTAGATAGGTTCTCAAAGATGGCTCATTTTATCCCTTGTTCTAAGACATCCGATGCTTCTGCCATTGCTCAGATATTCTTTTCTGAGGTTGTGAAACACCATGGTCTCCCAAAGATAATTGTGTCCGATCGTGATGTTAAGTTCACTAGTCACTTCTGGAGAACCTTGTGGAGTATGATGGGAGCCGAGTTGAAATTTTCTAGTGCGTACCACCCACAAACAGATGGTCAGACAGAAGTCACTAATAGAGTCTAGGGAATCTCCTTAGGTGTCTTGTTGGTGACAACCTTTCTAGTTGGGATAGAATTCTACCTCAAGATGAGTTTGCCTATAATAGTTCTGTGAACCGCAGTACATGTTTTTCCCCTTTTCGGATTATCACAGGCTATTCCCCTAGAAAACCAGTTGACCTTATTCCTGCTGTAGCTAGTGCCAGTTCTAGAGTTTCTGAGTCTGCCGAGTCTTTTGCGCAGCATATTCGAGACTTACATGTAGAAATAAGAAGAAAGATTATAATTAGTAATGAATCATATAAATCTTATGCAGATGTACATCGAAGATTATAAGAATTTAAAGAAGGTGATATGGTAATGGTAAGAATTAGGCCTGAACGTTATAGTAAACGTGTAGTTAGCAAACTACATGCTCGTAGCGCAGGATCTTTAAAATAATTAAAAAGATTAGTGCTAATGCCTATGTTTTAGATTTACCACCTGACATGGGAATTAGTAATACTTTCAATCTTGAAGACCTTGCACCATACCATGAACCCTTTTCTGCCGTTGAAAATTCCAAATATGTTTCATCACCGCCCATCCCAGTACTACCTTCTTCTAACCCACCATTACCCAGATTTGACAAAAGAAAAGAGGAAGTAGAAGACATATTGGATGAGAAGATTGCCTCCACTCGCACCGGCGGAGTCAGAAAGTTCCTAGTTCGATGGCGAGGACGACCACAGATCGATGATTCTTGGATCACAGTTGACGAGCTTTAGGAGCTTGATCCAGATTTGTTGGAGCAGTACGAGCAGTTTCATTCACCGGAGGTGAATTTTTCCAAGCCGGGGAGAAATGATGGGGACATCAACAACGGGCGTGGATTCAAAGTTTACAAGCGCAGACGTGGACGAGAATGATGGCATAGACTCTAGCATGGGCCACGGATATTGCCGTTTTTTTTATTATTTACTTTATATTTTCGTCATTTTATTTGTAGCCTACTTTTTAGGCATCAAATCTCACCCGTTTGGTGTGTTTTTTGGTATTATTAAAAAGGTTTTTCAATTACGTATTTAATAGGCCCAAGATCACATGATTTGAATGTGATTTGAGCAAATTATGAGTGTTTTTAGGAAGGGGTATAAGTCAATTACGGGATTACTATTTTTGGTAAGTTTATGTCTTTATTTAGCTTTGCTTTAGATTAGATGAATGGTTGAGATCAGTTGTTCACTTTAGGTTATCTTCTAGGGTTTCTTTTCTTATATACACATCTTATGAAAACAAATGTAAGGGATTTTTGAATATTGAATAGAATTGAGATTTTCTTTTGTGAGAGCTATTGTGGCTTGGACTTCTTCTTCTTCTCTTTCTCCTCTAGGTGGTTTGGAACCATCTCCTCTCCTCTATTATCTTCTATTTCTTCAATCAAATTAGCATAAAGAAGGTTAGTAAATCAAATTTTCTTTTTTTCTTTATTCTTGAACCCTAAAATACAAAAACCCAAAATCCATAGATCTCTCTCGTTCTTCAAGATCTCATTTCGAGACTTTGAAGGATTGTTTTTATGATTAAACCTCAGCCTAAACACCCAAGAACCATAGCTTTAAATCCCTTTTGCAGCCAATTGAGAATTCGCACCCTTTTCAAGCCCGGAAACCCTTTTTGAACATCCCTAGCATAAACCTACCATCAAATCAGAGCCTAAACCCTAGATTAACCTTTCCTTTACCTTCTAAACCTTAACCTAAAATTTGGACAGCAGTATTAAACCAAAATCTCAGATCTGCCAAATTACCAAAATACCCTACAACCCAAAACTGGACCATTTTGAGCCGTTTATTGCCACTGGACATTTTTTCTGTTTTTCTTCATTGGATATTATTATTTTCATGCTTGTGTGACATCTATTTCATTGGTACTTGCATTAGCTTTTAGTTCTTTTAATTGGTTGCTTGCTTGCGTAGGCCTAGTTTCTATTATCAATTCATCTAACGAATCTTTATCGCTTTTATTGATTTGTATAAGGTTTAGTCCATGCTTAGTTACAATCTTTACAATTATTTATGCTATTTAAGTCTCATTCTTGCTGCTGCCCATAGATTAACTAGGAGTTAATTCGGCCCTAGGTAAGTTGTTAAGTGTTCTTTTAATTTTTCGTGTAAGCCTTAAATTGTCCTAAAGCCTTAATCCCATTAGGAGTGTAGGATTTTCCCTAAATTAGGTATTGTCCTGCATCACTAACAATATATGCTTTAGGGCTCTTGAGTATATTTTCAAACCTACATTTTGAAGGTTAGATATATAGTGTCATAACAAATCTATTATTTGGTGAAATCTTTTCTTTTAAGAATATCATTGAATACGCTTCACAGCTGTTATTAATTCCTATGTTTGGCAACCATTTAAAAAATATTTCAATGAATATTAGTGGGGCCAGCTGTGAGAAATGGGCACGGAGGAAGATACTTCACTGGATGGGAGTGGGGAGAGAAGGATAAGCCCCTGAAAAACAGGGAAAAAAAAATGAATTTGAATTAGCATATCTTTTTTCACTGGTTTTTTAGGGATTTTTCATGCACTCTCCACTAGTGTCCTTTCAAGTCTCCCCCCTCCATCCTCCTCAGCTCCTCTTTCACAATTGTGTCCACAATTATTCTTTATAGTGTAATGAGATCTTTTAAGAACATCTCTTATAATACAGCTGTGTCTTATCCTATGGATTTTCAACCATATTCTAGGGTCAATAGTAATAAAATATTTTGAAACAAGATTTCATTTACAGGGTTTTACTTTTATTTAGAATGACCCCACTGGTTTGAGGATGACTCAGTGTTTGCTTGTCATGGACTGTTTTGCCATTCTATATGACAGTGCGAGTTTTATATGATGGCCCACCGGGTAATTTACAAGGGCTAGGTGACCTAGCCCCTAGCCCTTGATTTTTGACGGTCGGGCATCATATAAATTCTCATGACGGTGCATATATTCTAGGCGGACATGATTATATAAAGTAGCCTCCCATCATAGGGACTTTGATAAGGGGGCATCATACCCCACCTCAAGAAGGAATTGTGTGCTTTTCATATTGGATAATAGCAGAGGAATTTCAGAGACATGTTTATATATGTGATCCCAGGTGCAACCCAAGAGGGGGTGAATTGGGGTTTTGAGAACTTTTCCGATTAATCTTTTAGAAGAATTGGGGTTTTGAAAACTTTTCCGATTAATCTTTTAGAAGTGAAGTAATTACTTTTTCTATCAAATCAAAGCAATAAATAAAGGGGAATGATTTCAGCACTCCTCTTTTTTATAAGAATGTTTTTTTTTTTTTTTTTTATGACGTAGGGTGTCCCCACTCTACTTCGTAGAGTGGGACTAATTCCCTCCTGATGAGCGCGATCACTTGTAAACCACGCGCATCGGGTAAGCCCAGGGGGATTCGAACCACGCGCATCGGGTAAGCCCAGGGGGATTCGAACTCTCGTTTCTGTTTTTTATGAGATGCTCGAAAGCATCTTGTCGGTTAGTATTTAGAGGGCTTGTAAGAGCTTTTTGAGAACTGTAATATTCTTCTGACAACCCTTTAAATACTACACGGCGCATCTTATAAAAACATTGTAACCTTGGTATCATTTCCCTAAATAAATTGAAGTAAATATTACCAAGCCACCATAAGTAGATGGGAAGATAGAGATTAAACCGTTACAAGTCACTGTCCTAGGAATCCCCTCTCTAGGAATCCCCTCCACGAGTCTACTATCCTTTCGACCTCTTTGCAGATAGAGATTAAACCGTTACAAGTCACCGACTCGAATATCTTTCCATGTAGAGGTAACACCAATTGCACACCGTTCTCTGCCCTTCTTTTTTCACCGAGGGTTGATCCGGTGTCCCTCTCACCAATATAGTGAAAAAATAATACAAAGAATGATCTGAACGATCAGAGATAAACATATACCAACCTCTCAAATAATCTGCAAGATCAATTGCACTTGAGAGAGTGATATTCAAGCCTTGAGATTTTGGTCTGATCTGACTAGAATGAAATGCATAGTGGTACAAACTGATTTAGCAGGATTTAGTCTATCCTTGGATAGACTGTCCATTCCCTGTTCAGGTCGACCTTTCTTCTTTGATAAAATATTGCAAAAAAAATTGGTGAACAGCGGATAAGATAATTTCATGATAAACTTGCAAAGCAGGATAGTCAATTCCAGGAACAGCTTATCTCTATTGATGTTGGATGGTCTCCGTATGTGTTAAATCTCCTTAGAATGAGGAGTTTATCAATCAAATAAGATATACACAGTATCCCATCCAAGTGAGTATGTTGGATTCTCATTTCTTGACTTGGGCTGATCAAATCATTGGATATTTCATGGGTATTACTTCTTGTGGTCCATTTATGCAATCTTAATGTGATCGAGCTCTTTGCCCTTCTAGAGTCAAGTGGTTAGGCGTTTTGCTTCACAAGAGAAGATATCTGTTGCTTGTTCAGTGCATTGCTTTATGGTTCCATTTCATAGGAGTGATAGGAGCATGCTGCTGTATTTGAGTCATCTCAGATCCACTCTAGGAAAATGTGTGGTTGTAGATGTCAGTATAAATGGAGTTTGTTTTAAGAATTGTGCATAGGTAGATGGATCAACTGTAGAGTACTTTGGCTACCTCCCATGGAAAAAAACCATTGAATATTTGTTTACCCAAGGTGAGAGATGGGTAGAGATTAGAGAGAACTGGTAAGAGCGACAGATTTGAGGGGGTAGTGACTAGTGAGTGGAGCGCCATGTGATGAGGTTGTTAAACAGAGAAAAAAAATCTCTATTTAAAATATGGAAATGATATCAGCAAAACCATGTTTTGATATTTGCACTTACCTATCTTGTCTTTTATTATTTAAAGGTTAAAGATCATTACAGTTCCCAAAAAGCTTTCACAAGTTAATTAAAAAAGAAAACACAAGCTAGGTTTGTACAATTATTAAAACATGGTTGAGCTGATATGTACTGATATCATTTCCCTTAAAAACAATTTTTTTATGCTTTCCCTGTTTTCTAGCTCCATCTCATGCTCTCCTCACTCATCACCTCCTCAATTATCACTCTTGCCTCTCTACGCCTCTTACACTAGATAAAAAAATATTTCATGGAATTTTTTTCATGTTTGCCAAACATGCTCTTAGAGTTGACATACTTTCGAGTAGCGCTGTTCATTCACCGAATTCCGAAAAAATAACTGAACCGAAATATTTCGGTTCCTATAAAATCATAACCGAAACCGCTAACCAATGCTATGGTAACCGAAATGAACCGAAACCGAATAATAGTTCGGTTTTTGGGTTACTTCGGTTATAACCGAAATGCATTTCTGCAAATTTTTGTAGGCATTTGGCTGAAGAAGACAACGATTGGAGAGGGTTTCTGTAATCAGCAATACCTTGATTGATATATTAGATTGGAGAAGAAGATGGCTGGAATCCATGGTTGTTGCCGGAATCCATGACCTGAGTATGATCGATTGATCAGAGGCCCAATATTTATCTTCAAGTCTCTCTTTCTTTGCTCCGATTCTCCCCTTCTCTCTCGATCTCAGAGATCTGAAATCCCTCTCTCCGATCCTCCTCTCAATACAAAGATAGGATCTAGGGTTTACAGATGTGGGTTTAGGGTTTTCTTGAGAGGATGACGGCAAAAGAAGGTGACGGCAATCAGATATTCGGAGACAGAGACAAAGCCGCATTATCTTTTTAGGAGAGAAAACCCTAAAAATTGAAAACCCTAGACAGTAGAGAGTAGAGACGAAGAGAAGAGTAGCGAAAAATGAAAACTGAAAACTGAAAAGGGTTTTAGTGTTTTCGAACTTCGATTTTAACGATTAGATGATTCACATCCCTATTTTTGCTTCGGGACATCCCCCCCTACTCTTTTAGAGGTTAACTTTAGTGGGGGGTGGGGCTGTACAAAAGGCAAAAAACAGGGTGAAAATATGTAACTTTTAAGACTTTTATGGAAAGTGGTAACCGAAACCGATTACCTTTTTATTAACCATCCTATGTCGGTTATCGGTTTAACCAGAATTTTTCAATATAGAAACCGATAGTAGATTTTTCATAAACTGCAACCGAACCAAATTGCCTTCTAACCGAACCGAAATCACCATTCGACTTCGGTTCGGTTATAACCGATTTATGCACAGCCCTACTTTTAGGAGATTTCTTGGATAGCAAGCCAAGTTTCATTTAAGTTTTTTAGGATCTACAAGGAATATTCAAGAAAAGAAAGATAAATGAGAGAGAGAAATAGGGATTTGGGAAGAGCATAGGATAGAAGTGAAGAAAATGAGAGAATGGGTATTGATAGAAGGAAAAGCCAAGTAGACCCCAGTCATCTATCTCTTTGGCCAAGCCCTAAATCGAAAGTAATTTTGCAACATTGAGTGAAACAGTCCAGTTCCAATTTCAAAACCATCCAAGCAAAGAAAAAAGTTTACATTCCTGCAATCAAAACCACAAACACCACATGTGCATAAAAACACACCCCTCCACCATAACACTCATTTTAACAACCTCTCCACTCTAACAATCATCTCCCTCCCCAGCCTCCTCAAACCCTCCTCCCATCTCACAAACCCTCTCCCAAATCCTCTCGGGCACCGGAACCACCGACAATCGCGGCTGCTTAAACAACACAAAATCCTTCAACCCATCTTCACCCTTCATCTCCTTCAAATCAACCGGCCTTCGCATCTCTCCGACCGCCCGAACATCGACTGCCCCGTCTTTCTCGCCCGAAAAATACCACTCTTTAATTACCACAACAACTCCCACAACTTGACGCGCCTTAGGCCCGGAGTGATAAAAGAAGCAGAGATCTCCTTCCTTCATTGCCTTCATATTGTTTTGGGCTTGTTTGTTCTTGACACCGTCCCATTGGGAGATCCCTCCATTTGCTGCTTGGTCTTCCCATGACCACTCTCCAGCCTCTGTTTTTAATAGCCAGAACTGAGGATTGCTCATTTGTTTGATTATTCTTTTGTTGTGGGTGTTTTGGTGTGGAAGAAGCAAAATGGAGCTTATTGAGCTTTTGAAGAAGTGGTGGGAAGGCAGAGAAAAAAAGTGCATTTATTTTATGGAGAAATGATACGCTTGCCCTTTTTTCTTACTTGGGACAGCCCCTTGTAATGTAAAGGGGTAGTCATAAATACAATCGAGGGGGATGTCAAAAGGGGGCTAATATATCACTTCCCTATTTTATGGCGGGAAATTTTTATTTTGGCGGGAAAACTGGTGATTTTTTTATTGGTAACCAAAAATCTTCTCTTCTTTTGACAGGGCTGAGAATACTCCCCCAAATGTGTATGCATAACTAATGACTCATGACTCGTGAGCATGGTTTAAGATTTCGGTTTCGGTAACCATTTCGGACCCCACCGAAAACTGAAATTTCGGTCCGAATTTTTGAAATTTCAGACCGAAATTCTGAAATTTTGTAACACTATTTTTTTTAATAAATAATGGCATTTAATCAAAATTTCGGACCGAAATCCGAAATTTCAGTCCAAAATTTGGTAAACGGCGAAAAATGGAATTTCGGGAAATTTCGGTTTCGGCCTCCAGCGAAATCCGAAATTTCGGTCGAAATTTAAAACCATGCTCATGAGTAATAAGTCATGTTCAAATTGAATCTAAAGTAAAAATCCTAGTACAACACTATCGGGCCCTGCATGTGCAATGTGGATCTGACTTGGACCATAAGTCTTGCCTATTTCTTCTAACCTCACCTTGATGGGAGGACCTCTAGGCTCTTAGATTCATCAAACCTCATTTAGGGCTTCACCCAGGAAAGCTAAACCGTTGATTTTTGTTTATTTTTATCTTAAGAATGGGATGCTCCGCTCCGTCGGCACGAGAGCAAGATTATGTGGGCCATCTCACTATTGTTTATTAGATCATCAGTCTTAGTTAGACATGCTTAACCATGTGGGACCCAATAATTGATTGCTAGGATTCATACCCACTATGACGGCCCGAATCGCCACAATTCACTACCATGAGATCTTAATCAATCTGATTTAATTAGGGGTGCAATTTCGGTTGGGTGTTGACCTTTCGCTAAAAAAGAATTGGAATCAACCCTAACCCGACCTGATTTTATGGTAAAATCTCAACCAAAATTTCCAAAAATCAACCTCAGTTGCACGCCTAGACTTAATTTGAGGAGAAACTCCTTAAAAGATATTTTCAAAATAGACATGAGATGTGAACAACTTTCATCAAATCAAACCAAGTGGAACCCCCATTTTAGATGATTAAATTTATCATAACTCTAGATTTGGACTAACATATAAGACTTGGGGATCACATCCAAGGTTTGAAATTTTGGTTTTGGGTTTGGTTTCGACCTCAGCTGAAAATGAAATTTCGGTGAAAGTTTTGGTAGCAATTTAGGTTTCGGTGAAAATCTTATAATTTCGGCCGAAATTTTTAAATTTCAATGTCAGTTTTTTATTTCGGCCGAAATTTAAAACCATGATCGTATGTCAATGTTATGTGACAATTGAATAAGATATCCAAAAGGCCATGAAATTGTCTTTGATTAAGATCACTCTTCTGATGAATTTGAGTACACGATTGGACCATTGATGAATCAAAGTGCATGCTTTGACCATTCACGCGATGGACAATCACCGCACATTACAATTATACAAGTGAACTATCTCAGCTTAACCGGGATAATTCGGTAGTCTATATAGAACTAAAAAGTTGGTTGTTTAAATGTTATAGGTACACTACAAAAAAACGTCTTTTTACGGGCATACATTTACAGCAATTTGAAATAACTATCACTGTCTTAGAGGGAAGATCAACCTCTTGCCCCACTTCGAGGGAAGGGTTGTCCTGCTCTGTGCTCGAAGACTCAATTTCTATGTATAACTTCTTCATTAATTAAAAAAAAAAAACTAATTACATATTATTTATAGAAAACTCACTTGACCAAATCACCTCTCCAAGCCAATCTAGAAACCTTAAACCTCCCACAAACTGCTAAAATCTAAACTAATTTATTCCACCCAAAGTGGGACCTACAAACTAGAGTTATGATAACTCTACAAAGCAAATTCTACAAACTGCTAAGATCTAAACTAATCCTACAAGTAACAGACTGGGACAGAAATTAAGTAGTTTTGATCATCCATTCATGTGGGCCCATTGAACTTTTGTGGGTACACGTACGTGCCCTGTATGGGCGCGCACACCCAGCAGGGTCTTAAAACTCGGCAGGATAGTAACATTGATTGGGGTTTTTATGGGGAAATGATATATTGACCCCTCCGGCCACCCCTGGCCTTTAGTGTAAAAAGAGTGTAAGAGATGCATTACATTGTCATGCCACAGTGGGTTTCAAAAGATTAACGGTTGGAGCCACACACTATGCTCCAAGTTCCTAACCATCCGATCGATTGAGGATTTTCACACTGAATCGTGTGGCGTTTATTTTATTTATTTATTTTAGTCCAAAGGTTAGGGAGCTGATATTTACGCCCAAATTCATTCTGCGGACACCCGCTTTCACACCCTGAAACCGGCTAAAGTTGGTTGCAAGTTACAATGAAAGAATTGTTCCAAATATGACCAACATGCCCTTTCAACTAAACACCCTCGTATCTCTCTCGCGCTTCCAAATCCCGCAACCCTCAGCTGCTCCTCTGCATTACGTCTCTCGCTGCAAAGCTTCAAGGTCTCTCTCTACAAGAAATAAAATTTCATGATCTCTCAGTCCCCTATGTGATGTCTCCTGGAATCCTTCAAAGCACTTTCGATTATCCTCTCTCACACTCTCCTCTCTATCAATCAACCCAAAGCTCCCTCTACCTTGATCAACGACTTCACAAAATTCTGTAACCCAAGGGTCCTCCCCATGGCCATCAACTCCATAAAATCTCTCCAAAACCACATAATTCGTGCACACGGGCGTGATCACGTTACTGGGGAACTCATCAAATGTTGCATCCAAATAGAGCAATTGAACAAGGGAAACTCGTCCATCAACACCTTTTCTCACATGGGTTCAAACCAAAATCCTTTATAATCAACAATCTCATGAACATGTACATGAAGTTAGGTCTAAAAGAGGAAGCACGGCAACTATTTGAAAAAAAATGTCTGAATCGTAATGCCGTTTCTTGGACCACAATGATTTCAACTTATACTAATCCTACTGTGGAGAAGGATGGATTGAGGACCATTCAATAGATCCGTAGCAGTATAATTGTAAGATGGGAAGATTTAATCGTTTAGAGTTTGATCACAGGAACATTTGCTAAGAACAGTAATGATGTTGGAGCTCTTGATCTCTTTAAGCATATGAGGGGTGGTCTTTGAGCAAATAAGGTACACTAACGAGTGTTTTAAGAGCTTGTACAGGTGTAGTGCTTTTGGAATTTGGTAGACAATTACATGCTCAAGTGATGAAATTTGGGAGAGAATTTATGCTTGACAATGCACTTTTGGATAGATATTGCAAATGTGAGGTTGTGGTGGAGGCGAATTTGGCATTCGAGCAGATTCCGGAGAGAGGAGCAGCGGTTTACAGATTTAGTCATTCAGATGGTGCGAGAGAGAGAGAGAGAGAGAGAGAGAGAGAGAGAGAGAGAGAGAGAGAGAGAGAGAGCAACAGGGGTTTCATTGAAAGGGTATTCTTGTTATTTTAAAAGTATTCTTTTTGTTGTAACTTGCAACCGATTAATGCCGGTCAGGAGGTTTAAATGCGGGTCTCCGCAGAATGAGAAGGGGTGTAAATATCAGCTCCCCAACTGTTATAGTCACACAAGCCTACTTTCTTTCCTATATAATAACTCCTCCCTTGTAGGGTGTCTGTGGATCCAGACAGCCCTATGGACTATCAGAATACATATGAAGTTTAATAGACAGAACTTAGACACACTACTAGGATCGAAGGACATATTTCGGATCCCAATCGTACGATCCGAAAAAAATTACAGATCGGAGCGGGAGAGTCAGAAATCCAATATTATTATAAAATTTTATAAAAATAGGCTTCAAATTTTATAACATTAAGTATTATTTCAAGGTTATTTTAGTAAAAATAAGCCATATCTATTTTTCAAGCGATTTCTATTTTTAGTATTTTGTCATTCATCTTCCTCAAGTCTTGAGTCAGCCTCTTCTTTTCCTTCTCTAACCATTGACTTTAAGTCTCCAATCCGTTGCGTTGTCGCATTGCAACTTGCCCACGCCCTCTAGTGAGGATTTTAACTGTGTAACGTAAATAGGAGATAGCAGAACACTTCGATGGATGGTCCAATTTCAAAGGGATCGTGACTGAGACTTGGGTTGTAGGATTCAAAGAACAATCCGAATCCGATCAGACATATAAGGGATTTGAATGGATCGTGACTAAGACATAGGTGGATCCGATCGGAAGTGGATCCGTTGAGACCCCTACTCCCTTGGGTTCTCTTTCTATATGTGGAGAATAGAAGGATTGCGAGAAGTTAATTTTCACCGGATTACAGAAGCACAGACCCCATATGCTAGATGTGTTCAAAAACACATCTATCAATGGCTTTGTACGGTAGCCTCTTTATACAATGGACGGCTACTGCCGATCACAACTAGCCCTGTATGATACGAGCATCAATCCTCTCTAAATATGGCTGCTTCTTCAATCTTAAGAGATTTAAAACACTAGGAGTAGAGGTGTTCGTTCGGTTATAACCGAACCGAATAGACCGAAATTTGATAACCGAAATAATTTCGGTTATCAAATTTCGATAACCGAACCGAAACCAAACCAATTATAAATTCGGTTATAACCAAATAGTGTGAGAAAAAGAGGAAAAAAGCAAAATCTCGGTTTGAATCGGAGGGCTAGGATCATCCTATCGAAATGAGTTTTTGAGTACAACCTAATTAAGTTGTGATCAATCAAATGAACGGTTTTGATCATCCTACGGAGTGCCCATATAGCACTTTTTTTGGAAAAATAATGTTTTTTATCCATAATTTCGGTTATTCGGTTATATGAATTTTTTTTGATATAACCGAACCCAAACCCGAATAACCTAATTTTCAAAAAAAAAAACCAAAACCGAACCGAACCAACCGTTTGGTTCGGTTATTCGGTGATAACCGAATAATGAACACCCCTAACTAGGAGCTTTTTTTGTATCTCCTCTCGTAGGGGCGTAAACGAGCCGAGCTTGGCCAGGCTCGGCTCGGCTCGTTAAGCTCAAAAGCTCGGCTCGGTCAGGCTCGGCCAGGCTCGCGAGCCTTACCGAGCTCGGCTTATATTAACTTCACACCCCCTCATCTTCCCTGGACAGCCCTATCTAGTGTAATTTGACTACTTTTTTTACACTATGGGGGGTGGTCCAAGTAACAAATGGGGTTCCAAAGATGAAGTGACATATTTTGCCTCCCCCTTTCACTCCCTGGACAACCCTTTTAGTGTATATATTAATATATAATATATATATTTAAATATATTAAATTCTTAACGAGCCTTAATGAGCCGAGGCGAGCCGAGCCTGGACTAAATCGGGCTCGGCTCGTTAAGGATTCGAGCCGAGCTAGAGCGAGCTTCCGAGCCCGAGCCAAAATTGAGTCAATTGACACCCTTATCCTCTCGTCTTTTCCCAAGAGAGCACAAAAATCTCATACCTTTATTTCTTCTTAAAAGTTTTCCCAACGCATAGAAGTGTTGATAACAAGAGGAACGCTAACCTCGATCACGGGCAACTTTGCAAAAATCAAGTCCATTGGCTGCACGGCACAATCTCTTTGACTTTGCATCCATTATTAATGCTGTCTGGTCACATCCAACAAATGGAGGTTCCCTTTTACTTGATTTTTGTCAAGGCACCCTTGAGTCTAGCATTCCTCTCATGATAAAGTTTGACTACTTTGAGAAATTCGAGGCAACTACAACATATAGCGGTCTAGTCTCTCTCGCGAGGCATCAAAACAATAATTTCAGTGCTAACATCAGCCATGTGATTTTCTATTATTAATAAATGGCTGATAGTTAATTGCTCTATTTGTAACTCATAAAACAGTAAAAAATTCCCATAATTTTTGCATGAATAATGTTATGTCATAGTACGTGTTTGTGTTCTTGCACACGTACTCCAACTTGCTTCTGAACTATGGAAATAATGTTCCCAACATAAGCCTTAATGTTCAATTTGAGAATAAGTTTATCTAGGAATGACCAGCGTTCCTTCTTTCCTTTTCAAGCTTTACTTTACGAATGAGATGTTTGTTCTGTATGAGAGAAGGACCACGTCGGCATATCATTATAGTCAACTAGAACAACGTTCCAAACAACGCACGTGTACCATTTTGGACCCAAGATTAGAATTCATGTTTGGCCACAATGGAATATTTGTGGTACCAAGCTGTGAGAGATGCAGTGGGCAAAGAGACTTAAGAGGGTGGGAGTAGGGGGCTAGGGGGGCATAAAAAGCTCCTAAAACCAGGAAAATATAAAACTAATTCTAAACTGGTATTCTCTTTTTATTAGTTTTTAGGGATATTATGCTATCTCTAGTCTCAACCACACATTTACTCCTCTTCTTCCTTACAAGTAGGGGTGGCAGTGGTTCGGTTTCGGTTCGGTTTGACCCCCAAACCGAACCGAACCAAAATTTGAATCGGTTTGATTTTACCAAACCGAAACCGAATTTTCGGTTCGGTTTCAGTTCGGTTCCGCCAATTTTGCCAATCCTTACTCATAATCATTGGAAATATTCGGTTTTAGTTCGGTTTGATCCCCAAACCGAACCAAACCGAAAATTGAATCGGTTTGGTTTAACCAAACCGAAACCAAAATTTGAATCGGTTTTGGTTTAACGAAACCGTTTGGCTCGGTTCCGGTTCGGCCAATTTTGCCACCCCTACTTACAAGTCCTTCTCACACAATGCCTCGAATATTCCATGGAATAACTTTTCATGGTTGCCATGGCCCTCAGGGTATGTCCGTTTCTAAAAAATCAACAAACGTTATCTGAAGGAAGTTTACAAGATTTTTTTTATTTCAACGACAAAGATTCCATTTATTACCAATAGGGAAGACAAAAAACAAATCAACGTAGAAAAGGACAGGGTAGAATAGTCATTAAAGTCTGCATGTGCCATTCTCTATTTAAAATGTAAAGATTCTATAGAAGTTCAGATTCTAGAATAAGGGTAACTTCCGGGAAAAAAAACTGAACAGAAGAAAACATGGATTTCTCATCTACCGTATTAAAGAATACAGCCCCCATCTGCACACAATTTTAGGCTAAAAACACTATCAGTGCATGCATGTGCAGCCCCAAAATAAAGCGGGGACCCCATATTTGGGGGTGATCCAAACCATTCATTTGTTGGGCTCTGCATGGGTAGGGTGTGCTAAGAAAATCTTCTCCATTGAATGATCCTAACCCTTTATCTGTGGAGGTTTAAAATGGAAGGCACAGAAAAGATTAAGGTCATCCTATGGAGAAGATTTTTCTGGGTCCCGTTGTATTTTGAGCTCCACGTCCATGCACAAACTTCCAAATATAAGAACCAAAACCAGAGTAGACAAAAAAAGGTTCAAGGTTCAACCTCTTGCATGTCGATAAAGCAAAATATCAACGGTCTAGATTTCACTTGTTCAAATCCATATTAGACGTTGATTTTAGAATACCTATCTCTCCATTCAACAACCAAAAATAAAAAGATAATTAAAAAACCAATTAAGAAGATCTAAAGATGAGAAATAAAATTAATGCAAAAGCAAGCACAAAAAGAACCCAGTAATTTAAATTATTTTTTATTCATTTATGTATATGATCGACTGATCTAGATAACATCAGATAAGATGAAAAGGAGGAGTGATTAATTCATGGTTTATTCTTGTTGCCCTGTGTATAGATATAATCTGTATGAGCAACAAGTGTCCTCCTCATCAGGCACTCTTCTTCACCAACTCCTTCACAAACTTCATTTGCATCGAGATTCTCGCTACCAAATCCCTGAAATAAAACAAAAGAAGAAAAACCCAGTGAGAAAACATAAAACAATAAAGACCCCATTAAATTGCAAGAAAACAATTCTGATGGAAATTTTTTGCTAGGGAAATTTTTTTCATTCCTCAATTTAGAGGGAAATAATATGATTATGGTTAATTTAGTGCGATATGATCGTAAATTGAAGGTCTCTCTAAGCATGATTGAATAGGGTTGGTTCAATTCATCATTTTTTCTTTGTAAAAGAAGTAAGAAATTTTAAAATAAAACTTTTCCTTTCCAAACTTTTCCAAAGAAAAATTCATGCAATCCAAACAAGGCTTAATGAATCCAACGATAAAGCTCTAAATTGAAGTGGGCAAAGGCTAAATGAAAAGAAACCCATTTATTCAAGGCAAAAATTACAAGACATAAACACCAATAAGAAAACATGGAACATAGAAAAACCCAAGAATCAAAATCAATATTGAAGCATCTAAAAAGGGAAAAGAAACCCATTTTAACCCAGTAAGAAAACATGCAACATAGAAAAAATCCAACAATGAAAATCAATATTAAAGTGGGGAAAAGGGTGAGAAGAAACCAATATATTCAAACCAAAGATAAGAAGAAAAATGAAATAAAGAACATGATTACCAAAATCTATAAATCAAAATAGAAATTAAAGTGGGAAAAAAGAAACCATTTATTCAAGCCAAAGACCTACCTCTTGTTGGGTTTTTGGCTCTGGACGAGCAGCATAGGACAGAGATAAGAGGAGGAAAAGAGCAACAACAAAGAGACTGTTTTTAGACATCTTTGAGAAAATATTTTGATAGGTGGAGTATAGAATAGAAGAAGAGAATGGGTATTTATAGTGGAGAATTTACTCAAAATCAGACGGGCTAGCTGGTACCTGGCCCTTGGATTTTGATCTGGTCAAAACACTCAAAAAAGATATTTTGACCAGATCAAAATCCAAGGGCAGGTGGTTTGCCACCTAGCCCTTGAGTTTTTGACGGTCCGGCACCATATAAAAACTCTTTATGAGAATTAGAGAGAGATAAGAGGTTCCAGCGCGTGCGAAATGAGAAATTGAAGGCGGGGGGCTTTAAATTACAGCTGAAATATTGTTGGAGAATAAATAAATTGGGAGTAAAAGGCAACCAGTGATTTTGAACGGAATCCTTGGTGATATCGCCCAAGATTTTTATACGTAATTGGATGGCTTTTTTTAGAAGCTTTCTGGGTCTTTTTTAAGAAGCTTTTATCCACCAGCGGTGATTTTGAGTGGAATAATAACTATCCTATGACCAAACCATGGACAACGGTTATAAAAGGAAATATATTAGTGGAGGAAAAGTAGACAGCTTGGAAAAGTTGGACTCGTTCGGCTCGTTGATGCATATTTCTTTTTCTTTTTTGTTTTTAGGAATTGATTTGTATTTCTAACCCCTTCGTTTTGGTATCTTCCACACCCTGATGTTCATTTTAAAAAAATTTCCATGGCTTTTATTGATTTAGAAGCAATGATAGATACAAGAGAGCCCTTCCATAAAGAGGCGGCAAAAGGGCCCTTCATTGGATCCACGTCATTTTCAATTACATTTTAAAATTGGTTGAAAAAGAAAAATCAGTTACATTTGATAACATGTATCCAATCACGAGCGGCCCTTTTATGCAAGGGCTCCCTTGTATCTATCATTCCTCTTGATTTAGTCATACCCTGATGTTAATTTTTAGAAAACTTCCATGGCTTTTATTGATTTAGTCACACCCTGATGTTCATTTTTAGAAAATTTCCTTGGCTTTTTATTGATTTAGTATTAGATGACAAGGTTTTTAAGGAAATGATAAATGCGCACCTTTTCATCACTTGGGACATGCTGCATTGTATGTGGCAATCAGGTCCCTTCATTCCTTCATATGTGTGGCCCCTTGGAAGTCATAGATACAATGTAGCTGGGTGTCCCAAGTAATGAAAAGGGGCGCATTTTATCATTTCCTGGTTTTTAATGCCTGATATCTCCGTGGTATCAAAACCCTCTGCACACGTTTATTGGCTGAAAAATCAAATTTTCCCTTTTCTTTTGATTATTTTGGAAGGAAAACGAAATCAAACAGCTCTTATAAATCAAAAGGACAGCAAAACAACAGGCTCCAACATTATTCTTGCGAAAAAAAAAAGTGTTTTTTTTTGTAGGTAAGCTGGGGTTTGGCGGGAGCCTACCGGTTTATTAAGTGAAAAGAAAGATGATATATTTAAGTGTGAAAACCACTATCCTTATACATGAGACACTAGAAACTGCTTTTGTCACTGAATTTATGATGGAAAAAATATAGACATAATTGCATCAGAGATTGATCATTCCACAGGCATGGAGTCCACCTAGCCGGGGATATCTTAAGCTCAACTTGATGGTTCAAGCTGTTAGAGTGAGAGATCTCACCCTCGGATTGATTAGCTACTAGATGAGGTAGGTAGCTAGATTAGGCAAATAGTTTAGATTAGGATTCTTGTTCTTATTCTTATCCTTATCTTTTACCTTGTTTAGCTGTGAGTGCTTATATAACTATATAAGGAAAGATTATTGCTAATAAAGATCAAATAAGATTATCAAAACTTTGATATAACATGGTATCAGAGCAGGTCGGTCTAGCCATCGGTAAACCATTAGTCCTTTTTTTTCGTAGCCCTAATTTTTGTTTTCAAATATTCGACATCCACATCCCTTGCTTGTCCATCACCAACACCCTACAAACACGATAAACCCTTAGTGCTAATCCAGATACATTTGATCCCTTCGCACAAACAGTAAAATGCTAAAACATGTAAAAGTAAATGAATGATTAATGCATTTTAATTACGTGGCTACAATGGGGCGTCCTTGCAGCTGGTTTTAAAAAGGGGACCTTCGGTTTAGCATTCCTCAATATCTGTCTAATACTTTAAAATATGCCAAGAAAAAGGGCCTTCAGCCAAGAAAAAGGTCAAAGCATTCTAAAGAAATCGTGTAAAATATGTTTGTTTTCGTATCACTAGAAGATTTTACTCGGTTTTTACACTCTTTTATCCCCGTTCGATCATCATTTCCTTTTTCTCTAAAAATGAAACAAGTTAGGAAAGAAAGGACAATATATGACGCTTCTTATGGGTCCCACAGTATGATATGACGCTTCTTATGGGTCCCACATTCCCCTCCAATTGACATTGACAGACACTAATTTTCAGTGTGAACCTTATGGCTCCTGCACCTTTGACTACTAAATTCCATGCCTACCCAAACATCTCAGTCGAGGCCAAGTGGAAATGAGAGCCATTAGTCAAAAGGCTTCAAAAAAGAAAAAATAGTATTAAGATTAGAGAAAGGGAAATGACATTTACACCCCTTTTTTGTCTTTATTTTCATCTAAATAAAGAAGAAGACAAAGAGATGAAACCATTTTTAGGAAAAGTGAAACAAGAGAGAAGAGAATATGTAGGGGTGGCCAACCGGTTCGGTTCTCGGTTATTTTTTTTCGGTTCTCAGTTTCCGGTTCCATGAACCGTAAGAACCGAACCGAACCATAGTACATAGTAGGACCGAACCGAACCGGACCGAACAAAATCGGTTCAGTCCGGTTCGGTTCTCCGGTTCTAATGGCTAATTACTAATTACTAATTATAATTTATAAAAAACTTTTAATTAAAGTTATAATATAAGTTACTTTCTTATTATAAGAATAGTATCTATTAACTATTACTTATTAATATTATAAGTAATTTATATTAATAAGTATATGTATAATAGAAATATAAAAAATATTATATATATATTCAAAAGTTCGGTTCTTCGGTTCCAGAACCGAACCAAAAATATTAGACCCTGAACCAAACCGAATAAGTTCGGTGCTCCATCAGTGGAACCAAACCGGACCCAAAGTATTTTTAAATAGTTCGGTTCCGGTTCGGTTCTTCGGGTCTGGTTCGGTTCTAGCCACCCCTAAGAATATGCTAGAAAATCTAAATGAGCAATAGTTTTACACTAATTGGGTGATTAGGATTCTCGATTATTTTTTTGTAATTTTTGGCCTGTGGGTTATATGGTAGCCCACTAAATCAAAGCTCTTGATTACCATTTTTCTAAGCACGAATCATATTTTTTCATTGTGCCACCAGTTTCCTAAGAATGAATTATATTTTCTAACCGATCATGATAATTTTATGACAATGCAACAATCGTTTACTGCTTTGAAAATGCATTCTTAGACGTAAACCATGTCTTTCTTAAGTGACGATGAATGATAAGGTTTGAAACGTCTGGGTAGAAAGTCTACTTAGTACAATTTTATTATGATATGACCACGATAAGAAGTGGGACCCAATTCTTCTTTACTGGCCTTTGACTTTGTAGAAAGGAAAGTAATGTCTTGGTCCCCTTTTCTTCTGCGGGCCACCCTGCTACTCTTTTCACACTTCAAGTGGGTGGCCCCAGGGCCAAAAGGGGACACGTATTTCATTCTACTGTAGCATCTTATCGGTCGACCAAGTTGACACTGAGTCACTAGTAAAAATGAGTTGACTATTCCTAGAAAAGTTCTGAACCCACAACCTCCTATGCAAATTTTATGTGTTGTAAGTTGAAACATGCATATATTAATAGAGAGAAATTATATGATGCCCGATTGAGCATGACCTTGAAAAAAGGGCCACCCTTGATGTTTGATCCAACAGCAGCCCCTTAAAAAGATGAAAAAGGGGGTTGTTGTTGGATCATATATCAACGGTGGCACTTTTTTCAAGGGCATGCCCGATCGGGCATCATATAAAAAGTCTATTAATAGGAATGAGAAATTATTACAAATTACGGTATGGCCCGCACCATAGGATGATCCAAACCGTCCATTAGATGGGCCACAGCCTAAATAGGTTGTGCCCTGAAAATCATTTCCATAGGTTGACCCTAACCCTCCGATCTATAGAGGGTTAGGATCAACCCTCTAATATTCAGTCTATCTATGGATAGGAGAGGGGTTAGGATCAACCTATGGAAATGACTTTTGAGGCTCAACCTATTTAGGTTGTGGCCCATCTAATGGACAGTTTGGATCATCCTATAGTGCGGGCCATACCGTACTTTTTAATAGTGTGAGGAGTGTGATAATCAAAATACGGTAGTGATGATATCATTTCCCATAGGAATATGTGCTTGAATTTTTATTGAGTCTCCAATCATTTGAGTTGACTCGGCCCGACCCACTTTTGAGCGAGTCGTGTTTTCAAGTTTCTGACCTATAATTTTTGACATTGAATGTGAACAACCGACTTATGTCTCTCAAATATATGTTATTATTCATTTGCAGGTCATTTATACAACGGATAACATTGTCTCGATCACTATGACTTTAAGCAATAGCATGTCAATAACAGTACCACACAGGATCTACTGTTTAGAATCTCTATTGGTTTAGTTTAATAAAGAATGAGGAAAAAGATAAAGTAAGAAGCTTCTGTTTGAACGAAAGTAGTGTTTGGTCACTTTGCATTGTTACCAGCCGCCTATTGTCGTGCAGTTCCTTCCAAATTCGATTTCCTTCAAGTCAGAGCATTTACATTCAACAGTGCAAATAATCAAAACTTTGTTTCATACCGTAAAATAGAATTTGAAACTTCTTATGCCAAACTATCTATGAAGTCACCATAGCGTATGCAGGTCTCTGAGTCCATTTCTGGTCTGAAGTTCAAACCAAAAGTCTACAGAATCCCTTTGTTTTATGGTGATCGGTTGGAGACTGTTTGGTGGGAAGGAAAGGCCTTTCCAAAGAAAATTATTTTAACTGTGTTGTTCCGCAAATATGAAAATGAGAAATTTCTATTAAAAAATGTTTTTGGAAAACACCTTCCCAGTATTTTTCCAATTTGAATGCTTTTTACATAGAAAAGAAAAATAAATACTTCAATTATACACAATGATAGACTACGATGTATGGAGCCTATGCTAAAAACTAGGGCCAAGATGGATTGCCAACGTTCAAAAACTAAAAGGACCGAGATATAAAGTAATGTGTTTTATACTAGTAGGGTTTACAAAGAGAGCATAATAGCCGAATAGACAATTGACTCCACATGGATACTAATCGATTATCAACTAGCGGAATTAAGATGGTCATGTAGATAAAAAATAATAAGGCCCACATGTGTTGGGTATATAATATAACCCATGTATGTTCTAATATAAGCCCAATAAGATAATGGACCGGTGTAGTGGGCTTATTTGGGCTAGAACCCACTAACCTATTAAAACCCTAGTGTATCTATTATATATAGGGGCTGGAGGCAACAAACTTGGTATTCCAAACTAGATACCTTGGGTGTAATGCTTCAAGCAACCTCTTGCTTGACCTAATTACTCTAACAATCTTGAAGCATTATTCTGCAACCCTAATTTTTAATCGTTTTTGGCGTGGGTTTTAACCCCAGAAAGATCGATTTGGAAGTGGTTCTACACTAGTCAATTTTTTTTTCTTCGTTGGATTCAATCAGAGAATCGATTTGGGCGTGGAGAAAGCTTAGGGGGTGGGTTTCTTCTCTCTTGTGCCTGTCTCTGCAACTCACGTTCTGTGGAGAACAAAACAGAGACGAGTTGACTCTCTCTCAAGCAAGATATGGGTTGTAGTTGGAGAAGAATCCATCGGATTGCTTTGTGCAAATCTGTTCTAACATGAAACCCTTGTTTTGGGTGTGGGCTTCTCTCCAATAGACCTTGATTGCGTTTCACTCCCACAGATTTTGATTGGAAGTGGGTAGGATCGGAATTTTGGTTGTTGAGGTTTGCTTCCCCAAGAAGAAACTATATGATCATCTGTTTTTGCGGAATCAAAATCTCGATTTTGGGGTCTGTTAAAGTAGGTTTCGTGCCTGGGCGGAAACCCATCTTCTTCCTTTGACTCAAGGCAGGAAGCTCTCACCGCACAAATTTCTCAGTTTTTTGGGGTTTCCTCTAGGAGCAGAACCCTCTTTGCCGTTGATTGTTGGAGAATCATCGCTCCTCTGTAATTTCAGTGGGAATTCTCATTTTTGGAGGGAGAAGAATTTTCGTTTTGGGGTTCCATCTCTCTAAATTGTTGGGGATCTCACGGCAGTAGGGGTTGGGGTTCTTCACTTTTGTTTTTTGGTACAACACTTTGGTGGTTGCATCACTGAAGACCAAAACCTTCCTGGCCGAAACCCTTTTCTCAAAAAGGACTTGCCTTGATAAATTTGAGTGGGTAATTGGATTGTGGTGGAGCCGACACTTTAGAAGAAAATTATTGTGGGCGGAACGACTTGGTTCTTGGCTTTGGTTCCTCGATTAGGCTCATAGCTTTGTTTGTTGAGCCGTCGGTTGTGGATTTGGTTCGCGATTTGGTTCTCGTGATACGGTTCTCGCGATTCGCAAATCAGGTGCACTCTTTCCAATTTATTTTTTGTTATTAAAAATGGAAAAGACTGGAGTTCCCTTTGAGATCTATCCTAACTAGGCTAGTTCACCGCTAATTGCTCCTAAGTTGTTACACAACCGATTGGGACATGTGCACTATCAGAAAATGGTCTAACTTACTAATACTCATAAGATACCATTATATATGTCAATTACATTTGACAAGTGTGAGAGTTAGGGGTGATAGAGAAGGAGAAGATACACATTGACAGGGTTCAAGGAATTCTGTGCCTCTCAGAGCGTAATCTTTGAAACTACTGCTCCTCTCTCGCCTCAATCAATTGGCATAGCTGAGTGTAAGAACATGACGCTAACTTCAGTGTTAAACTTCATGTTAATGTCAGCTGGCATGCCTAGTTGCATTTGGGGAGATGCAGCTTTGACTGCAAATCACATCCTAAATCTCTATATGCTCCTCCATGTGAAAGAGTACCCAAGAATTTGGTGAGGACTTTGTGACCTACCAATTGGAGAATGATCCATCATCCTATCAGGACGTGATGAGATCTAGGGACTCTATGTTGTGGGCAGAAGCCATTCATGATGAAATGAGCTCTCTGTTAGAAAATCTAACTTGACAGCTAGTCGATTTGCCAAAAGGGGCTAAGACTACGGGCTGCAAGTAGATATTTGTATGTGATTATACAAAGCTTGTTATGGTCTTAATCAAGCACCTAAATTGTGACATCCGAAATTTGGCAAAGTAGTAAAGAGCTTTGGGTTTCTGACATATAACTCGGATAAATGCCTTCACTATCGTTTTGTGTCGAATAAGGTCATGATTATTTGTTTGTATGTAGATGTTGATTCTTCTTTCCAATCTCTTTCTGTGATGAGAAATGTGAAACTACCCTTGGGTAAAGACTTCAACATGAAAAGACCTGGGTGTTGTTAACATCATTCTTGGTATGAAAGTAAGTTTTTTGAACGGCAGGGAATCACCATTGGCCTAGCCCATTATATGAAAAACTACTTTCCTTTTTGAGGATGCAGTGAGTGCAAACCGATTGAGGCACCATTTTGATTATACCAAGAAGCTGATCTCTAAGGAAGAGACAGTGTGAGCCAGTTAGATTATTCTAACCTGATTGGTCTTCTCATGTTTGTGTTGCACTAGGTCAGACATAGCCTTTATAGTTGGCATGCTGAGTCATTTTACTAGCAATCCTGGCCATGAGCATAGAGATGCCCTTATGAGGCTGATGAGATATCTTTCATGTAGTATGCTCAAAACTATGGTAGCCATCCACTTATTGTGGAAGTTTATTCTGATGTATCATGGGGCTCAGAATCAGATGACAGTAAATTTATTGTTGTTGTGTGGAAGTCGAATTAGAACTTTATGCCCTAACTTCAGCTATAGATGAAAGCTAAGGGATAAAGAATCTGATTATGTTTATGGCATTTCACTGACCTGATTAAAGATTAGTTCTTTAGTGGGTTAAGGAATAGTTCCTTATGTGTGTTATGTGATAATCAAGCTACAACAGTGGTTGTGAAGAACTCACTCTTTAATGGTAAGAGGAGACATCTTAGGCTACAACAGGCCATATGCTGAATTATCTCAAGAACACGGGATTATCACTTTGATTGATATGAAATCAAAGGATAATAGGCCGAAGCTCTCACAATAGGGACTGACCAAAGATCGAATATTCAAAATTGTGGGAGAGATGGGGCTAAAGTCTGTATAGACAGGACTTAACCTACATCCATGTTATTTTGAATCTTCGAATCACCCTTTTGGCCAAGATAGGCACTTGATATGTTTCGATGATGTTTACAGTTGTTGAGTGTCATTCCACATTTGATGACATGTCCTTTTTGGGAAAGGTTGTACATTCCAAACTTGATGATACAGCTTAACTCAAATATGGATAAGATGACTGTAACATTCCAAAAAGAAACATGAAATGGTTCTTTGCAAAAGAAACTATTTGGTCTTGCTCTTTAATGAAACTTGACAATTAGGAATTGTTATTTGCAAAAGAAGCTGTTTAGGTCTTGTTCTTTATTGAAACTTGACAATGATGCTTATGATGAGAGTGATACTGATACTTTTTCAGCCATTTTGAATTGTACCAAGTTCTTCTTCAGGTAGAACTAGATACTTTTGTGAATTATGGAATTGTACTAAGTTCTTCTTCAGGTAGAACTAGATACTTTAGTGTTTTACACAAATGATTGGATTCATTTTTATGAAATTCATATTTGGTAATTCACAGGGATTGGCGAAAAAGGAGGAGCTTGTCTTGATTTGGACTTTGATGAAGATGACTTACTTGATGAGTAAATCTTCTAAAGTCATAAAGACTATGCTTACATTTCAGTATGCATAGACTTCACTTTTTTGTGGAACTTTATTTTGGATCTCGATGAGAATCATACCCCATGAATGAATTCATCTAAGATCAGTGGGGTTCACTTATATGTGAAACTACCTTTTGGTTGAGTTTAACTTGTTGTATATCTAAAACTCTTGGTTTGTCATAAAAGGATTAATGTTTTCAGTTGGATTACAGATCTTTTATGATATAGACTATATGGTGATGTGGATGATTCAATATTTTGTTTTGAACATTACACTATCTATCTATTGGATTGTGCTATATGTAGAACATAGGAGGAGATTGTTGGGTATATAATATAACCCATGTATGTTCTAATATAAGCCCAATAAGATAATGGACCGGTGTAGTGGGCCTATTTGGGCTAGAGCCCACTAACCTATTAAAACCCTAGTGTATCTATTATATATAGGGGCTGGAGACAACAAACTTGGTATTCCAAACTAGATACCTTGGGTGTAATGCTTCAAGCAACCTCTTGCTTGACCTAATTACTCTAACAACATGTACATTAATTAGATATACACTTAGGCGTGAGGGGTAGCCAAAAATAAATAAAAAATAGACCTCACGTATCTACACTAATCACTAATCTAGTAGTTTGGCTAAGATGGAAGGCCCAATGACAAAAAATCAATTGGACCCATTTGAGGTAATGATTTTTATAGAGTGCATAATGACAAAAAATAAAATATAATAATGCACCCCGCATGTATATTAATTAGTGATCTATAGTGATGTAATATAAGGTCCAACAACAGAGAGGCTCTTAGTGAGAAGTAAAAATACAAAGACATGTTAAACTGTATAACTCAAATGAAGATTGCCTACAAAAACTCACAAAACTTATTTGAAACTATGGTAATATGGTATATATGTTAGGAAATAATCCTAATGGTGGATGTAGGGTTGGCAACGGGGCGGGTTGGGGCCGGATTTTGCATTCCTCGCCCCCTTCCCCATAGCGGGGAATTTCCCCCCTCCCTGTCCCCTCCCCGCTACGGGGATGGCGGGGAATGTTAGTATTTTAATACTAAAATTTAAAAAAGAGTCTTTTGCTTTTTTGAAAAGATTCATTTTATTTTGAAACTTCCCACCCCAAATTTGAAGTTTTCAAATTGATTCTTTCTTTTGTACTTTTCCCACTAAAAATTTGAAGCCTTTGGAGTGTGCTCTCTTTTCACATGTGAAGTTTAGTTCAAGATGGGAAAGTGAGAAAAATTCTCCCATCCATATAAGATGGAGTGTTGAGATAAAGGCTTGGGCCTTTCAAGGGCATTCAATTTGTTTGCCTCGAGGATTTTAAAAAAGAACAAATAAACACACACGTGCGTGCGCCGAGCCGTGCCGTGACGGGGCGTGGGTGCGTTGGGTTTTTCTAAACAGATTTTTTATTTTTACCCAACGGTCATGTCTCTTTGTTTTAAATTAATTCAACCGTTACAACCCTTTTAAGTAACGTTTAAAAAACGACTATTTTTAAATGATCGTTTTAAGAGTTGTATCTCTACGGGTTTTAAAGGATATGTACGTTTCGTAAAGGGTGTCTTTAATAAACACGTTTTGCTTATAAATTCGGATAATTACCAACATTTTTAACACACAATTCTCTCTGTCTTCTCTCTCTGTTCATAACAGAATATTGTTTTCTTACTGTTCTTAACAGAACGGTGTTATTTCTTTCTTCTGTTCTTAATAGAACAATATTTTCTCTTTCTGTACTTCAAACTATTTTGCCTTCTTCTATCTTCTATCTTGGGCAATTAGAGTGTTCACCGTGTGGGTCAGATCTATCTGATCGTGCACTTCAGATAGATATCGACGGTGCATCGGGCTGTTGTATCCTGGGGGTGATTGCGCTCGAATTTGTTGCACCGGAAGTTCTTACGCAGAGGCGTAAATTAACCTTAAAGAGAGTGACCTAGTCCGTGCCTCATCTCGCCGCATCGAAAAGGTTCTACTCATCAGTTTTTCTTTTATAATTTTTTGCAGAAATACAGAAACACAGGTACGCCATATTTATATTTGGAGGAAAATTAAACAACACTTTTAAGGTGAATTTCGTTTCTGTTTTCCTCTTTCTAAAATATGGCATCCCATGATGAGCTTATGTCGGATTCTTCAAATAAGAACAAGCATTTTCGATTCAGTGGTGCTAATTTTAAGAGATAGAAGAAGAAAATATTTTTCTATTTATCAACTAAGAAAGTATCCCATGTTTTGGATGACCTAAGGTCGTGGAGATCAGAACTAGAACCCGTTAGGTCTGATATGAAAAAGAATTGGAAAGATTCTGATTTCCTTTGCCAAAATTGAAATAAACAAGAGGGGGGGTGAATTGATTTTAAACACTAAATTATGCCTTTTGAAAATTTAAGTAGTGAACCTAGTTTGAATTTTCTTCTTTAGATTAGATTTTTGGTTAGTGCAAGTAAGATTAAAAACAAAAGAAATACCAAACCAAAAATAAGAATAAAGGTGCAAGAAAATGAAAGAACACACCGATATATAGTGATTCGGGCAAAGCCCTACTCCACTCTTCTTAAGATCGTCCTTAAGGTTTTCCACTATTGGAGACCTCCACGATGCCCGGCTCCGAGGCGATTACACTTCCAAGGGATATTAAATAAGGATGCCTTTACACCTTTACACCGACTCTCCTTCTTCGCCGAGTTCTAAGTGATACTCCCTATGGTATTAAAGTAGGATGCCCTAGCCACCTTTACAAGAAATAGAAGTTGAATAGGTTGGCTTCTCTTGAAAGCTTGATGCACTTTGTAGTCCCTTGATTGCTCTACAATAGTAGTTACAAGTGAAAGCTCTAAATCCAAACTCAAAAGATTTGCAAGTTGCAAGGCAAGTTTGGGGAAAAACAAATTCTTAAGCTCAAATGGGTTGCAAGTGTGTTTGAAGGCTTAAGGAAGTTTTTCAAATGTTCAAGAGAGAGGAAATGATCCTCTAGTATATGTATATATAGCCTCTTCTCAAAATATGACCGTTTGGGGGTGTTGATATCAAAAATCACAAATTAATTCAAATCCCAACGGCTCTTTTCTAAGCTGTCGCGAGGTTCTCGGAGCTCCGAGAAATTCTCGGAGCTGCGAGAAAAAATCTCGGAGTTCCGAGAAAAATTCTCGGAGTTCCGAGAGAACGGCCAGAAGAAGAAAAATTCTACTGGACCATTTCTCGGAGTTTCAAGAAAAGAGTATGAAAAATACTACTGGACCATTTCTCGGAGTTTCGAGGGAACTCTCGGAGTTCCGAGCTCGGAGCTCCGAGAAGCCTAAAAATCAGCAGACTTTTTATTTTTATTGCTTGTTTGATTTTGGGCTTTTGGAACTCAATTTTTATGATAAATTTGGAATGTTTATAAGGGTCCCAACATGTTGGTCCACCACATAATCATTCACTAAACCATTTTAGTTCTTAAGTGTCTTTGAAAACTCTTTTGAAAACCTTGCCTTGAACAAATAAATCTAAAGAGAAAGGATGTACAATGATACCTATGTAACCTTCAACTTCTCTTCAATCTTGGTCGTCAATTGATCTTCCATCTTGTGTATGCTTGCTTGAGAGATGATGTGAGCTCCACTTAGCTCCTTTGACTCTTGTGTTGGTACATCTTTGTAGACACCCCATTTTGACCATACCCGAGTTCGCGTTGCTTGGGCGAAGCCTCGTCACATAAGTGAGCTGGTGCCCCAAATTTAACCCCGGCATAGCTTAAGGTCCCCCGTAGATCCCCATAAAATTTTGTTGAAATCCGAGCGCGTCTGCTCACTGAACAGGTCAAGATGGTAGGTGCAATACAGACCAAAAGGAGGGTGATTCATCTGAAAAGGGGGCTGTCCATGGGAAAAAAGGAGGAATATATATCATTTATATGTAAAGGGGGGTGAATTAGCTCGTCTGAGATGAAGCCGATTCGTGCGCTCATCAATAATTGTGAGCTCATCAATGGGGGGGGTGCCGTTATCAACCTTCATTTGATATATAAAAAAAATCGAGAAAATGGGGGGAACTGTTCATTTTCTTGTGAAAATTAGAGAGAGAGAGAGAGAGAGAGAGAGAGAGATAAAGAGAGAGAGAGAAAGAGAGAGAGAGAGAGAGATATATATTTGGGTTTTTTCTTTTTCCTCCGATCGTATTCTCTGACCTAGCTCCGGCAAGCCTCCGGCCGAGCTTCGATTTCCTTCTTCTTCTTCTTCCAATTTCCTCCACGTCCACCACTGTTTCCCCACCTCCAAGCTCCGGCCGTGAAAGAGAGATCTCAGATCTGAGAAGAGAGGGAGATTTTCATTTTCTCAACAGAGAGAGAAAGAAAGGAGATCTCATCTTTCTTCGTCTTCCCCGACTACCTCCGGTTAGATTCCGGTCATATTCCGGCTAGTTCTGAGTCAGATTTTTTTGTTCTGGTTCTTGTTTTTCTCGTTCATCTCGTTCATCCTTTTCCCGCCGATCAATCTAGCAACCTAAACCCTATCATCTTTTCTGTTTAGATCTGCGAAAATTCCAACCGGATCCTAGCTAACTTCTGATCTTCAATTTCTTTCATTTGATTTTTTTGTTAGCACTAGTGTAAATCTCTTAGATCTGCCATTTTCTTTTTCTAAACTCTAATCCGAGCTAAAATCCTCAGATCTAAACTCTTTTCGTGTTTAAAACCATAGATCTACTCATATATGCTAATTTTGGGCGTTTCTTTCGGAGTTCGAGGTGATTCTTGTCATTTCTGCCACCACTAAAGCTTTGACAAGAATTTGGTGGTGATAATTTCGTTTATACAGGTATTACTTTATCCCTCTTTGATTTTAATTATAATAGGGTTAGAAAATGTGTGAAATTGGTTGAATCTTCTTTAATTATGTTTAATCTCTGCATGAATAGTGTTTTCTGTTGAAGATTATTTGGAACTGATTGATCATTGTGTTTAAAATCTCAGAGATCTGATTTCTTGCTCTAAATTTGGTTTATTCCTTGAGAAATTAGAGGAAGAGGTTTTCCAATAAGATATTATTCATAATCTGATATGTGTTGATGTCTAGATGAGGCGTTTTGATGTGTTTCATTTCTTTTTGCAAAGAGATTGATGGAGGAATTGTGTTCTTTTGGTTTGGATCTTCATTATATCTAAGTAATTTTACTTGCATTATTATGGATCTGATTTTTGTGATTAGGATAATTGTCCTATTGTAAGCCCAATGGTTCCCACCTTGGCAATTCCCATCTTATTTTGATGATTCCAATACGCAAGTGATTTATGATCACTAATGTGTTTGATTGTCTAAGTTGTAGATCATAATTGCTTAAAGACATCATTGCTTGGATTAAGGCCAAAGAAGCTCGCATTGGACCGCTTATGAAGGCCAAAGACATCGGAGATCCAAGACAAATGAAGACTTGATGAATCGCATTGAAGATCGAAGTCAATTTAGATTGTATAAAATCCAATCTTAGTTTTAGATTTTAAGAGGCATAACTAAGGAAATAAACACACACCCAAAATTTATATGTGATTGTCTTTGTGGTGTTTCAACACCTTGGAACCCTCATAGCAATCCCAACTTGGTGTTAAGTTGGAAGCCCAAAAACATGAAGTGAAAATCTACTCTTCATAGGCTTCTCGGAACTCCGAGAGAAATTCTCGGAACTCCGAGAAATGATCAAGTAGACTTTTTTTTCATCTTCTGTTTGTATTCCCGGAACTCCGAGATTTTTTCTCGGAACTCCGAGATTTTTTCTCGGAACTCCGAGAATTCTCGGAACTCCGAGAAATATTCTCGGAACTCCGAGAACACTGTAACGGTCATATTTTGAGCCGTTGGGAATTTTGCTGGAATTACCACAATGCCATTGAACGGTCATATTTTGGTTTTCCTATATATATGGGCATTCTAAACTTCAAGACTATCAATCCTAACACTCAAAAAAACCTACTTGAACATCCTTATAGTGAATCAAACTTGTTTATGCCTCTCATCATCTAAGATTAGGATTTGGATCTTTAGGCTATATTTGTACATCTTCTACAAAGTTGTAAACCCTTGTGAGGGATTTTTGTTCTTCTTTCTTATTCAAGAAATTGTATTCGGGCGAGTGTTCGGAGAAGCGTAGCCCACTCTCCGTGGTGAAGATTGCCACCAAGGTTAAAGGTAATCGAAATTTGTAATTGGCACCGATCTTCGCCGAAGTTAAGAAGATCACTTAGTGAAGCCATCAACGGGTCTTTGTTGGTGGAGTGGAGTAGGCCTCGCGTTTTGAGGACCGAACCACTTTAAATCTCGGGTGCACTCTCTCTTGAACTCTAGCTCTTTATTTTGCATTGCACCTCTAGATTTAACTTGTGTAATTGAATTTCATTTTGATCTCTTAATTTCCAATTTAAGTTTGAGTTTTCAAAAGATTAAAACTTGATAGAAACCTAATTAATCTTCACTCCTCATAGTTGCCGTACTCGGGACCACCCTTGGAATTTCACCTATGACAGTATAATTTGGTTAAACTTTGCAAATAAATTCTTTGCCATGCTAATGACTATTTTTTTTATGGCATTTCTATAGGATTTAAGTAAAATGAGAGCTATGGCCTTTGCCTTTTCACTTTAACAAAGTCAATCTGTTATTGATTATTGTTCATTTTTTTAAAGGTGTATAGATGAATGTCTCTAAGACTATGTACAAGGTTATATGTTACATACCGATTGTATAGGAAATCTAAAGAAAATCTATGGATGTTATGGTGTGTATCTTAATTCAGTTTTTGGATGGAAATCTACGTGCTATAATGCATTTTGGATGTTGAGATCAAGGAAATGGAGGCAACTGGTTGTTTTGTTATATCTGCTGTTATATTACTTAGAAAGTTGTCGTATAATATCTTTTGAGGAGATTCATCTTGTCAAGAATCAAAAGAATGCATAGTTGTTATCCATTGATTTAGAACTGCGGTAATTTGAAGCTTAAACCTGAATCAATTGGAGGAGACGTTTCAATTCAGCCTTATCATTTAGATAACAATTTCTTTCATTTGTCAGTTGGCTTCTCATATATAGATTCAGTTCTTGATCTTTCTTTTGGATTTCTTTTTGGTCTTTAGGCCATAAAGATTCCCATGTCTCATTTCTTTTATATATATGTAGTATTTGGTAGTTTACAATTTTTAGATTTCATATATTTCATATTAATTAAAAGTGCATATTTATAGGATTGGTCGGATGTGATTCACTGAGCATAAATTCATGCACGATAATTGTGAAAATGGGCATATTATTGTATAATACAAGCAGATGATATTTTTTTTAGAATTGATATATTCAGCCCTTGCTTTGTTTAGATTTTTGCGAGCCTTGATATGAGGATTTTAAAAGATATGGGTTGCTTCCTTTTTCTGATGGTATAACTGATATGACTATGGTGTTTGTGTGAGAGGTTGTAATTCCATACATATAAAGGTATATCCCATTAGACATGATTAGGTGGTGTGGATGAGAGTTTTAACTGTGAAACATCATCTCAGTTCATCTAGTTAGTTTGTTATTGTGTTTTCACTTTTATTTTATGAGATAACAAAGCAGTAGCAGGGGCATGCGCATGTGTGCATATGTGATTGTGTATGGGAAATGCGAGCTTGTGAATATGCATGTGGCTGTGAGTGTGAGTACATGTATCCTTGAGCGTATATGTGTGAGGATATGCGCATGAAATAGATGATGCTTGTGAGGTTATATTGTGTTCAGTTGAAAAATACTTTAGGATAGAAGATTTCCATGTTATAAAGTCACACTATCTCCTTCTAGTTCAAGGATGTTTTCCATGTTTCAATGTTTAACACGATTCTGTCCATGCTTCAGCCCCACTATGTAGCATGATCCTTTCCATTGTTTCAGCCTGGTATCGTCCCATCAGTCAGCCCTCGTTCCATCCCAGTTCAGCTCATGATCATTATTTTAAACCTGTAGTTTAGCCCTGTTTGGCAGGCACATTTCAGCCCCTGTTTGAGGCTCAAATCTGTCCACCTTTTGGTCTCTGTTTTGGCACAATTCTGTGGACAGTTTATCCCTCCCTCATTTACATAAAGTTCTATCCATAGGTCAACTCATTTGTTTTAGCATAATATGTTCATGTCGTTGTCCCACCTGTTTCAGCTTTGCTTTGGTACAAATTCTAGTCCATACATCGGTCCCATTTTAGCATAGGTTCGATCCATAATTCAGCTCTGTCTTGTCGCAGTTCAGTTTTAGACAATAGAATAGTATATGTGTATGTGTATGTGTATGTGAGATTAAGTAAGTTTCATCATCTCCATCTTATTATGAGAATAACAGTAGTCTTTGGGAAGCATAAGACCTGTAATAATCTCATCATCAAAGAAAAGAAATTAAAAGCATGCTATATGTAGGAAGATAAGTACCCATGTTTGTATTTTGATGGCCAAACATTCATATGTAGGTCTCTGTTTAAATCTCTCTTCTATATATTGCAGCTAAGCCTGTATTTCTTGTCTCAGATTTATTTTCAAAGTTTGTTTAGGGATTCTTCATTAGAGTAGTACATATACCTGTGGATTCCTTCATATGTTATCTCTACTAGGAGTAATTTCTCTCCTTGTGAGGTCTCCTTTAGGGAAATACAATGGTTCTTCATAGTGAGTCTATAGGTGAAAGGAGTGGCAATTTTAAGGCAATCATCAGATGTCATTTTAGGTATTAGTCTTATTCGTGATGTGATCTTGATGTATTAAAGGTTTATTTTCTTTCAAGATATCTGATAAGTACTTTTGGGTCATCTTCATTAGGATGTTATGTTTTTGTAACTATGAGGCACATGTTGTCATATTGAATTTCTTCATATCACCTATTTGAATTTCTTAAGCTCAACGAAGGTTGTCGGTTTCTAATATTAGCCTGACCATGTTCCTTAAATTGTACATGTTCAGTTTACCTAATCTGCATTCTTTTGAATTGTATTCGTTACACTTAACTGTTGTGATAAAACATAGGTAGAGTTGGCGCGATTTTGAGGGAATAAGGCTTTGAAGATATCATTTCTATCTTTTGGTATTAATATAGCAGCAATGAGAGTTGAGTCACAGTGGTTGCATTATGACTATGGCTTTGTTTCACGTTAAGTATGAGAGCCATAATCAGTGAAGAACTTTTATATGACTAAGAATTCACTCAAGTTATTTTGCATGGGGTTAAATGTCAATACTGGGTTCAGCTCATAGCCATATTATTTAGTTTTGTTTTAGTTAGCATCAATTGATTTTAATGATAATATGGAATCAGTTTAGTTGCTGGAATGGCTTTAGGTGAGGACTCTCATGCATGAGCATCATTATTGTTTCTGATCAATGACACTAAGTCTTCTTGTTACCCTCATTATATTAGGTAAATTGTTTGAATTCTTTGAAAGATGAGTTGATTCAAAAGTACATGACTGCTGTCCATAAGTGCGTAGTTGCTGTCCCATAGTTTCTACACTTTCTAATTATGATTTCAGTTGATTCAAAAGTGCATATGTGCTGTCCATAAGTGCGTAGTTGTTGTCCCATAGTTTCTACACTTTCTAATTATAATTTCAATTGATTTTAAAGTGCATATGTGCTGTCCATAATTGATTAGTTGTTGTCCCCATAGTTTCTACACTTTATAATTGTGATTTCAGTTGATTTAAAAGTGCATATGTGCTGTCCATAATCGCACATCTACTGCCCCATAATTTCATTACTTTGAAATTGTAATTTTAGTTGAGCTAAAAGCACATACCTGCTGCATAGCTGCTACCCCATATTTTACAGGTTTTATAATTGCAATTTGGATTGAGTTAAAGAGCATATATTCGTTGTATATTTATTATATAACTGCTGTCCTTATAAATTGTATACTCTGTAATTGTAATTCATACTTTGCTTAGCATGAATTGTTTTCATAAGAATTGCTGTGATTTGAAAATATGGCTTTGTTTTTAGACTCCCTTCCTCTTTAAGGGCAATGATGGCGATAGTCGGAGCCTTCCCTTTAGAGAGACAATTTATGTCTCTGTAGAGCAAGCCCAACCTCAAGGGACTTGCTTAGTCTAAAGTGGGGTTTCTCTCTCTATTTAGTGGACTTCTTTAATTTTTTAGAAACCATTAGATAATAGTTTCTCTTTCTCATTTAGGAGACCATTGTGGTCTTATTAGCGAGTTTTATCATAGGAGACATGCTTTGTCTCGTTAGGCAGCTCTCCTCTGGGAGCAAGGCTCGTTGCTTAGAGCCCGCCTTTTCCCATTGGAGGCATACAGTGCCTCATTTGTAGAACCTCCCCTGGTTTCTCTCTCTTTTGAGTTAAAAGACATGTTATGTCTTATTTGTCCCCCCTTATAGAGTGTTAGAGAGTCTACGACTCATTTATCCTTTTTAGTGGTAGTATTAGGGAGTCTTTGATTCATTCCTCCTTTAAGTTGTAGTATTAGAGAGCCTTTGGCTCACTCGTCCTTTGGATGGCATTGTTAGAGAGTCTTTGATTTGTTTGTTCTTATTAGAGAGTCTTTGACTCATTTGTCCTTATTAGAGAGTCTTTGACTCGCTCGTCCTTTGATAGTGGTATTAGAGAGTCTTTGACTCATTTCCTCCATCCCTTTAATTGTTTTTAGGAGCTTCTCCTTAGTGTTGTCTTTGCTTTTATTTGCTAGAGACTTGCTCAGTCTCATTAGAGCTTTGCCCTTTGGGTCTTAGATCTTTTCATTCATCCTTGATGGTTAGCTTACCTGGTTTAAGGGTTTAGCCCTAGGGTTTTGCTTTGTATTTTTCTTTAGGTCTTTGACCAAAAGGGTGAAATTTTTTATAAACTTCAAAAACATTTGAAATATCTTAAAATTCAAAAACATGTTAAAACATTTAAAAATCCCAAAACATTGAAATATCTTAAACTTCAAAAATATTTGAAAAGCTTTAAGCTTCAAAAGCATTGGAAAAAGTTTTAAAATCCAAAAACATTGAATATTTTAAAACTCAAAAATATTAGAAATTTAAAACATCAAAAACATTTGAAAAACCTTAAAAAAAGCCTAAAGTGTTGAGTGATTTAGATATAATAATTAGGAAAGTTCGTTTCGAACTACGTTGGCTTGATCCTCTTTCACGAGGTACGTAGTGCAGCTTGGGATCTTTATCCCAAGTCCAGCCAAACCTTTAAAAATAAATTTGTCAAACCTTCCAAAAATGCAAAAACCTCTTCAAAACCTTTTTCAAAGAGATCTTCCCCTAGAGTTTGGGGTCTGTCCTAGCCGTTTGGTTTGTTTTAGAGTTAGGAGTCTGTCCTGATTTGTTTGATATGGTGTGTCCTGTAGTGTGAGTGTCCCTAGAGTTAGGAGGCCTCGAGTCGATCGGTTAGACATTTAGTCGAACCGATGGCTAGACTATGAAGCATATAGTCAGCCCATGGTTTTCATTAGGTTGCACAGCCTAGATACACATAGGTTATAGGACCCACCTGCATTAGCTTAAGGCTAATCAACTTGCATTAGTTAGGACATATAGAGTCCTAAAAATTACAATTCACATGAACTTAAGCAGTTATACAAAAATATTTAAAAATCAGTCGAGTCTAGTGGATCAAGTCTAGGATAGCGGTTCTAGATGGTTAGGCATTGTAGTTTAGGATAGGTCATCGAACTACGTTGACTCCGATTCTTCCCGAGGCCGGGATACGTAGAGCAGCTGGGATGGACGGCCATCTTGGTCCGAGTCAGGTCGCATTAGAGTTAGGATTTGTTCTGTCCTGTCATATATATAGGGTTGATTTGTGTTTTATGTTTTGATGTGTTTTCTTACTTTCTTGTACTGATACTATACCTTTAGCTATAGCTTGCATGTGTTTGCACATCAGAACTTAGACACCCATTAGGCATGTCACTCATAACCTAGCTATGCTTAGGTGACACATCTTTCATTTTATTTTATGTGTGCTTATTATCTTTATCCTCAGGAAATGTATGCTTAGGTAGACGACTCCTGAGGATTGTTCCCATTTCACATGATTTTTACCCAAACTTCTTTGGAGTTAATAAAAATGGCACAAGAGACCAAGTGCTTGCACTCGGACGAATTGTGGGTGCTCTCAGACCTTCCCCATTCGTAACCAGGCACGAACCCATATATATTTCTGGTTATCCATTGCACAGAGGATTTGATTTTAGGGTTCCATGGCATATCCATGGATGGCGACTCTGAGTTTATTTCAGGTATGTCTTGGTTTCGAGCCTTGGCTCCGGATCGAGACATATCTCTTTCTTTTTATATCGCCACTCGTGCTACGCTATGAGGGTGGCATCCGTTTTGAGAGTTCCTTGGTAGAGCTCTCCTTCACACGTGGATGATCCAGGGGGTGTTAGGGACTCGTTCCCTCGCCGCCTATCTCGGATCGGGGTCCACAGTCTTCAAGCATGACCATGTAGTGTGTTAGTTTCTTCAATGATCAATCATATCTTAAACACAACACTTCAAGGCAAATTGATTAGTATTCAATAACACAATCAATTATGTTTAGAATCATCAAAACAAGATAGGAGAGTAGACCATTGGGCTTACAATCTCCCCCTTTTTGATGATGACAAACAAAATTGATTATGGGGTGTGTGTGGAGTGACATAGTAAGCAAGTGAATGCTGGAACTCCCCCTCAATATATGCATACAGATAAATGATAACAATTAAAAACATATGGTGCATATAGTCAATTGAATAGATAATCAATTTCAAACTTCTCCCCCTTTTGTCATCGACAGAAAGGGTGAACTAAAATATACAGCAATTTAGGAGTAAATAAAGATTGAGTTAGGTACTCCCCCTAAATTAATGCTTATGGTATAAAAATATTTAGCCAAGTAATGCACATATACCTGTTCATGATCGAGATGTTGACAAATGTCAAATTGTTAGGTATTTTTAATTAAAGTGAAGGTACCTCTCCATCTTAGAAAACTAAGAAGGCTAAGAGTACCAATTGAGTGATTTTTAAGATTAATATTTGATATCTCATTCATGCAGATACTACCAAACAAGGATGATATATATATATAAATATTATATAGCTAGGCTGGTGAAAGGCACAAAGTATTTATTTGCCAATTTCTTTAACTTGATCCGCACTCCAAATGTTTAAGGCACTTCTGATATAACATATTCTATCATCACTAAGGGGTTTTGTATAGATATCCGCCAATTGTTCTTCAGTGTTGATATATTTTAAGGAAATATCCCCTTTTTGTGAGTGATCTCTAATGAAGTGGTGCCTAATCTCAATATGTTTTGTTCTAGAGTGTTGTATGTGGTTCTTTGTTAAGCTTATAGCAGTAGTATTGTCACATTGGATGAGAATATTTTCCATTTTAATTCCATAGTCCATCAATGTGCTTTTCATCCATAGGACTTGTGCACAGCAAGCTCCAGCTGCCATATATTCTGCTTCCGTTGTGGACAGAGCTACTGAATTTTGTTTCTTGCTAAACCATGATACAAGTGATTTTCCCAAGAATTGACAAGTCCCACTAGTGCTTTTCCTATCCACTCTACATCCAGCAAAGTCTGCATCGGAATACCCAATGAGAGTGAAGGTAGATGATCTTTCATACCATAGTCCCAGACTTTGGGTTCCTCTTAAGTACTTGAAGATCTTCTTTACTGCCGATAGGTGAGACTCCTTTGGATTCGATTGAAATCGAGCACAGAGACAGACAGTAAACATAATGTCTGGTTTGCTGGCTGTCAAATAGAGTAAGCTACCTATCATACCCCTATACATCTTGTGGTCCACAGATTTGCCAAATTCATCATTTTCTAGCTTAGCAGTTGTACTCATGGGAATTCTTGATGTCTTACTGCTATCCATGCCATACTTCTTTAATAACTCCTTTGTATATTTTTCTTGATTTAAAAATATCCCATTTTGGTATTGTTTAATTTGGAGTCTTAAGAAGTAGGTTAACTCACCCATCATGCTCATTTCAAATTCATTTTTTATTAGAGTTGCAAATTCATCACATATTTTTTGATTAGTTGAGCCACAGATGGTGTCATCCACATAGAT